>NC_138862.1:119536447-120103029 GCF_965194805.1 Balaenoptera borealis
ATTATACTTATTCAAGCATATATTTGCTGCTCATTTTATCTTACTCTCTATGCTGCCAGCATAATCCCTTTATGGACAAATATATTTTTCTCTCTCAGTTTATTCTCTGAAGATTGAATAAAAAGGATTTTAGTGACTTTATAACTCTTTTGGAAAGAGATCTCAAAACTAAGTCCTTCCATTCTTCCATTGTTCATTTTCAACTCAATTGTATGACCAAATGTGTTCCAAAAGTAACTGGAATTGTTCATAATTCATGTTCTCCTGGATCTAAGAATCTTTAAAAATATTAGCTACAAACTTCTCTGGATTATGATAATGTTAATAGAGATTATTATGAAGGTTTCTCGGAGTTGAGTAGGGTTTCTAAATACATAAAATTAATGAAAATATAAAGGTTGAAAAATATGAAAACTGGAAGAAATCTTAATACAAGAATTAGTGAAAGATATACAGTGCCTTTTTCATGCAAATTACATACAGTCAGCCCTCCATATCCGTTGGTTCACACCTGCAGATTCAACCAACTACAACCAACTACAAATTGAAAATATTTTTTTAAAATTCCAGAAAGTTCCATAAAGCAAAAGTTGAATTTGCCATGCCCAGCAATGATTTACATAGCATTTACATTATTAGATGTTATAAGTAATCTACAGATGATTTCAAGTATACAGGAGGATGTACATAGGTTATATGCAAATACTATGCCATGTTGCATAAGGGACATTGGCAAATTTGGGTATTTGCAGGGGGCGTCCTGGAACCCATCCTCCACGAAACTGAGGGGCAACTGTATATCTTTTTAAAAGGAACAGCTCCTAATGCACTTATTTGGTTCTTTCTCTGCAATTATGCTAACAAGTATCATGCTGAGAAAGGATTAGTCCTGATGGACAATCAAAGACAATGCTTCCTTCCTGGTAAAAAGGTGAGAAAAGATGTCAGCATCTGAGCTGCAGTTATTAGGCATTGCAGCAGGAGGTCCATATGACCAGTTAGTGAGCACGATCAGAGTTTGCTAAAGTAGAGAAACTGCCTAGTCACTAGGCAGGCTCCTCTGTGCCATCATGTATGTAACATCTCTGATTTGGTGGGTGGAAACCACACCGCACACATCTCCCTGACAGTTTTACTTAGTGTCCTTCCCTCAGCTTGGCAGCCGGGACACCTGGCCAGGTAAAAACTCCTGGTGAGATGAAGCATTTGCCATAGCAGCAGGACATGTGTACCTGCAAAATCTGAAGGAACAGAAAACATTCCTTAAAGGAAGAACCAGGAAGGACCAACCTATTTAGTTCTGTATTAACAACAACAATAAAACATGAGAAAGCAAGATTTTAAACAAAAGAATAAAGTGTGTTCATTGTATCCTCATAATGTCCCTTATAGTAACTAATGAGATGAAAAGAGAAGAACAAAATCTCCTGATAATTTTAATGATATTGCTGAGTGATTATGATATGTTTTCATATATTTGTATATTTCAGTTTATATTTTATTCAATATGACCTCCTGAAAATACTTTCCTTAATATCAAAGTTTGAAACCTAAAAATCAGGTAAGATTTATTTTCTCTTTACTGTTAATTGTTGACATTATGTCAAAACTCAGTTCCAACATTTTTGAGATCTTCGTTTAAGTAGCATAATAGGGTATGTGTTAGCTTGCCCTATATATATGGATAGACTACTGATATTAGCATGAGAAAACCATAGGTCTCCAAATGAACTAATCA
The DNA here is from genome assembly GCF_965194805.1 of Balaenoptera borealis. NCBI lineage: Eukaryota > Metazoa > Chordata > Mammalia > Artiodactyla > Balaenopteridae > Balaenoptera > Balaenoptera borealis. The sequence continues at coordinate 119,538,186 of NC_138862.1, forward strand.
TATAATACTAAGTAAACATGGCTTGTCTAAAAAATATGGGTTAGGTTACATTCCAAATGGACAACGTGGAATAAAAACATGGTATCTTAGAAATGGGTGTCTAATACAATCATTTTTAATGTACCTCCCAGAGACTGCTTTAAGGCAAAGGTGACCACAAGGCCAGTGGTAGATGGTTACAAGCTGTCTTTCCCAACATCTGTGTAAATAGATTCAAAGAACCAAAGGCTGCAGTTTCAAAAATTAAACTACAAAAGGCCATATCTATAACTGTACACAAAATCGCCTTGTCTACCCCTTCTTCTTACCCCCTACTACTTCTGGTGCTGTTAAAGAAAAAGAATGTCTGAGGACCACCAAGGAGAAAAAGGGCAGAAAGAGGACATGGGAATAATTATTTTCAAGGGTGCCTTGAAAAAGTCGTTAGTCCTTCTTTCTGTATTCTAGAGAAGCAATAGCTGTGCATATAAATCAAGGCAGTGTGCTTAAGATATAAGTGTTTGTAAAAATGGGCAGTTTCAACTGATACTTTTCTTTCTGTTTTACTATTGTCTTAAGCTATAGCAAGATTTTAAAATATGGCACATAGGAATGATATGCTACCATGATGGCATTTGTGAACACTAACACAAGAATTATGGCTACCCCACTTCTCAGCAAGAAGGCTCAAGGAGTCCTTCTCTGTATCCTTAACCCACCAATCTAATATGATCATCTACAATCAAGGAAATAGAATACAGATTTTGATCAAAAGAGAAAAAATACAAGTCAATTTGAGGTTGTGGAGCGGGGTAGGGGAGTGATGGTGGTGGTGGTGTACTTCAGCTTTTAAAAACTTAGCCTTTAACCTGTATGGAACCCTATGTGTCAGATGCACAGTACACAGTTAAACCACTTCAAGGTAAAGAGGAAAAATTAAGACTTTGAGAGTTTCCTAAGGATAGCAGAGTTCACACATGGCAGTGCTGAGACCAAATTTATCTCACTCCAAAATCCCTTTTCTTTCCTCCAAACCCTATTATATTTCTTCCATAATTATCAATTCACAGATGAGAAATTTGCTGACATTGGAGTAATTTAAAATTAAGATTCAGAAAAAAACTTAAAATATACACTAGCTTCCCTAAGTAACTAGCATGCTACTTTCTTTCTGGTTGGGAAGGCTGTGCCTTCTTTTGTTTACTAATTGCTCAGAACCCAGTCTATTCTCTACCCAAATAATACCACAGTGAATAGCATTTTTATTTACTCCATTCCATGGTCCTTACTCCCTTCTTCTGTAGCTTTACTACATACCACCTTTTTTGAAGCAGCTAAAGTCCTTTTCATTTTAGAATCAGCTAGGAAATAAGAAGAAATATGTTGTATAATGTACTATATCTCTATGATCTGAGACCACATTTTCACATTCCCATTTTATTTTTCATTGCTTCTTTTTTTGTATGTTTGTCCATTTAATGGAATGATAAAATGAGACCTTGTGCAAGACGGTCAGTTTCGTTTTCAGACCTCCAACGATGCCTGTAGGCCTTCTGTGTAAAGCGTCAGTTCCTCGAACTGGCAGAAATAATCCTTCACGATCCTGCTTCTTTCTGGCTTCTCCGCCTTGCACTTTAAGCGCTAGAAATGCAGCTGCTAATTGCTCACCACCCTTTATTTTATATTGTTTGAGATAGTCCTCTAAAGAACTGTAGTGCCTCCCTGCTTATTAGAGATTGAAGTGAACATAAGCTGAGGTCTGAGAGTATGGTCTCTTAAAACGGCAGCTCCACAGTAGCATGGAAACCAGAAAACTGAGCCATATCAGAAAAATGTCACGAAAACTACCTATAAAAGTGACAGACCTGCCACATGTTTTTTTCTCCACTCTCCCTTCTGATACCCATATTAATATCAGAAGTAATAGTTAATAGTAAAAAGAAAGGAAACATAAATACTTCTAATGACGAACAACCTGGATGTCATAAAGCACATGGAGAAAGCCACCTACAGGACAGTTAAGACCACAGCCTAGGGAAGGTCTGAAGGGAATCCAGCCAAGGAGGAAGCTCAAACCTGCAAAATCCCCAGGAGCCTCTAGACTAGGAAACAGGATTTGCGTGAGAACAGGAATAAGGTCTGGATGACACATACATTGAACAGTTGAGCCCCTACCTTTCCCCCGACTCTGGGAGAAGAACCTCTGAAATCAAGTGTGTCTTCCCCACCTTTCCCCAAAGCGTATAATAGAATTGTTCTATTCAGTTGAATGCCTGCACCTGTATCCAACCTCCACCCATTTCTAAGAGATAAGTCCTATACCCTCTTTCATTTAGAAGAATCTCAGTTTACCAGCTGATTTGGTCATATGGTAATTCTATTTTTAATTTGAAATTGAAAACCTACAGATAGAAAAGCCAATGTACTTCTCACTTCAGGCATTCGGGCAAAAATGGGAGAGTCAACTTTCCATAATAAATGCAGTAGACAGTATTAATCAAAGAATGATAAATTGATATAGACTATAATTTCTTACAATTTAAACTTACAATGCTTTTAAAATAAAGTTTATTTAACTTGCCTCTAAAAATGTACTGTATTGATGGGAGAGACGTACATAGGAAGCATGCACTCGTGGTTATCAGGGAGGTGTGTGGGAAACAAAATACCGAGCAGACAAAGAAAGAATCCATGTGAGGAAGGGTAAGCAAGCCTCTGTTCCGTGTTAGATATCAGACTGTATGCTATAGAGGATATAAAGTTGAATGAAAATGGGATATTTGTGTACTTTTAACTAAGCGGAATGAGCAAAATATTAGTTACATCGACTATACTGTTTCATTGCAGAAGTACTTAGAATCCATCAGAATTATGTATAGTGCATTTAGAAGGCATAAACTATACCAGTTCAGTGCAAAAGTATCTCTAAAGGGTAACGTGACCCAAGGTATGAACACAGACTATGTTGTTATTAAACTACCTTGAGATTTGCTCTATGATTAAAATCTATTTTTTGTGGTATGTACAACACAGTATCATTCCTAAAAGATCTGGATCTTAGGGAAGACTAAACTCTTATTATTTTACTTTCTATACACATTTCCTAGAAATGACATAATATTTTTTTACAATGTAAAGAACAGCTTTGAAGTACAAAAGTCATTGTGAGGCCTATAGGGGTGGGAGAATGATAAAAAGTCTGTGAATTGGTTGCATGCATATTTGAGCCTCGGGAATCCCGTAGTAGCAGCTAACATATCATATCATGGCTATACAGGATAGTAGAAAGCTTGAAGGCACCGGAGTTTAAACAAAGGTAGTCCTGAAAACTGGCAATGCCATTTACCAGGTGCATTAACTTGGACAATTTATTCACCTTCTCTGAGCCTCAGTTTCCACATATGAAAATATCTCTGCTAACTTGTATTTTGTCCAACGCTTTTCAGCTTCATTTGTTCCAAACCAGGACACTAGCCCAGTTATTTTCTTAAGATCAATTTTTGGTCAACAACACCATTTACCTCTCTCAAAGCTGGCATTTGCTCACCCATTTGCAGTTAAAATGGTGCCCTTTTTCTTCCACTGGCTAGTGAATTCATCACCCACTCTCAATCTACTTCTCAGCTGCAGCCTCCACTAAGGAGGCTGGAAAATCTAAAGATTGATTTTTCTCAGCCTCCACTGTAACTGTGTGGTTATGTGACATACTTTTAGTTAAGATTTAATAAGATTTAAATGAAGTCCACTGAGAATTCTAGGAAAGCTTTTGCTTTCAAGATAAAAATGGATCCACTTGACTTAGGAGGCCCTTATCCCCTTCTTCCCTCTTTGAACACGGACGTAATACCCAAAATTACATGTTCCATGGAGAAAGCAACAAGAGAATCACTGAGATGCTACCACCATGTAGTGGAGCAACTGAGCCAAAGGCAGTAATTGCCTACCTCTGATTGGTTCATGTGTGAGAAAAAAAATCCCTGTTTGTTTAATCCATGTTAGTTTTCTGGTATGTGAAGTCAAAAACATTCCTTTCTGGCACAATGTTTCTTTTGTTTCATATTCCCCAACATTTTTTTTTTTTTTTTGTCTTCTGACACTAGTTAGTTGTAACATGTAATTTCTTTGTCAAATACATTCAATGAGGTAACACTGTAGTATTGTCAAAAGAACACTGCATGGGAAATCAAAGAACTGGGTTTACTCGGTTTTAATATCTATCAAGACATAAACCTTTGCTAAAGTAATTTAATATTTCTTTTTTTTAATTAATTAATTTATTTATTTTTGGCTGCATTGGGTCTTCATTGCTGCACACGGGCTTTCTCTAGTTGCAGCGAGCGGGGGCTACTCTTTGTTGCAGTGCACGGGCTTCTCATTGCAGTGGCTTCTCTTGTTGCAGAGCATGGGCTCTACGCGTACAGGCTTCAGTAGTTGTGGCACGCGGGCTCAATAGTTTTGGTGCACGGGCTTAGTTGCTCCGCGGCATGTGGGATCTTCCCAGACCAGGGCTCGAACCTATGTCTCATGCATTGGCAGGCGGATTCTTAACCACTGTGCCACCATGGAAGCCCAGTAATTTAATATTTCTTACCTTCAGTTTCCTCTTATGTATGATAATTGAACTAGATAGTATTTTATATTTAAATCTCAAAACATAATCTCAAAATCTTCTCAAGGACACAACTGGAGGAAATGGTATATTGGAGTCCTGGTTAGAATCGCCACATGGAAGATAGAAGCATGATAAGCCTACCTGGGAGGATATGGAATCATGTGAAGGTATAACTCCTGCAAAGGCAAGAGGGAGACATGCTCGGGTTTCTCTCATCTTCTTGCCCTCTAATCTCTCCAGTGTCACCCCTTGGCTGAACGCAACCAGGAAGTAATTTATAGGAAGCCTAGGAACCACACCGCACAACCCTAAGACAGAGCAAGGCCAGGGAGGGTTGAAGCATACACCTGGACACACAGGACCACACACAAATGAATATCAGAAATAAATTAAACATCAGGGGATTTAAAAGAGGGATGGACTCAGGAAGCACTTATGGATGACATTTGTGAAAGAATCAAAAGAGTGAAACAGAACTTGTGAAATAGAAAAAAAAAAATCACAAAAATGTAGACAAAAATAGGCAAAATTATAAAGACAAAGGTGTTTACCTTCCCTTCTTAAAATCCCTTTTTATCCCTTCCAGGACCTTTCTCCACTTTCTTTCATTAAGTGATTTATTTATTGATGGATTCATTCAACAAATATTTTTGAGCACCTACAATTTTGCAGGGACAAGGCACACGACCATATGCACTCTGATTACTCTATTCATTTATACACCATGCTTCTTTTTCCTGGACTGCTTTTTTCCTAAACACTCCTCTAGTAAATTCTTATCCTTCAAGGCCCAGTCAACTGGCCCTGACCTAAGGATTCTAAAACCCCTCTAAACCCAGTTAAGAACATCCTTCCTAACTACTTCAGATGCTAATTTTGTACATATTTTAGCACTGGTCACAGCACATTGCAATTATTGGTCTTATCTTTATTCTCCAACAGAGCTATAAATATTTTGAGAGGAAAGACTATGAAGCCCACTTCTTGACCTTTGTCAGAGTTTATTTTACAAAAGCTTATTAAATATTCGTATATAAGTTTTAGTAAATTTACACTGATTTTTAGAAGATAAAATGTGCTAAATGATTGTCTCCTGCCAATTCCCTCGGAACTGCTTGACTATAAACACTGTCAACGCTTTTGAACCAATTATACAAAGTTGCAGAAAACATCTCAAAGTGAAAATTTTCGATTTTGTAATACTGCGATACATTGGACTTAATTTTTCCTTCAAGTTTGTCGGTAGTGCCAGTGGGGCTTGGGAGTAACTACTTATCAATGGTGACAACATGTGGTTTCTTATATCTAATCGCCCACTTTTGAATCTTTATTCCATTTACTTAAACCGTGAGAATTGACAGGTAACTTAGCTGAAAACTAACTACATGGGTGTTTTTGTTTTTGTTTTTAATTTACAAAGACTAATGTAGAGAGATATTAAGAATCAAAAGGACATTCATTTTTATACATAAAACTTTTACCTTCGTACAATGGCAACATATTGAGAGATTATGATATGAAACATTATGAGGAACATTATTTATTCCTTAATATATCCCATATACTATTTAGCCACTCTATATCCCTAGCACCATGTTACCCACAGTACAGCTTTATGAGCTAAGTAAATTACTTTCCCAGTTACAGATAAAGAAACTAAAGGTTACCTAAGAAGTCACAGTTAATATGAAGATTCAAACAAGCCAATAAAAAACATAAGATGCACAGCTCAGACTGAGAACTCATTCTTCACTCATAAGCACTGAAACTTTTTGTTTGTTTTAAATAAAAGAGGTACTGGGGTAGCTAAAAATTGTAATGTTATAGACCATTTAAATTGTCTGCCGAGAAGCACAAATGTGTACTTGAGCACACGGCTGGAATGCCATATTGCCGGTATAATTTAGATTACCCTGCTTTGAAACATTTATGCTGGAGCTTTAACATTACAGCTGAGGCATCCTACATGACACGAATAATTTTATGTAACGCCCTGAAATACATATCTCAGTGATCAATTCAGTACTTGCAATTTCCCAAACTTTATTTTAATCGGGAGTTAATGATGTATGGCACTTCTAGTAAGTAAATGAATGTTTGAATTGCTCTGTTATTTGAATAATTGCTCAGCTAACCATTTAAATTATCAAAGATCTTTACTTGTGCAATGTCATATAAATGCTGGAAATTAAAAATTAATCAACTCGATTTACGTAACTAAAAGCTGCCAGCTAATGGGATATTTTTCAATAAGATGGCAGTAGTAATTATGCTGAAAAATATTCATTCCTGTAGTTTGAAAGATTATAGCAATTTCCACCAGGGGATTTCGCAGTCAGATTCTAGTTCTGGGCAACAGTGATTAATATAATTGTTATTAATGAGAAGTCATTTTGATACTTCTAGCGGTGTTTAGGTGTCAATGCCTTGAATGCAATGTGTTTAGCATATTAATAATAAAGATTGCATTGGACTAAGTAATTTTATTGATTTTTTTCCCTTATCTTCTATAATGTGGAAAGTCAATTAGACGTATAGAAACAATGGAACTTTTCACAGCAGGACCTGTCACTTCTCTGTGCTGACATCTTTTAACTATGTACAAAGTTCATTAAATGTGCAAAGGTAGTACAGTTACAGGAAGAAAGTGGCAGGGTCAGAGGTCACAATCCACAGCAAGGTGACAATCTTTTGCGGATGGCGCCTTGGGAGCTGAGTTAGGGTGAGAATTGCCTTTCAGGTTGCCAACAGGGAATGGAGAGAATAAAGCCCCCAGCAGTTATTATTATTGAATTAATTAAAATGAATACTGACAGAGATTTTGTTGGCTTTATATCAAATTGAGTACAGATAAGGTAGTCCCTCATCAAATTCCAAATTTTGCATAAATGCAAAATTGTGGATTAATAAAATGATTATACAATATACATGTTTTAGGTAAAACCATATAAATATATACATTTACAAACTTACAGTCTGCAAAAATATGTATATATTTAAATGCATCCAAATCCATTGACCCAGAGTCAGAAAAGAAAGAAATTATTCTTCTACTTTATGGTTCCCTTTCCTAGAATTTTGTCAAACATGTTAGTTCCCCATCTATTGGAACTCTACTCTTTGGAGGCACATAATATATGAATACAGTAAAACTACATCATAGAGTTTGTGGCAGGGAAAAGGATAAAATTGTGTTATAGAAGTTCAATATTATGAAGAGAGAGTTAAACTAGGTATTACTATGGATAAAAGAAGAATGATTTCACCTAAAGCACAAATTAGTCCATGAAATATATTTCTAATATTTTATTAAAAATACATAATCTGGGCTTCCCTGGTGGCGCAGTGGTTGAGAATCTGCCTGCCAATGCAGGGGACACGGGTTCGAGCCCTGGTCTGGGAAGATCCCACGTGCCGCAGAGCAGCTGGGCCCGTGAGCCACAATTACTGAGCCTGCGCGTCTGGAGCCTGTGCTCCGCAACAAGAGAGGCCGCGATAGTGAGAGGCCCACGCACTGCGATGAAGAGTGGTCCCCACTTGCCACAACTAGAGAAAGCCCTCGCACAGAAACGAAGACCCAACACAGCCATAAATAAAAAAAATTTTAAAAAAAATACATAATCTAAAGAGATTTCAAGTAGAATAACACTATTGGCAAAATCAATGTAATCTGTTACTCATTCCAAATGTAAGTAACATATTAAAAATTACTGTATAATAGGGTTACAAGAAGAATTCTTTTTGGGGTCATAAAATTAATAATCTCAGTGGTATTATTTCTTGAGACTAAGAAATTCCTGTTTTCATTTTATGGTACTTTTTTTTTTTCTTTTTTTTGGTTCTTTGGGTGTTATTACTGACTGAAAAAAAATGTATTTATATATATTAAACTTCAATTTTGTTTATCTTTCTTAGTGACTTAAAATCACCAATAATGTTAATTATACTGGGAGTTTTTATTTGCTTGAAGTGGTTAACTTTCTTTTTCTTGAAGTCTCATATTGCAGTAGAGATCTGACATGGAGCTGAGTGCGATCACTCTTTGATTTCACAACGAGTGTTGAGCTCTTCACAGAGTGTTAGGGAACAGACTTTCAAACTTACTATCTTCTCCCTGGTCTCCACCTCTCTTTGTATTTGTATATCGATTTCTACAGTAATACATGCATCATTGTCTGACATAAGGTGGGTGTAAAATGCAAGCACGAATATGACTCTATTTTCTGACTCTTTCAGAACAGACAAAATAAAACTGAAAGATAATTGTGCTATGAACATAAGTCAGTGATTTCATAGAGGAGCTTTGGAGCATGAAAATAACTAAATAGGAAGGCACGTACATAGATAGATAGATAGATAGATAGATAGATAGATAGATAGATAGATAGATAGATAGATATAGATAAATATCTCATCCCAAACATGAAGGATTAAAACAAATTTAACATAAAATACATTTTAAGAATTTATGATTATTTCTGGTAAGAGGAAGTGGCACCGAAAATTCTATTTCATTATTTTATCATATGGAAATATCACTGTATTTTCAGGCTTTATGATTAAAGTTAACACTAACTTAAGCAATAGTTGTACAGCCATTTCAGATGAATCTGCAGCATTGTAGAATTTCTAAGAAAATTTCTGGGATTGACATAATTTAGGCTTTTGAATATTTAAATCACTTTAATAAAATTATTATGACTGTAGTCTTATAATGTAATTGTCCCCTTTTTAGTGTTTTTTTCTTTTTAAAATGTAAATGTCCCTCAAAAAACATGTATTAATAATAATGACTAAAACCAGTGCAAAATAAAAATTGTGCTGTACAGATATTTTCAAGGTTTCTATTATGAGAATTCCACATTAACCACATGTCAAGGACCTGCCAGAGATAACTGTAAGAGTAATGACTAACATTCGTGCAGCACTTGACAGTATTCACAGAGATATCAAATATTTGACCTTCAAAAGGATTTTAAATTCCCGTTTCATAAATGGGAGAAATAAGAGTCAGTAATACAGAGCAGAGCTGTTACATCTTATGATCATGTCAGCCAATGAAGCAGGGCATTTGTTCTCTGTTGGAAGAGGGAAAAAGGAAAAACCCAGTAAAATCGTGAATCCCTTTTTTTTTTTTTTTTTCCAGTTTCAATAGTTTATTAATGTTAAATTTATGAAAATTGTTGCTGTTGCCTTTGGTTATATGTTTCCTGTATTGGCTCATGACGGCAGTTATCACACTTTAATGCTATTTCTTATTATCTCTCTGCTTGCTGGAACTGTGTTCAGTAAGGATGGGCCTTGCACTCTGCTTTTCTGAGTATCTCACAGAGTGCAAGACCCATCTTGGCATTGAGGCTATCTGATGAATATTTGTAATGTTTGCATGTAAGTATACACTATAAGTTATTGGAAAATAATTTTATCTAGTACTTGGGTTTGGGGAGCTCTTTTTCTTATTTGTATTTTTTAAAGTATACTTTAAGAATATGTTTATCCTCAGGTTAAAAAGAGAACCACTAAGGTATTCTTCAAAGTTATCTGATACCATTTTAGTTGTGATTGCTTCTTTTTGACATGTTAGTTGCATTTTCCCTAATATTTCATTTCTTCTTTTTAAGTGATATCTATTCTAATTTAGGCAATAAGGTATTTTAATTTTAGAAACATTGAGTAATGTAGTCTCACTGGTAATAATCTCATAATGAATTATTTGTAATTTTGGTGATACCCCTAAAATAGCTTTAATAACTACATATTTGGATATAAATATACATTTTACTTTTCTCTGTTTATCTTTTTCAAATTTTTCTTTTTTCCCTCTTTCCTTCCTCCCCCACCCCTTCTTCCTTCCTTCTTTCTTTTTTAAAGTAAACAGTTACTGAGCCTCTACAATATACTCATTCTTCCAGGAATCTCAGACAGAGACAAGAACAGGCGCTACCCGCCTGGAACTTACATTCTAGGATTAATATCAAGTATGAACCCATTTTTAGAAAAGTGTTGCAAATACACAAATCTAAAGACCAAGAAAGAGTCAGGAATTTCAATAGCTGCTTTGATAAGATTATAGAATGAATAATATGTATAATTTTAACTGAAAGCATCTATGATAGAGTGTTCATGAATTAATTATAATTGAAGATCAGTTGCTTGAGCAAAATAAGTGAAAATTCCTTATTTTTTCTCAATTGACAGTATCTGCAATACACATTTGAGTATTTTTTTCAATTTAAATATACCCAACACCATAGCATTTGTAAATTTCATAAGAAAACCCTATCTGTAAAATACTGGTATCAGAATAATTTTCAACAAAATTCTGTCAATGTCAAAGTTGAGAAATGTATTCTAAGAGTAAGTAGATGATGAATCAGATTCTGATTTAGAAAATCAAAACATTCTACATAGCAACATAACAATCACATACAGATTCATTAATCAGTTTTTTTCTTTATTAAATCCATATTTCAGCTAATAGTTCCAACACCCTCAGAGAAGGGAAAGTTATGTACAAATGATCCCAGTCTGAGAAAAGCTGTGATCTGAATGATAGTGAAAAGTGCACAAGATTCCATTGAAATGAACACAGCAGTTGTTCCTCCTTTGTATGTTATTATAAAGAGAACTGGGGGTCAAATTGCATGAATGATAAATGGAAGGTGCTTGAATTGGGTTGGTTCTTTTATGAACATTATACATTGACCTTGGCAGTTTTGACAATTACATCCATCATTTCTAGGAATCCATTCCAACACCCAGCCTGCTCTCTAATGTGACCAAATAAACAGGGTTTGTGAATATAAGAATCAAAGATTGATCTTCTGTGCCATTGCACTGATTAACAGTTTGTTACTTACGTTTTCATTCCATGGGTTATGCGAGGATCATAATTCACTATGGCACACCTGTAGATAGCATGTGAGAATGCTTTAATCTTCACTTACAGGCTTCAAAAGGCTGAATATTAGACTTCTAAGTTTGATAATCAAAATGAAATAAAACCATTAAGGTGCTCTTCGCATACTTTTAATGTGCATTTTATTATTTCCACGTTGCTTCAATAGAAACAGCTGGCTGAAGATGGAAGTATACCAAGCTTTCTAATTTTTACACCATTTTGACCTGTGGGTAACCTAAGTACCAATTTTCAGGTTTAAAAGCACTTTTCTGCCTCAAGTATCTTTGATATGAACAGAATTTTGTATAGGTTGAGAATCAGGTCTTCCCCTCAACCAAAAATCTTAAATGCAACATTATTTGAAGTCATAAAATTTTTCCCAGAAAATATATTATCAACTACATATGAGAGTATCTTAAAAGGCTGGGGTAATGTGTGTGTGTGTGTGTGTGTGTGTGTGTGTGTGTGTGTGTGTGTGTGCGTTTGTGTGTGTGAGCATTGAGGAATTCTAAATTATCTGCTGTTTTCAAATCCAAGAACTTATCAAATTGAGTTATTTAATAATGACTTAGTTTTCTTTAAAATGATATGGTGATACTTGCTCCATGTCAGAGCTAGTTGGGTTGTCTCACTGACAAAAGCTTCATATTACAATTGCCAAGTAAATTCTCAAGAGTCAGGCATGTAGCGTGTATTTACAAGCCCCCATTTCACCTTGGTTTCAAACATATAATCTGGGTCATATCAGGCAGTCAGTCCAATTAAATAATTTCTGGATTCAATGTAAAGTTTGTTAATCGGTCAACCTCTTCCAAGATTCAAACTTCTTCTACTTGTAGGTGTTTCCTTTATCCCTTTCCTGGTCCAGCTTCCAATCTCTAGATGGGAACCGTCCCAAAGTCAGTTGTGTCAGGAAGCTGGTATAGGAAGTCCATATAAATGTATCCTTAGCACCCATCCCATCCATCCGTTGCAGGCCTCCTTGCCCTGCTGAGCAGATCCTAGCTCCAGCTCACCCGTCTGTCTGCTCTGGATTTGTGGGAACATTAACATCTCTTCTAAATTTACAGCCAACACACAAACGTGACAGGACCACTTCTGGTGCCCGGCCTTCCTTAAGGATGCAATTCTGAGTCTGCTCCTATAGGTGGAACACAGAGCACATGACATTCACTCTTCCAAAGCTCCTATTTCTCATCCCACTTTTCCTTGCTTAGTGGGGACAACAGAGAAAGTGTCTAAACATCACATTTCCTCTAACAAGATTTTATTTCCTCCAAGTTCTACTACTTCCTAGCACTGTTTCCTATCTAATCTAAGCTAGGAGGAAATCATATTTGTGTGCAAGGTTTTATGCCAGTAGCAGTGTCCTTTTTACTTACTAATTTAATAGTTGTCTTTGCTTTCACTGGTGCATCAGTGATAGATTATTTCCACAGCAGTTAATGTACCTTCAATTAAGACAAGACAAGGGGATGGGTGACAATTAAGACTTTGTTCAATTAAGACAAAGTAGTGGGTGGTGGTAGGGGTCTGGTGGGCTTGTGGAAATCCAGTAGAGCAGTCTTGTAGTGTCTCCTGTCTCTTCATTCAATATAGATTTACTGGAGATATACTGTATGTCAGGCACTGTACTATGTCAGGAGAACAGCATAATGAAATAAAGATGCACAATTCTAAAGCACTGGGAGGAGAGCCAAAAAATGTGAATGATTGCCATACAGTTCAGTACTTCCCATACGGTACAGCAAGTAACACAGATCCAGGGATTACAAAAATTGCACTCAGTCTCAACTATGAGGACGTGTTTTTGTAAAGATGTTAGGGATAAACAAGTTTAAGGTTGCTTTGAGAAAGTGACACTTAGGTTGAAATATGAAAAAGTAACATTGGAGTTGAAATCTGAAGGATGTATAGGGAATAACCCAGGAGATGAGGTGGAAGATGGGGTAAGGCAAGTGTTTCAGGCACAAGTAATGGCATATTCAAGTCCAGAAATGAAAGCATGACGCTCTGGTTTCACCATTTATCTTGGCATTGTTATGTATTCTCTTGCCCATTTTGGTTTCTTCTACCAATGGACCCATAAATTATGATATTTATCTTTTAAGAAAAGATTCCAAACATATTTAAATGCTTAGCAATAAAAGACTTTTTGAACACCACCCCAATATACACATTCTATTATTTTATTCCTCTATGAATTACATATTACTTTATAACTGTATTATGTATCTTACAAAAATATACAAAAAATAAAGCCATCTAAAAATGAAATAATTATTAACATATTATTAATTATTAAACTACATTATTAATTGTTATAATTAATAATATATTGATGTTATATAATATATATTACAAAATATTATTTTATTTCTATTTGCTAATTAACAACACATTTCTTTTTCTAAATGAAAATAATATTATGAGCTCTAATTATATATTTTCTTTTGAGCCTTTTAATTATATGTTTCATGTTTTTCAAAAACACTGTTTAATATTTTTGGATAAATAAATTTCAACGTCAGGTTCTAAATCTAGTTTATTTCTATATTTGGTAGTCATGATGGTAATACATGAAAATGATACATCCATCATTGTACAATATGTACAACATAAAATATACACAAGAGATGAGGCTCGGTGTTTATAATAATGGATATAAATCCATATTTCAAAGAGTCTTGATACTTTAAACTTGTTTTTGCTCACTTCTTGTCAGTCATTGTTTCAGCATGCCTTGTAGCAGAAAGACTTGTTCAGGGAGTGAAAGCATTGTTCCTCTGCCATTTTCTTGGTTGCTCATGTTTATTTTATTTGTGTCATCTTCATTATGATAGTCACTTTAAGTCATTTGTTAATTTTGTGGTGGCTAGGTTAGTTCCAATTAAATAAAATAATCAATAAATTCCCTTATTTGATTAGACACATAGGATATCACATTGAAATCCTATGAAGCCAAACAGATGCATTGTGGATCTTCCTCTCTACCCCTTCCCTCTCATCTTTCCCCACCCATCCCCTTGCTCTCTTCTTGACCTCATGCAGATATTATTGGCATAGGTAATGAGGATAAAAAGAAGAATCCAGAGCAAAATCTCCAAAATCTACTTAGGATTTATGACTTAAAGCAGCAAATATATGTAATTACACATTCATATGACTACTACACATCACTGTATCACATCTACATTAGATAACACATCGAAAACAAGCTCCAGTTCCTACCCTAAATCTTTTTAAAATGCTTTTGATTTTACAGAGCCCCTAACATTATCACTTTCTCAAAGTTTTCTGAAATATATTGTTGCTTCAGAAAGATCCCTGTCAACAGCTGTCCAGGCTAAATCATGGTCATTTCCTTCTGTCTCATTGTGACTTATATGACCTCACAACCTTAGATTTTAGCTCTTTCAAATAACCATTAGGATTGAACTAGAACTGATAATCACCTCTTTTTGATGATTTCACGTGTCATCAATTCTCAAGGATTATTTGATTTGTTTATATGAAATTCTTTTTAAAGGCATCAGTCATATTATCAGCATATTGTCAACGAAGAACACACTGAATTCAAATAATTAATATTTTTAATAAAAGTTTGAGTGATAATAATCATATTATATATATATTTATGCATAACCTAGCTTTCTACATATGGCTCCTGCTTTAATTCCATAAATTAGGAATATATTCATGCTTTAAAATTATAAAGTATTAAAAGAATAATGATTCTCCATTTTTCTTTCATCTGCTTCTCTTCTAGTGAGTGTATTATTAAAAGAACAAAAATAATTGCCTAGTGGAAATAAGAAGAATTAAATAATTACTGAAAGTGGTACTAGGTAAAAATCCTTTGAATGTGAATTAAAATTAAATTGAAGAAAACACAGCAATAAATTGGCCTCAAGCATGGATCATATTATACACAAGATTATTATTAAATGCCAGCTGTGATTTTCTTTGAAGTAGTAGGTTTATCTCTTTTTAAAAATTGAATACCATTGGTTAATCTGATACAAAAAAATTTGTGATTTCCAGATAGCAAAAAAATACTCATTAAAAATATTAAAATAATTAGAGTGTTCTTTTTCTATTCCAAGATGATGTTATTGAACTAGTGTTTTCATATTGGCTCTTGGCTTGAATTAGAGGACATGTCCCCTGCCCTTGTCCCTCACGGTCAAGAGTTTTTGAAACAGCAAGCTCTCGTTAAGGGGCAGAATGCATTTTACAAAGGTTTGACATCATGGCCTTTGCTATATCAGCAAAGAGATTATAGTATGGACTTGAATAATAAAGTCATCACATTGTATATATAATGGATGTCATAAAATGCATATTTTACTTAAAGATGGAAAGGAAAACAATTTAAGTGGTAAAGGAAATTCAGCCCACCATTCTATTCAATGAGTATTTGTGCCATTATGAGTGTAAAATTGGAGGCACAACTCAGCTCTTCTCTTGATCTATATCAAATTAACATGTTTTTCTCATTCTGTTAGTATACATTTTTTTTTCATGCAAAATGATCCCTAATTAAGATCAAATTCTTTAACCAGCATTCAAGTGAAGAAACAGCAATGTAGCCTAATGTGAGAATATTAGCTTGGCTGAAAATACTGAGAGATCGCATGTTGAGCTCCAAGGTAGCATCTTTATAAGGGATTTTCAAGGTTAATTTTGATCATAGTAATCCTCAATTAGCCTGAAGACCTCATACCAAAATCCTCCAGAGATGCACTACCACTGCAGTTGACACAATTTAAATATGAATTTCATTGTCCCTCCAAGTCTATCCTATTACAATGAACTTTTGTGCTGTCATGTATTCATGGAGCTTTCATTATTTTATCCTCCGTTTTAGATTAGTTCACATGGGAAATCATGGCTGTCTGGTGCTTCTAGTATTCTCTTAGCCAGAATCTCCCATTCCATCTGTACCCTTCAGATTGTTGTCAAAAATTTTATGGCTTCAAGATCTCCTGTACCTGCCCAAGAAGCTAATATTGAAACTCATTTTTGCAATACATAATATATTCTTAAATAAACATATGAGCTGAGGCCCGAATTCCATATGGCTTCTGTATCATGGAAAATTATCTGAGCTATATCCAACCATAAGTATTCATCCTTAAATTCCAGCAGACTTTTCAGAATTCTTTTTACAACAACTTCCAGTCAAAATACACGAAAGTACTTATCTCCCAAAGGAAATCTCTTCTCTCTCAACTAAGATTTCCAGTTGTCAGTCTCTTATTACAGCAGCCAGCAAAAACTACTTATGAAAAACATGTGTAAGAGAATACAATATTTTATTTCTTTTTTGAAGGCTTCTCATTGATTAGTCCTGAGGGTACAAGGATGAATGATATTTATACCCTGCTCTCCAGAAGTCATAATAGGAAAGAGTAAAGTAGATTGTAAAAGTTAATTTTAATCCTTTAAGTGATGTAATGGAGGTATGGGAAAGGTACCCAGGGAGTCTCGACAAGAAAGGAACCTATAGTGTCTAAAGGAATTTTGTGGTAACATAGCAGAGATACAGCAAGCAGGATCTTGAAGGAGGAGGATGACTTTTGCCAAACAAGGAGTGAAGAGCATCTGTGCAGAGGGAAGAGACAAAAGTGTGGAGATGTGAACAAGTATGTATATTGGAAGATTAGCACAAAGCAGGGTGAGACTGAAACCTGAGTGTGAGAGACAGAAGAGTGGCAGGAATTAATCCTGACCACATAGATTATAAGATACAGATCACCTAAGACTGTAGAGTCTTTATCCAAAAGGCAATGATATCTGAGGGGTTTTTAAACAGAAAAAAAGATGTAATGATGTGAGTATTGTGGCAGAAATGTGCAGGATGAATCCAGTAGGAGAATCAAGATGATCTGTTTCTACAATCCAAATAAGAGATATTAACAGCTTTTACTAAAGTAATTAGTAGACAAAACAGAAAAAGAGTCACAGATGTAGAAAACAAACTTATGGTTCCCAAGGGGGAAGGTGGGGGAGGGATAAATTGGGAGATTGGGATTGATATATACACACTACTATATATAAAATAGATAACTAATAAGGACCTACTGTATAGCACAGGGAACTCTACACAGTACTCTGTAATGACCTATATGGGAATAGAACCTAAAAAAGAGTAGATATATGTATACATATAACTGATTCACTTTGCTGTACAGCAGAAACTATGCAACATTGTAAATCAACTATATGCCAATAAAAATTAATTTAAAAAAAGTAATTACTAGAGAGATTATGGAGCAGGATCAACAGAACTTTAGAACCAATTTTATTTAGGGAGTGAAAGGAATAAGTGAATTTATGATTACTTAAATGTGTCTAGGAAGGTAGACACTGTAAACAATACTTCGCTTCCTAATAATGGAGAAGAACACGGCTGGGAGGGAACGAAATGAAAGCGGTAAGATGAAGAGATGGATTCTCACTTTTAGGTCATCCAGGTAAAGATATATATCCAGTGCATAGCTGGAATAATCTCATAAGGCTATTTTCAGTATCGTACAATACAGATATTAGAAAAATATTGTGTTGGAATTTAAATGCTCACTTATGTTTTCCACATAAAATACTCTCCATGAATCAGCCTGTGTAAATTATGCATGACAAACTGTTGCTATACCATTTCAAGCAGAAAAACATCTGAAAAGTTTATATTTAACTAGAGTTGCTCTTTCCTTAAAAGGGCATTATATTTTTTGAAGTCTTATTCCATAAATCAGTGTTAACTTTATAAGTGTCCAGGGCAATCAGTAAGCAGTTAGGAGACTAATTGTCTTGAATCAAGTAAAAGCCCCAGAAATTTTGATCAGTTTACCCTAAATGTAAGATGAATAGGATAACCCTAAGCAACTATACAAAATCATTAACATTTTCAATACTGGTAGGGCTCTCTACATTTTATGTCTTTGCTAAATTTATGTCAATTTTCTAAAGGGTAATATGACAGGAAAGCCATAATACAGAGGTTTTATGAGTCAAGATGAGCTAAGTTACGCTGTGGTAGAAATAGATTATTCTTAAATCTTATTGCTTATAGCACAGCTAAAGTTGTTTTCTCACTCATACAAAGTCCATTTTGGGCAGATAGGGATTGTCCTCTCTTTGAGGACACAAAAACCCATGCCAATTGAATCACTGTGAAATATCACCTGAGGTAGAAAAGTTTACTTCCAGAATTTACCCTTAGGATATAACATGGGGCAAGCTCAGTAACCTAGATACAATGATGTACTTCTTAACTTCATTTATAACATGAAAAAAATGTGGTATATTTACGTGATGGAATTCTATACAGCCACCTAAAATAATTTCATTAAAACTATTTTATGGCTTGGAAAAATATTCTTGATTTGTTTTGTAGTTAACAAAAACATATTACTATTATAAGGAATATATGCAATTTGATAACATTTTTAAAATATATAGACAGAAACACACATGCCTGAAAAGAGAAGCATCAAAACTTTAATAGTGTGAATTTCTGGATGAAAGATTACATTTATTCTTAATTTTGTTTTTTGTACATTTATTTTAGAAATATGCAGTATATCTGCATTGAAAAAAACTAACTCATAAAAATGGAGCTTTATAAAACATATACTGTAGATTTAATGTTGGGGTAATATTTATAGAACTATGACATAAAATATATGTCATAAAGTAAAAAACATAGCAACTAAAATAAAAATTATTGAACAATGTTAGAAAAGTGGAAAAAAAACTCTGAAAAAGATTTTTCAAAATGAATACTCTTGGCACGTTGGATGGTATGCTTCTTCCAGGGGCTGAAGTATCCCAGGGATTGTAGGACATGTAGCATTCCTGGCTCCCATTCACCAAATGCCAGTAGCAGACTGCAATCGCTGAGATTAAATAAAATGCCTTCACTATTTCTAAATGCTCAAGTGTTAAGAACCATGGCTAGAAGATGACTGTGTCAATGAAAGACAGCCAACTGGCCATATTTATGAAAGGGTTTGCCAGTAAGCTGCCTGCATAATATGGTAGTAGGTACTAAAGATAAAAAATAACTCCCAACTGATCTTTCTTATGTCTAATGTCCTTGGGTTAAAGCATCATTCCAAGAAAACTTGTACACGCCTACTACCCTAACTCTCAGTTAGTTCTGAGCCTTAGATTTTAATTAAATCACTTCCTCCAACTCCCTCTGTGACCTTGAGTGTCACTTTGCTTCACTCTCCTGGCATCACTTTACTTTGCTGAATCTTTTCAAAATTAAGCTAATGAAAATTCTAGCTCTAAAATTCCAATGTTAATTGATTTATAGACTCATTCATGAATATATTCATAATTTTTACTAGGAGCTACACATACAGTGGCAAAAGAAGCAACAACCTGTATCATCAAGGTCACATAAGAGGTTATGAATTTAGCTTATCTAAGAGGGTTCATAAAGTAAGTTCTTAACTGCCTTTCTGCCGTTAATATCAGAATGATTACATAAAGCATGGTTGATGAGCAGAGATCATAATTTTTAGAAAATTGGACTCAGAGATGTGGGAGAAAAAAAAAGATCCAGGAGATAGAAAAATCATGATAGGGCTTCCCTGGTGGCGCAGTGGTTGAGAGTCTGCCTGTCAATGCAGGGGACACGGGTTCGAGCCCTGGTCTGGGAAGATCCCACATGCCGCGGAGCAACTGGGCCCGTGAGCCACAACTACTGAGCCTGCGCTCCACAACAAGAGAGGCCACAATAGTGAGAGGCCCACGCACCGTGATGAAGAGTGGCCCCCGCTTGCCGCAACTAGAGAAAGCCCTAGCACAGAAACGAAGACCCAACATAGCAATCAATCAATCAATCAATCAATAAAAAAAAAGAAAAATCATGATACTTTCAAATCAATTGGTTTAGCACAAATTGAACTTCTAAAAACTACAGTCTCCAATGACAATCCATTTTCTAAACTACATTGCCCCAGATGTCTTCAGATTCGTGTCCTTGCCATATGTGCCCTTAGTATTTCTATTACTATACTCAATACTATTATTTTTTAAATGGTTTCCTTCCTCACTAAATTGTAAGTGCTGATAGGGAAGCTTGGATCTGTATGGAAGATGGTTATATACTCCATATCTCAACAGCTCTTAGGTACTTTTTCTTGCCAACAATCTTGATCGTTTCATTGCAGCCCACTTTTTACGTATGATCTGTTTACGACCTCCTCTTACACCATTGCTTTCCACTTTACCTTAGGATTCTTTGTACAGGCATTGATAGTGAAGAATTGCTAAGACAGGGAAGCAAGTCTCATATGTAAAAACAGTAGCAATGTGTTGGCCATGATTTCCTCGTTCACATTGGTTCTCTATGCAGGGCAGTCCTATTCTGTGCCATTCCGCATGTGGGACTATTGCTGCTTCTACCCTGCCTTCAGGCTGAGTGGGATGTGACTGGAAACTTGAAAGCAGTACAGTCTTGCTGAATCCTTCTCTACCCCACCCTCTCCAAAAAAGAAGTTCACAGCATGATGCTAATACCTTTGTTTTTATCTATCTTAATTATACTTAAAATGTTACCATGATCCCTTTTTAAACAAAATACTTTGTCATACCAGAATAATTTTTTTAATCTTGAGGTCATTTTTTTTTGAAGCACATTTTTTTTTTTTTTTTACTTACTAAGGATTTTTGTTATTTATTTTACTTTCCTAAGTAGAATAAATTTTAATTATTAAATAAGTAAAGTTTTATTTACTAAAGGTTTCTAATGTATGAGGGATTTTTAAAAATTAGAAAATCTTGATATAATAAGGACATATTTTTTACATATCAGTTCTCTATCACAAAATTTCACTTTTCTCACATTAAAGTGTGGTTTTTTTTAATCAACCCTTTAAAATAAAAATTTTGGTTCCTATAAAGATGTTTTACAATGTATCGATCAGTGATTTTTATTATAAAAGATATGTACTTTTCAGGTAGCTTATTCTCAAATAAAACTACCCATAGAGTTATTGGAATTTGGAGTAAATGGAAGAATAATTTGATGTTGCTTTGAATTATCTAAGAGGAAATTAGAATATAATTCTGGATACGTTTTGAGACATCAGAATAACTCAGAAAATCAAAAATAAAATAAAGAACCTATCTGAGAGAACTGCTCACATTAGTCTTGACATTTCTGTTAGTTAGAATGATAGGAATGTATCACAAAGAGACAGCAAATAGCAAATATCTATATTTCCATCAGTATCCCACTCATTGTGCATTTATGTAATTTATGTTAGGCAGCCTTTATAAAGATACCATATCAAAAATTGTGCCAAAATTAATACAGGAGATATTAAACAAAATGAGCAGGAAAAATATGTATTCCATTGAAAGCTGACACTCATTTGTAGCAACCAAGGATGAGGACATTGAACCATCTCTTTGCTAACAATTTGCTGCCTTAGTTTTAGAAATGCAGCTGAGGGAAATGGAGTTTGATGTTCAGGCTGCATTCCTCAGTGTAACGTGGGTAGAGAGCACCCTCTACTTCCTCCTGATTAAATAGCACCCCTAGCCAGGAAGAAAGGAGATGCTGGTTCTTTGCGGATATTTTGCTCAGAAAATCAGAAGGGATTTGTCTATAAGGTTCATTACCTCTTGGCCTCTATTGCCAATAACCCATATTCAGGAGGCCACCATTGTGACACCCTCAAAGGAACTCCCTGAAGGAGGCAAAGTCTAGAAGGAGAATACCTGCTCTGAAGTTTCCCACCTTCCCCGAACTGAATCCGCACAGCCCCGCCAGGAGGGGAGAATGCAGCTTTGAAAAATAACACCTTTGTTATTCCAAGTGTTAGAGATGAAGCTGAGTTTTCAGATGGCCTCAAGGTTTGTGCACCCTTCACCAAACACAGATGGAAACTGGACTCTTTGAACTGCTTTGAAAATCTGTTACTAAGTATTGCTGTGGGTCTGGGAAGCAGCCATTGCTAACTTCTGACTGCCTGCAATTTTTATGGCTGTGTGATGACAAGGGATAAAATAGCTTCATTTTACAAATAAATCGCTTATATGCCAGGGAGGGAAAACTCACTGTCTAATCAAGATTTAATTTTAACTATGGTAATTCGAAATGGTGGTCTTTTTTATTTTAAAGACGGGCTTGAATATTGGCGTTATAATCAAGTCACAGAATATGCAGATAACATTAACTCATTCATACTGTTCTACTGATGATTTTGACTTTTTGTGGTTTCAGTACTTTTCTCTGAAGGCATTAAAATATATAAAGATGGATATCACCTATTTACACAGCAGTGATTGGCATTACAGTTCTTTAGCGCTTTGTAAGTTACATTAGAATATATTGACTCTTTGAATCTAAAATCAGAAATATTTGCTGTAGTAAGTCAATGCCATGCTCTGGGTTACACAATGGTTTCATTAAAAATATTTTAGATGCTTAACGCCACAGTTTTCATTTGCCTATATTAGGAACGACCATTCAATATAAACCACTGCAAATTGACAATCTTACTAAAGCCAGATTTAAGCCAGCAGAATTTACAATGAACCATCCATCAGAGCCTCTTACACATGCAGCACATAACCAGTTAGATTGTTCTTGTTGTTTTCCCTTCAACGAAAATTGAGCCACTGGGTAAGAATCAAGACATTCCTACAAACTGGCAGAAGGCTGTGAGAACTTCAGTTGTACTGTTCTTAATGGTAAACCAAGGTTTGGCCCACGCAATTGACAGCATTAAACTCTATGTTCTCAATGTAGTTTATTATGATTTTACAAACACTAAAAATTGCACATGTACACACAGTGTGTGTTTGTGTCTGGGCCAAAAAACAACTATCCCTTAGGTTGATATCACATTCAGCAAGTTTTAATGCTAAGGTTTCTATGGAAACATTAACTTAGCTGTGTTGTTTATGTGCAACATTTTTATGGTAGGAGTTTAACAATATCAACAGAGGTACATTATGATATATATTTAATAAGAACACATACTTTAGCCACAGCAGGCTGCCTGCTTGGAGCATGGCAAGGATGGCTGTGTGACCCTCTATCCCATCTCAGCAGGCACACAACAGCAGGACTGAGCAGACTCAGTAATCTCTTCCCTGGACCTATTGAACTTTTTCTTTTCAAAAAAAATTGATGTATATATAAAGAGACCAGGAATCTGAGCTTCCTTGCAACTTCCACCCCCCAGGGTTCACTGAGTGACTGTAAAATTCTGGCATGCACAATATTCTTTATTCCATCCTTCCTGCCACAGGTATTAATCATGGTGAAAGGAAGAACCTCACATCATGAGAATTTACAATCTCTCCATCTTCCTTGAGTTTAAAATGCTTGTATAATTCAAAAGTGGCACTAAAATTTCAATGATGTTTCAAGAAGGGTCTACTGGAACTATTACCAGTGTCTGATAATAACTACCTGATGCAAGAAAAAGAAAGATATCCTGGAACGAAAGGGAAGAGAGGGCAGGAAAGGAAGAAAGCTTTGTCACATGGTTTCCTTCCATCTATTATTTCACTGACAAAGAAGCCAGGAAGATGTGTAAAATCTCATTCACGTTCTTGAGAGAAAAAAACAATTGAATGGAAAAAACAATTATATGACTGCTTTGCTGATGCCCCCACATCATTCTTAAAAATACTCTCAGAAAGAGTAAGGGCAAGAATGATGATACGCAGTTGATGAGATCTTCAAGCAACTAGACTTGCATAATACCTTGAGACTGCTATAAATTCAAACTATGTTCATTATTTTAGAACTGCAAATTATGCTAAGGGCTAGAAGTAAAATGATTAAAGTGGAGTCCTTGCCAGGGCCACCATGTGTGATTATGCTGCTTGTGAACGACCCTGAGAAACCCAAGCAGAGGACGGAAGTGGGGCTGTAATAAGGCCACGCTCTGCTCACCAAGCCACAGACTCACAGGGTGCCGTCTGCCCAGTGGAGATGGGATGGGGGATACATTTAAAAAAAAAAATTCACATACAAAAAGGGGACACCTTTTTAAATTTACACACTGTTGCATCGCAAATGCTCTCTGGCCTCAGTGTAGCTCAAAGAAGATTGACTAGTATGCCAGGCCTAAAAACTGTATTGGATACTTACTTTTCCATGTAAGAGGCAAGGTATCTGCCAGGCACTGTATTCTTTCTTTCTTTTTGTTTTGCTTTTCTTTTTTTATTTTTTTGGCTGCATCGCAGCATGTGGGATCTTAGCTCCCCAACCAGGGATCGAACCCATGTCTCACTGTAGTGGACGTGCGGAGTCCTAACCACTGAATCACCAGGGAATTCCCTCATTTTTATCTTATTGAGTCCTCAGAAGAATGAAAAGTCTTTATCAGTGCCAACATGGTGCGGTTCCCAAGCTTGTTCTTACCCCTCATCTCCCCTCACTCTCCCTTGTGCCTCGTCTGTTCCTCACTGTTCCCAGGGCCCTTTGCACTTGTTAGTGCCTCTGCCTGGAACACTGCCTCCACATGCTGCCCTGTGGTTCATTTCCTCGCTCTGTGCAGGTGCTTGACCATCCCCTTATCAGGAAAACCTTGCTGGCATGTCTATCTTTCTGGGAGCCACCTCTCTGCCAACCCCCAAGCACTTTGGACCGGTGGTCAACCCTTACGCATCCTAATGTTTCTTCATTTAACTTACCATTCCCTTCCTATATTACATATTTAATCGATGGTCTATTTATAGTCTGCCTCCCAAAACCAGAACCTAAGTTTCAGGAGAGCAGGAGTTTCTGCTTGTTTTGCTTTTCACATCATCCCCACCTCTGCCAACTTGGGGATGTCACTTGTGACCTAATCCAACATCAGCCCATCTGGGTAGACTTCTCCTAGGGTTTACCCCTTTTATCTCCACTCCAGATATACCAAAGAATAGCCAACATGAACCCCACTCCCATCATTTAATCAAAATTAAGATATTTAAGTAATGTATTCTTTTCTGAAGATATCTTACTTGAATATATTATGTAAAACATGAAAAGCGTTCCTTAGAAAGTAATCTATAATGATACAGGAGTTTCTTTCTGTCCCCCTCAAAAATCAAGGTTCTAATTGCCCCTGCATCAGTTAGCAATTCTCTTAGGCTACATGTAACAGCAACATTACAGAACAGTTTTTAATATATCAGAAACGACTTCTTTCCTCTAGCAAAAGAAATTTTGAAGTTGACAGTCTAGGACAAATGCAGCCCCTCCACACTACCTTCAGTACTTCAGGTACTTTTATTTTTCTTCTCCTCATTCTCAGGTATATCTTTCACCCTCATGGTCATAACACAGTGCATTCCCCATCATCCGCTATCATTGAGGTCATGTTTTAGGCAGGAAGGATAAGTGTGGTGAGGATCAAAAATACATTCCAGTAAAGTCTGACCCCTCTTAAAAAGATTTTCCAGGATTCTACCCAGCAACTCCTACTTATATCCCACTGGGGAGCATTGTGTTACACGATTGCCCATACTTCAAAGAGAGCCAAAAAAGTGTAGCTTTTTAGAGGAATGCATTTTCACCTCCATTTAAACCAGGTTTTGCTGATCAGAAAGAAATAAGAATGAATAATGAGAAGACAACTAGTACATGATCCATCACTGTCTCTACAAGAGGGTAGTGGATATCAGGTTATCAACCAACAGTGACTGCAACAGTGAAAAAAAGGAGAATGTCTTCTCCATAAAAATTCTCTCAATTTTCATTTGGTCTTATAATACAATTAATGTAATTTTTGCAGAAGTTTCATGCATAAAGAATTATTCTAAATCATTAATAAAAAGACAAATATCCTAACAGAATAAAGGATCAAGGGATATGAGCCTTGCCCAAAATAGCCAAGAGAAAACAAAAGAGGTTCAAACTCACCTGTAATCAGGAAATGCAAATTATAACAATGAGATATTATTTCACATCTTTAGGTTGGCAGAAATAAAAAGGCTGGATAATATCAAACATTTGAAAAGATGTAAGAAAATGACAGCTCCTACATTGCTGATGAGAATGTAAATCGGTGCAACGATTTTAAGAGCAATTTGGTGATACTTAGTAAACCTGAAGATGCTAGCATTCTGCCATTGTCATATACCCCAGAATGCCCTTGCACAGCAAGTCCAAAACAATGTGCACATATATATAAATTTAATCATTGTTTGTGATACCAATTGTCTGGTTTGGGTGGGCAGGGCTTTACTATACCCATTTTATGGTTTGCTCCTTCCTATAATGAGCAGAAAGAGGACGGATACTGAGATACTACACCGTTTGACTTGGACTGGTCCTAATATTTTAATACATATGGAACCAATTCTCCACATATCAAACAATGCTGACAGGGGGGACATCTACAAATAGCCCTTTTGGTGTCCACATTTCTATTTTGTAATGGAGTCAAGAATAAATGTTCTCTGATTTTGTTATGGTTTTGTAAACTGCAATCCCTATGACACTTAAGCCTACCTGATCTCTACCTCATCACAGAATGAAAACCTGGTGGAGATAAACTAAATATTTAGTAAATATTTAGGTAACTAAAAACAACTTCAGGAGTGATATCAGCAACATGGCCAAATAAGGCATCCTTTGCTTATACACCCTCAACAACAACAATTTGGCATCCATCCACAGACAAAAGTGCCTTGGTGGGAGCTATGGGATCCAGCACCATATGCCAAAGGATCCAGGAGGAGTCTTGCCTACCTCTGCATCAGGTAATGGGCACATAGACCTTGGTCCTGGCTACATCCCCTCTCGGCCACAGTCTGGGAGCCCACGGAGATCACTGTCTTAGACAATCACACACAAATCAGAGAGCCTTTGTGGAAGTGCAGGTTTTTAGCAGAAAAGTTTCAGCACACTGTTGGAGCAAGAACTATGAGTTTGGATGCACTGGAGAGAGTAAGAGAAACAGTTAGACTTTATACCTACATCACCTCTCCCCCAAAGCAGAATAGCTCAGGGCAAGGAAAGACCTTCTTGGACTATGATTTCTCCCACAGGGGAAGTGAGAGCATATGAGTGAGTGCTCAGCTTCGCCAGCTATGCAGGAAGCTGCCAAAGAGGCCCCTTTCTCTCCCACACCATCCAGAGTACTGAGTCATGAGCTATATGACTGCAAAGTGGGAAGAAACTGAGAGAGCAGCAGATAAGACTCTTGGAAGGCATTAAAGGGAATCAGATCCTACTAACTGTGTCACAAGCTTCATCAAGAAGTCCACCCACAAGTGCCAAGAATGCTTCCCCTCTAGATCCCCCCAGTTGGCCCATGGGTACCACCATCACTCCATGTACCTAACTCACATACCCCCAACTCTGTGGCTAGCTCCCTGAGTGCATTTCGTATGGTGGTGACACTGAGCTTTGGAAAATGGCTAGCGAGCACTTGAAAAAAGCTGGTCCAAATCTACAAGACAGGGAGAGACCTCAAACTTGAGATTTAGCTCTACCCTTGGGAAAGCAAAAGAGAGACTATCAGCACCTGGCTGAGTGCATTGCAGGACTGACAGAAAGGAATACAAGTTTAAAAATTCTGCCCCAAGAGGGAGCAAGAAATGTGGAGCAGGTGTATCCACAGAAGGTCTGAGAATGCCACAGATTACTAGGAGGGCTGACAGAGGCATTTCTCTGCCCAGAGTCAGTCAGTAGAGACTAGAGGAGGATACCGCTACTACAAATGGAAAGATAGCAACTCAAGACTTCAAGGAACATGAAAAATCAGGGAAACATGATACCACCAAGGATCTCAATAGTCTTCCAGTAACCAACCCCAAAGACATGGATATCTGTGATTCACCCTGTAAAGAATTCAAAATAACTATTTAAGGAAGCCCAATGAGCTACAAGGAAACACAGGAAGACAATTCAATGAAACAAGGAAAACAACATACAAACAAAATAGGAAGTTTAATAAAGAGATAGAAATAAGAATAAGAAAGAACCAAACAGAAGTTCTAGAGCTGAAGAATACAATGAATGAAAGAAAAAAAAATTCAATATAAAGAACTGATAGAAGAATGGATCAAGCAAAAGAAAGAATCTGTGAATTAGAAGGCAGGACCTTTGAAATTATTCAGTCAGAGGAGAACAAAAAAGAAAAAAAAAGGAGTGAAGAAAGTCTACATGATCTATGGGATACCAGCAAAAGAAATAAACTGCTAATTATTTGAGTCCCAGAAGCAGAAGAGAGGGAAAAGGGGACAGAAAGCTTACATTTTTTTAAATGACTGAAAACTTCCCAAATGTCAGAAAATATTTGGACATCCAAGTTCATGAAGCTCATAAGTCAAACAAACTTAACTTTAAAATGTCTTCTTCAAGACACATTATAATAAAACTGCCGAAAAGCAAAGATAGAAAAAAATCTTAAAAGTAGCAATGGAAAAAAAGGTTGTAACTCACAATGGAACTCCCATAAGGTTATTAGCAGATTTCTCAGCAGAAACCTCATAGGCCAGGAGAGAGTAAATATGATATACTCAAAGTACTGAAAGAAAAAAAAAAAACCTACCAACCAAGACTACTCTATCTGGCAAAGTTGTCTTTCAGAAACAAAAGAGAGAAAAAGAATGCCCCATACAAACAAAGCTGATAGAGTTCATCACCAGTAGACCTGCCTTATGAGAAATCCTGAAAGGAGTTCTTCAGGTTCAAATGAAAGGACACTGATTAATAACATGAAAACATAAGAAAATATACAACACACTGACAAAGGTAAGTATACAGTCAAATTCAGAATACTCTAATACTATAATATGGTTGTATATTAACCACTTACTCTAGTATAAGGGTTAAAGGACAAAAGTATTAAAATTAACTATAGCTACAATAATTTGTTAATGAACACACATTATAAAAGAGAGAAATTATGACAGCAAAAACATAAAAGTGGTAGTAAAAGGGTAGAGTTTTTGTAAGTGATTGAAGTTAAATTATTATCAGTGTAAAATAGATTGCCATATATATATACACATATATATGTGTGTGTGTGTATATATATATATATATATATATATATATATATATAAAATGTTTTATATAAGCTACCTGGTAACCACAAAGCAAAAGCCTACACTAGATACACAAAAGATAGAGAGAGGAAATCAAAGCATGTCACTATGAAAAATTCTTAATTTTCAAAGGAAGACAGCAAGAGAGAAAGAACAAAACAAGGGGACTGTAAAACAGCCAGAATAATGAATAAGATGGCATTAGTAAGTCCCTACTAATTAGTAATTACTCTAAATGTAAACTGATTAAATTATCCAATCAAAAGACACTGAGTGGCTGGATGGGTAAAAAAAGACCCAACTAAATCCTAAAATTTTTATGGAGCCACTGAAGACCCTAGATAGCCAAAGCAATCCTGAGAATGAAGAACAAAGCTGGAGGTACCATGCTTCTGCTTTCAAACTGTATTACAAAGCTAGAGCAATCAAAACAGCATGACACTAACATAAAAGTAGACACATAGGCCAAGGGAACAAAATCAAGAGCCCAGAAATAAACCCTCAACCACTATCTGACAAGGGAGTCAAGAATACTCAATGGGGAAAGGAGTCTCTCTTCAATAAACAATGTTGAGAAAACTGGATAATTACATGCAGAAGAATGAAATTGGACCTCTATCTTACCCCACTCACAAAAATTAACTCAAAATGGATTAAAGACTTGAACATAAGACCTAAAACGCCTAGAAGAAAACATAAGGAGAAGCTCCTTGACATCCTGACAATGACTCTTTTTGGATATGACACTAAAAGCACAAGTAACAAAAGCAAAAATAAATAAATGGACTACATCAAACTAAAAAGCTTCTTCACAGCAAAAGAAACAATCAACAAAATAAAAAGGCAAACTAATGAATAGGAGAAATATTTGCAAATCATATATCCAATAAAGGGTTAACAACCAAAATATATAAAGAACAATACTATTTACTCAATAGTAAAAAAAAAAAAATCCAATTAAAAAATGGGCAGAGGAACTGAATAGATGAATAGATACTTTTCCAAAGACGATATACAAATGGCCAACAGGTACATGAAAAGATACTCAACATCACTAATCATCAGGGAAATGCAAATCAAAACAACATGTCACTTCACATCTATTAGAACAGATTTTATCAAAAGAAGAGAGATAGGGCTTCCCTGGTGGCGCAGTGGTTAAGAATATGCCTGCCAATGCAGGGGACATGGGTTTGAGCCCTGGTCTGGGAAGATTCCACATGCCACGGAGCAACTAAGCCCATGCGCCACAACTACTGACCTGCGCTCTAGAGCTTGTGAGCCACAACTACTGAGCCTGTATGCCACAACTACTGAAGCCCACACGCCTAGAGCCTGTGCTCCGCAACAAGAGAAGCCACCACAATGAGAAGCCTGAGCACCGCAATGAAGAGTAGCCACTGCTCGCCGCAACTAGAGAAAGCCTGCGTGCAGCAATGAAGAACCAATGCAGCCAAAAATAAACAAATAAAATAAATCAATTAAAAAAATAAAAGAAGAGCGATAACAAGCAAGGATGTGAAGAAAAGGGAATCCTTATGCACTGCTGGTAGCAATGTAAATTGGTATAGCCACCCTGGAAAATAGTATGGAGGTTCTTAAAAATTAAAAGCAGAACTACCATATAATCTAGCAATCCACTTCTGGGTAGGCATCCAAAGTAATAAAATCAGGATATTGAAGAGAAATCTGTACCCCCATATTCTTGCAGCATTATTCACAGCTGCCAATATAGAAACAACCTAAGTGTCTGTCTACAGATGAATGGATAAAGAAGATATGGGGTGTGTGTGTGTGTGTGTGTGTGTGTGTGTGTGTGTGTGAATATTATTTAGCCATGAGAAAGAAGGGAATCCTGCCATTTGTGACAACATGGATAGTCCTACATGGCATTATGCTAGGTGCAATAAATCAAACAAATAAAGACAAACACTGTATGATATCACTTATATGTGGAATCTTAAAAAGCTGTATTCATGGAAACAGAGTAGAACAGTGGTTGCCAGGGGCTGGGAGATGGGGGAAATGAGAGATGTTGGTCAAGGGTCCAAACTTCCAGTTATAAGATGAATAAGTTCTGAGGATCTAATGTACAGTATGGTGACTATAGTTAACAATACTGCATTATACACTTGAAAGTTGCTAGGAGAGTAGGTCTTAAATGTTCTCACCATAAAAAAGAAATGGTAATTATGTGATGTGATGGAGATGTTAACTAACACTACTGTGGTAAACATTTTGCAAAGTATAAGTATATCAAATCATCACAGTGTACACAGTAAACTTATACAATGTTATATGCCAATTATATCTCAATAGACTCAGAATAGAAAACTGGCTTCTAATCAAGGAGGCAAATACTGCCCTAAATATCCTGGTCCTAAAAAAGAAAATCAGTATCATTAAGCAAATATGCAAAGAATATATAATTATGCAATAAATATATACTCTGTGTATTCATGCTTTTGTCATTAACAAGTCATATTATTTTGAAAACTATAAAGAAAAAATATTTTCTCTGAAAAGTATTTGTGAATGTTTTGATGCAGCAATCACTGTGTCATTGAAGTCATCTTTAAGAACAATGATTCCATTCTTTCAGAAAAATTAAGAACAAATTCAGGAGTACTATGTGACAAATTCCTGGTTTGACTAAAGAGGGTTTTATTGGCATTTCTTACTCCATTTCTATGAGTTTCACTTTCTGGTTCTATCATTCTGAAGAGATGGGGTAAATAAAGCTTGATATTTCTTATTAAATGTCATGTGCAAATTGTTACTTAAATTTTTCTTAAGTTTAAGGGTTATTTTTCTTCTATTTTTTCATTTCTGTGTAATTTCTCATGATTTTAGAAATTACATATACTTCAACCATAATATAAGTAATGGATACATGTATACGTATACATATATATTAAAGTGTTCACACATAATTTCTTCTAGTATATTCAATATGGTAAGAAATATAAAATTATTTTTAGAAAATAAATGGGAAATATTTTGTCATATTGTGGTCACATGAATAACGTATTATATTTTAATTGAGAAGTTATATTTCGTAAATCATTACTTTCTTAGTTCACATCAATATTTTGTGTATTTACTTTCTCAGGGTATGTTTTGTTTTCTCTTTCATGCTCCACAGGCCTCCATTAAAACTAAAATATACTACTCTCTCACTTTGTCCCAGCTTACTCTCTCACTTACGAAGTGAGAGAGTGGCATGGACTTATATATACTACCAAATGTAAAATAGATAGCTAGTGGGAAGCAGATGCATAGCACACGGAGATCAGCTCGGTGCTTTGTGACCACCTAGAGGGGTGGGAGGGAGACCCAAGAGGGAGGAGATATCGGGATATATGTATATGTATAGGGAATTCACTTTGTTATAAAGCAGAAATTAACACACCATTGTAAAGCAATTATACTCCAATAAAGATGTTAAAAAAAATAGTAAAATATACCAATAGATCACTAAAGAGTCATTTATTAAAGCATCCCTTTGCTTTTAGTATTTGTGACTAGTGCCCTTTAATGTAAAGTGAACAGAATACATATTATCCAAGTTATAGTTCTTCATTCAGCGGCTACATAATACAGGCATGGATATTTTAAAGGTATACTAAAATATATGAAATCTATACATGTGATATTTTCATTCTCATGTTATGTAACTTTCATTCTGATGTCAGTTTGAAATCATATATTTCTGAATACTACGTAAAGATTCAGAGGTTAGTTTAGACTTACTTCTTTCCCTATTCTGCCAAAAAACAAAAATGGGGGGAAAGAGGCTTAGCATTAATCACTAGTGTTAAATAAACACAACAAGATAAATGAATAGAACCAAATGTGAAGAAAATGGCCAAATTAAAATGTGACACATTGATTAGAGTCCCTTAAGACCTAGTCATTAATGCATATTTATGGCTACATTTTCATAGTTGGCTAACAAAAATTATTGGTCCCCCAAGAACTTGAAAAGAAATAAGATGTTCATCCAAGAATTAAGCTTCAAAAATAATGCATAATAAATCTTCTCAAAAAGATAGGATGAGTCTCAGGTCAAGTATACATGACTATATAATAATCTAATTGACAGTTTTACTAAAATATGAGGAAGAATGTGTGAAAGCCAGTTTGGTTAATATGAAAGCAAAGAAGAAAAACAGAAGTTATGCCCAACTGAGGTAGGTAGCCTCCAAGATGGTCTCTAATAATTCCTGCCTCCTGGTATTCAAATCCCATATGGTAACAGCATTAGTCGGAATGACCCATAAAAAATGACCAAAATGTCCATAGATGAATGGATAAGGGTGTGGTACATATATACAATGGAATACTACTCAGCCATAGAAAAGAATGAAATAACGCCATTTGCAGCAACATGGATGGACCTAGAGATTATCATAACTAAGTGAAGTAAATTAGACAGAGAAAGACCATATGATATCACTTATATGTGGGATCTAAAATACGACACAAATAAACTTATCTGCAAAACAGAAACAGACTCACAGACGTAGAGAACAGACTTGTGGTTGACAAGGGATGGGGGGTAGGGGAGGGACGGATTGGGAGTTTGGGGTTAGCAGATGCAAACTAGTATATTTAGAATGGATAAACAATAAGGCCCAACTGGTATAGCAAAGGGAACTATATTCAATATCCTGTGATAAACCATAATGGAAAAGAAAATGAAAAAGAATGTGTGTGTGTGTATATATATAACTGAACCACTTTGCTGTACAGGAGAAATTAACACAACATTGTAAATCAACTATACTTCAATAAAATACTTTTTTTAAGGAAGTAGCCGAAGTGATGGTATGTTTTCTCCAGGATTGGTTTATAAAAGAGTGAGGCTTCTGTCTTGGTTGTTACCTGTCTCTTTCTTCCTTGGATTTGGGTAAGTCATGTTCCAAGCAGCTCTGTGGGGAGGTAGATGTAGTGAGTGCATCTGTAGCACATGGCTTGACTCATGAAACTCAATCAGAACCATACAGCAAAGCTAATCCCAGATTCTTGACCCTCAGAAATTGTGTGAGATAATAAATGTTCATTGTTTCAAGCTGCTGTGTTTTAGGCTGATTTGTTATGCAGTTACAGATAAGTAACACAAAATCTAAGCACAACAGCAGAGAGAGAGAGAGAGAGAGACCAGTGGGCACTAAATTTTTATTTTCAGACTCACTAATAAAGGTTTTCCCTTAAATGTATATAAATGGGAAGACTTTCCACCAATAACCTCCAAGACATATTTGACATGAATGACCCCATGTGTTTTACATGTATCATGCAATTTAGACTGCCATTAAGCAATTCATCAATATAATTCCTCTTTTCCTGGTTTTAATATTCACTAAGCAACCCTCCGACTGATTTGACTTTCCAAGAAATCTGACTACAAAGAGAAACTGCACTGATCATGCTGGCATGAGTATTCAGATCACTGGGAAAGGTGCTCTCTCTTCTAGGTTAAATTGGCAATCTGATTTTAGACATTGTGTTGAGAGACTAGTTACTATGAATCTGCCACTGACAGCCTGCTTTTGATGGGTTGTGAAACTTGGGATTCTGAGTCTAAAAGAATAGAGCCAGATCATCAATGCACAAAACTTAGTCTATTTACAAAAGTAGTATCTTCTTGGGAGGACAGACCATAATCCTTCTGCAGATGACACTTCCCTTAAAACCAACATTTCTTTGTGAGAGTACCTCATGGCTTAACAGCAACATGACAAAAGAAATACCTTAGCTCTGAAATCAAGTGAGAATTCACATCACAGTCACATTTCATACCATGGAAGCTCCATGAGGAGAGGGGTTCTGTCCTGTTCATTCATTGATATATCTTGTGCCAGGTGCAGTAGGTATTCAGTAAATTTTCATCAAATGAACATAAACTTAAATACTACTCAAACACTCTTGTGTGTTTCACTACTCAGTTCCCTCCCTCATTCCTCACAGAAGTCATTGTATATCTTTCTTAATTTCTTCATATATCTAAAAGTGAGGGCTTCCCTGGTGGCTCAGTGGTTGAGAATCTGCCTGCCAATGCAGGGGACACGGGTTCGAGCCCTGGTCTGGGAAGGTCCCACATGCCGCAGAGCAGCTAGACCCGTGAGCCACAATTACTGAGCCTGCGTGTCTGGAGCTTGTGCTCTGCAACAAGAGAGGCCGCGATAGTGAGAGGCCCGCGCACCATGATGAAGAGTGGCCCCCTCTTGCCACAACTAGAGAAAGCCCTCACACAGAAACGAAGACCCAACACAGCCATAAGTAAGTAAGTAAGTAAGTAAGTAAGTAAATAAATAAATATTTTTTTTTAAAAAGTGAAACATCTCCTATTAGTAAATGACTTATCTCTTAGTTCACCATTAAAATGTGAATTTTCAAGGGAAGATATCTCTTAACTCCCAGCCACAAAATCTATATCAATTTGTATCAACAATAAGACATACTAACATATCCTAAAGACCATTCCATATTCACACATACATATATACCTAATTTGGTTAAAGTGGTGAATTTTTGACTTGATCCTAATTTTCTAATTGAGTTATAATTAACATACAATATTATATTAGTTTCAGGTGTACAACATAGCGATTCAATATTTTTATGCATAATGAAATGATCACCATAATATAACCAGTTATCATCCATCATCAAAAAGGTTGTTACAGTATTACTGACTACATTTCCTATGTGTACATTACATCCCCATAACTTATTTATTTTACAGCTGGAAATGTATACCTTTTAGTCCCCTTCACCTATTTTGTCTGTCCCCCCACCTCCTTCCCCTCTGGCAACTACCAGTTCTCTGTATCTATGAGTCTGTTTCTGTTTTGTTTTGTTCACTTGTTTTGTCTTTTAGATTCCACTTATAAGTGAACTCATACAGTATTTGTTTATCCCTGTCTGACTTATTTCACTTAGCATAATACCCTCCAGGTCCATCCATGTAATTTGAAAAGATATATGTTCCCCTACCTGCACCACTATTTACGATAGCCAAGATATGGAAGCAACCTAAGTGTCCATCAACAGATGAATGGATAAAGAAGATGTGGTATATATATACAATGGACTATTATTCAGCAATAAAAAAGAATGAAATCTTGCCATTTGCGGCAACATGGATGGAACTGGAGGGTATTAAGCTAAGTGATTTGTTCCTAATTTTAGTGAAAAATCTACAATGTCGCCATTTAGCACAATACTGACTTTGGCTTTGTAGATATAAATGTAAAGGATGTAGATATAAGTGTAAATGTATCTCTAGCCCTCCTCTACCAAAAACCTTAATCAAAGAACAGATGCATCACAAATTGTATAACATCATTTCTAGGTTTTAGAATAATATTCTGGCTAATAAATTCCTAGATCAAAGGGTACATATCTTTACATTATGAAATATATTGTCCTATTATTCTCAGTAATTTTACCATTATTATTTGTTTCCTGTTTTTGTTTTCTGTTTCCTTTTTCTTTTTTGGCTGTGCCACACAGCTTGCAGGATCTTAGTTCCCCAACCAGGGACTGTCAGTGAAAGCACAGAGTCCTAACCACTGGACTGCCAGGGAATTCCCTTTACCACTACTTTATGGGAGATTCTATATCCACATCTACTAGATATTATAAAATGTTGACTAATTTCTTAGAAGAAAATTGTTTTTTGCATGAATCCTTTATTTTGCATATTTTTCAATTAAATGTGAGCTTGGTCACTTTTTTTTGTATGTGTTTAAGCCATTTGAATATTTTTCCAGTACTATGCCTGTTTCTTTTAAGATTTTAAAAAATATTTTTCTATTCATCTCTTATTTACTGATATGTGTGAACTCATTTCATAAAATTAATCTTTTTAATTTTAAAAACACTTTGTTATTACTCATTTGACACATTTATATTATATCCCTAGTTTTTTTTTTATAGTTTTATTACTATTTGATATATATATAATATATATAACATATATATTAAAGAGTTACAAAATATATGAATAAAATGAACACCCAACTTCATAACGACCTTGCATCTACCCATGAGGTCTATAAAACAATTTGGGGAAAACTGACTACTGAGTTTTCCAATTCATTCAGACTGCATGGTCCTCCATTTCTTTACTCTTAGATTTATCCCGTGTTTGTTGGTATGGATGCTATTGTAAATGTATTGCTTTTTAAAATTCTACATTCTAGTTTGGTTTTTAATCACTTCATTCCCTTGCTAAATTCACTGTCTAAATCTAGTAGTTTATGCTTATATTTTTTAGAATTTTTCTATCCTACACACCATGCTGTGTGTGAATAATAACAGAGTTTTATTTCTTGTACTCTAGGCCTTACATTTTTCTTCTTGCTTCATTGTAATAGCTATGACATCTAGGACAGTGACAGATAAACATGGTAAGTGTGGGTGTCCTTGCCTTATTCCCAGTCTCTGAGGGAAACTTTAATATTTACAACCAGTTAGCATGTTATTTGCTATATTTTGGGTAGATATCTTTAAAATAATTTAAGCTTATTCTTAGCTTACAAATATTTTTATCATAAAAAGGTGTTATATTTTACCAAATGCGATTTCTGCATCTATTGAAAAGATTACCTGATTTTCTCCCTTATTTTGTTATGGTGGGGAATTATACTAAGTAATTTAAAAATATTAAACCCAACCTCTAATTTCTTAGAATAACCCCAACTTCTTCTCAAGTCTAATCTTTGTATACATTGCTTGATGAATTTTATAATAGTTTGCTTTGAATCATCACATCCTTGTTTATGAGAGATATTTTTAAAATTTCTGTTCACGTTTTTTTCATCAAAATTTTGCACAAAACAAGGTAGGGAATTTTCCCTTTTTTTCTATTCTCTTTAATGTTATTTCTATTATAAAAGCTTCATATGTTCAAAAGTAAATCACCTAAACCTGTTACTTTTTAAACACAGGTGTAAGTGTATGCATGTGAAGGATTTAATTATGGATCCAATACCTTTGATAGGTATAGGCCTATTCAGATTTTCTGTTTCCTCCTATATTGGTTTTGGTGACTTCTGCTTTTAAAAATTCGCTAGCAAGTATTTGTTCATAATTTCAGCTTTATTATCTTTTTAAATCCTGCAGAAACTGTACTATTGTTTCCTTTTTCACTTCTGATATTGGTAAATTTTATTTTTTCTCTTTCTCTGGACAGAGGTTGATATGTTTTATTAGTGATTTCAAGGATGGTACCTTTGACTTGGCTGATTATCTCAACTGTACATTTATTTTCTATTTCACTATCTTTTCTTGTTTTATTCTTTTGTCTATTTTTAGGTTAAATTTGTTTTTCTTCTAATTTCCTGAAATACATTTTGAAATTCACTTTCAGTCTTCATTTTTGTCTAATAGATTCACCAACTACATCATTCTGTTTCTGCTTAGATGTAGAAAACAAGAGAACATTACTTCCACACAGTGAGAAAAATCCAGAAAATCTCCAAACCATAACTTTTTTTTAGCCAGTAAGAGAACTGAGGTCAAAAGGCAACCAGGTGAACTGAATTTCAAAGGGTTATAAAGGCCTCTGAGGAGATACAAACGCAAACTGTTTTACCTTTTACAGAGCACTGGAGGAAGAGGCGGCCCCCATACAGGAGTAAGAAGAAAAGTAACCATTTCACAAACCCAGAGTAGCCGGCATAGTGTGAACTTTAGGATCCAGGGGAGCCCCAGACAAAAGCGGAGCCTGAACTCACCTGAATCACTTTTTCCAGCCTCTAAACCCCGTGCTGCTGGGCGCAGAGCAGGAGACCTGAGCGAACCCTCCTCTCCAGCCAGCCTGAAACACCGCCCACTTCCGGGAACCTGCTCTCCGCAAGCAAAAGCCTTCAGCTGTGCAGACAGAACGCTCGCCCCTAGGGTTCAAGAAAAGATCTACTCACTCTGATGAAGGGGTGGAAACGTAACACCCTTGCCCTTGTTTTGGGGCAGGAGAAACGGCTGCTGGGGGGAAGCTGAGAGGTAAAAGCTGCCCGCACTTAAGTGGGAAACAGGAATATCCACCTGCCCACACCGGAGAGCCTTGCACACAGAAACAGTAATCCCTCCCACCACCAGTCCCAGGCCAGGGTATACTGCTACTGAGAGAGCAGTAAAGCAGTAAGCCCCCAGCCCCTGCAGGTA
The DNA here is from genome assembly GCF_965194805.1 of Balaenoptera borealis. Lineage (NCBI taxonomy): Eukaryota > Metazoa > Chordata > Mammalia > Artiodactyla > Balaenopteridae > Balaenoptera > Balaenoptera borealis. The sequence goes on from NC_138862.1 coordinate 119,577,881, forward strand.
GGACAGGAAACCTGATTGAGCAGGGAATCCCGCCCTGCGCTAATACAAAGCACAGTGTGCTGGCCCTGGGGGGCAGGCCGCAGAGCTCTCTCCAGCAGGCCTAGAGGGAAATTTAGAGATGAGTGTTTATATTGGAAAAAAAGAAAGGCTTCAAATCAATGAATTCAGCTTCCTCAAAAAAAAAAAAAAAAGAAACAAAACACAGAGAAAGAAAAGCAAATAAGCCTAGCAAGAGAAAGAGAGGAATAATGAAGATACAAGCAGAAATCAATGAAATAGTAAACAGGAGGAAAAAACAGAGAAAACTCAAAGAAATCCAAAATTGGCTCTTTGAAGGGATCGATAAAATTGATAAATCTCTAGTCAGACTAACCAAGAAAAAAAGAGAGAAGACAAAATTACTATTTTCAGGAGTAAAAGCAGGGAGCTTGCTACAAATCCTACAGATAGTAAAGGATAATATGAGAATATTATACACAGCTGTATGCAAATACATTCAAAGACAATCTAGCAAAGCTCACTCAAGAAGAAATAAACTATATACAAATCTATTTCTCAGGTTCCTTGAACCCATAATTCTATCCATATCTACTTCTAAATTCTAAATTCTTTCAAAGATATATATTTTAAATAACAGAAATAGACATAAGTAATACAACATGATTCTGGGTAAATAATATAAAGCTCTAATCAAAGGATAACAATTTTATGAAATAAATGCACCATGTCAAAGACAGATATTAAATCCAAGACACATGGGGCTTCTAAATAGGAAATCTTTGAATAACTATAAAACAACACATTCATATTAGAACAGAGTAACTGATTTGCAGTCTTGGGAAAAACAGATAGGAATAAATCATATCAAGAATGTAAGCATTTTCTTTGAGAAGAACACAGTTTACTAGATATATTGCCCAGGAAGTAAAGTTCTCCTTAGGTGGCTGCATTAATGCTCATTTATCCAAACAATTAAAATGAATGTTTATATTATAAACTATTAATGAAGTAATTTTCAAAACAAAAATTCATTAAGCATACTAGTTTCATGTTGCTACACTGGAACAAACTGCCACAAATTTAATGGCTTAAAGCAATATAAATATTTTCTGTTACAGTTCTGGAGGCCAGAAGTCTGAAGTCAGCTTTACTGGACCAAAGTTGAGGTGTTGACAAAATTGCATTTCCTTCTGGAGGCTCTAAGGGACAATCCATTTCTTTGTCTTTTTAGCTTCTGGAAGTTTTCTGCATTCCTTGGCTGGTGACTCCTTCCTCACAGCACTCCAATTTCTTGCTTCCATCATCCACTTCCTACCTCTGACCTTCTTGTGCCCTCTTATAAGGACTCATATGATGATACTTATGGCCCATCAAGATTATCCAGGGTAGTTATGTATTGAATTGTGCCCCCCCAAATTCACGTGTTGGTTGAGTTCTGAACCCCCATACCTTAGAACATGACTTTATTTAGAAATCAGGCCATTGCATAAGTAGTTAATAAAGATGAGATCATTAAGGTAGGCCCTAATGCAATATTATTGATGACATAAAACGGGGAAATCTGGACACAAACACCAGGCACACATGGAGAACACCGTGTGCAGATGAAGGCAATGTTTGGGGTGATGCTTCTTCAAGTCAAGGGACACCTAAGATTGCCAGCAAACCACCAGAAGCTAGGGGAGAGGCAGGAAATAGATTCTCCCTCACAGCGCACAGAAGGAACCAACTCTGCCAACACTTTGATCTCCAACTTTTAGACTTCAGGATCTGCCAACATCTTTATCTCCAACTTCCAGACTTCAGAACTATGACACAATGAATTTCTGTGTTTAAGCCACCCAGTTTGTGGTACTTTATTACATCAGCCTTAGCAAACTAATACAATGATAATTTCCTATTTCAAGATGGGAAATTATCTTAACTTAATCATATTTGCAAAGTCCCTTTGCCATATAAGGTAACATTCATAAATCCCAGGGATTAGGGAATGGGTATCTTTGGAGAGTCATTATTCAGCTTACCACAGCATGCGAATTGACAAACCATTTTAAACATTGGAGGATATAGGTTAAATAAAACGTATTCCCTTCCCTCAAGATTCAGTGTTATTTATAGTCTAAAAAATCCAAGTGTCAAGTGGATTATGTGCAGGGACTTCTATGGACTCTAGCAATATGCTTGATATTTTATAAAGGAAAATTGAGGAAAATGCAGCTTGAGGGAAGTAAGTTTTCTGTAGCACAAAACTATTCCTAAAACTATTCCCTGACAAAAATACTGGTACTTTGGCTTAATCTATTTTCCAGGTTGAATACATTGCATGAACAAATGAGTTTAAGAATAATAAGTAGGATAATGTATTTGACTGCATTCCAGTAATAATAATCACTTATAACTGACTATATCTCAATAAGTCATTCAGAATTTTGCATAGAAAGTATTGTTTTATTGTTTTATTATAATATTGCATGATTATTATATTCCCAGATAGATATAATCTTTGCACATTTTTATATTATATACATAGAGAGCTTGCATACATTTACAGAAATTCCAGGGAAGATCAATTCAAGAAATATAAACCTATCAGTAACTTCACAGTGCGGCAGTTTATTTTTTTCAGATCATATTTAACATACAATATGTTTATTGTATGTTGTTGTTATTATTATTTTCTCCTCTCACAACTTCCCTTCCCAAAAGTCAGAATCGATAATCCCCAAAATCATTTGCACAAGAAGGCAGAAAATAAAAACCACTGTAGTTATTTCAAGCAGAAAGGTATTTAGTGTAGAGAAGTAGGTAAAATTATTGGAAGGTCCGGAGGATCAGAAATCACACTGTCTCCATGGCATTTCAGCAGGCAGGACGCTGCTGTTCTTACTGCTAAAGACACTCACTACTGAAACTTCCTTTCACCCACACCGAACTGAACATTAGATGCTGAATGCAAAGTCAGACCACTGCCTTCCTTTCTAAGTATTCATACCTCCACTCTCTTGCTTGCCAACTGCAACAGCAGCAAAAATATACCCTCCACTTTATTTCCACCTTCTGTCTCTCATATAAGGTTAAATCATGACCAGAATCTAATCTGCATGTAGTCATCTAACTTCAGGGTAGGGAGTTTTTACCCTTTCCACCTAGAATGAAATTGAGATATAATCTATAGTAAGTATCAAATTCTTACAGCCATTGAAGCAGAGAGATAGAAAATGTATAAAAACTGAGAAGAGAAAGAACAGAACCTGAGGCTTTAATGAGAAGAGACCAGCCATTCCCAGATTAACAGGGAACAGACCTCTTATAGAGCAAGAATTAATACTTACAGCTTTTGCATGAAATTATAAATACTATGTTCATCAAATCTAGAAATACCTTAAAGGAAATAGTCACAATTTTAGTCTATTACATTCTAAAAAGTTCACAAAATTAGTGTAAATGATCCGGTCCCAAGACACACTGAATCCACCATAAACTAGTATGGAATGAGGAAAAGCTTAAAGTATCCCTGATCTATGAAAATCGTAAGGTGACAAAAAGAGAAAATGCACCTGTTAGTCACGTGAAATGGCAATATAATTGGCAATAATCTTGTACCTTCTATATTAGGAGGTACAAGTTTTTTTAAAGGCACATAAATTCCCATTCAAACTGGGAATTTAAAAAGAAATGTTTATGCTTTAGAAAAGTTCAACTCTATCTGGCTTTATATATGAGTTGATTCGGGAATTCAATTAAACTACCAGAATCTGATTTGTCTTGGTTTCTTGGTTCATTCCGTGGCTGAGTTGGCTTCATATCCAGGCTCATGCGGCTCATTTCATATCCATGAAATGGCTTTTGTTAATTCCAAACTCATGCGATCCCCACATCTTATAGATTCATGTCCATCCAAATATTAGGCTGAGTCTCTCTTCCAACAGTCTCATGAAAACTTCAATGTCCTTTTTGGGTGAGTGGGGGTCACTTGCTCATCTCCGAATCAATTATTAGGTGAGGGAAGTTTGATGTTCTGATTGGCTAGGTCTAAACCACATGCTTGTGCCTATGGGCAGAAAAGAAGTTAAGTTCACCCAAAACACAAAAGCTGGTATGGAGAAGGGGTGGTTCCTCAGAAAAAAAATACTAGATACTATTAGCAAATGAAGAGGAAATGTATTAGACAGACAAAAACATTTGAGTTGACTACAGCTCCAAGCCCTCAATTGGTCCTTGCTGCCTTCCACGGATTATGGAGGGATATATACAAAGGACATGCCAGATAAAGGCTACATTTCACTACACATGGACTTTGGCCTCATGTCCTATGTGGAGTACTAGTGAGATAGATGGGCAATCGATATGTGGAAAGGACTCCTTTCACTCAGGTTGGTTGTAGATCTTGGGCCTAATGCAAGCCGCTGTGACCCTTGGCCCTTCTCCCAAAGGCTCACACACTAATAGCAACATGTTGATGGCTACAAAGGACAAGGATAGACAAACCTCTGGAAGAGCACATCACATAGAGGGATAAAAGATATATGCCTAAAGACAGGTTTATTTCTACTTCTCCCATTAGAGCTGCATCCCTAAAAACACAATCTCATTTTTCCCCTGACCTGTGTGAAAACTGAGTGTTTCTTCAAAGGTACAGTACAAGATGGACTCAGACAGAACCTGGAGATCTGACAAGAGGCCCATCAGCAGATGGAATGGAGCACAGATTTCCCCACGTAAACTTTTAGCTAAGAAGTGATTCTTGTTCCTCAATGAGGAAGAAACATGAATTCAGATCAGAACTTCTCACATTTTTAAATTCAGGTCTCCTTTGAATAAAAATAAAACCTCATTCTCTTAATGTTATCTGGATTTTTCACAAATCAGTACCAAAATCAATGCAAAGATAATTTTCCAAAGTAACAAGGCACATCTTTAATTTTGAATGTGGACATTTAAACTGGCTGGTTTGTTTGACAGAAGTGTATCCGATCTATAAACTCTGAATAATGGAGCACAGCCTTGCCTTAATTGCCTTTGAAACCAAGCCTATTGTGCTACCAATTTGTAAATGATCTCAATGTAAATGGCATGTTAATAAACCTAGCGGGTTAATTTGAATATGCTCTTTAAAACTAAGCTTGTACTCAAGGTTGTCTTAGTGTCCCTTCCCTGAGGGAGTGGGAGGAAATGGGCAAGAGTGAGCTTCTTCCCCATCCTCACTAAGGACCACAGCCTCATATTATTTGTTACTATATTATTATTAGCCTTGTACTATTATTGTTAAAGATAATGCACATATCATTATTTTTATTTTTTTTAGCAAATGATATGCATTTATTTTGTGTTGTGTTTGGAGCTAGTTATTCTCAAATATAGTGTATTGTTTAAGAAGCAAATGATTCAGCCAGGATGCTTCCATTTATCTGTAGCAGTTGCAGGTGGCTGGTGTCTTTTCTAATTGGTCAGTGCCTGGAGTGGTTAGTACCTGTACCAAATTGCTGTTAAATATTTTTGAAATTGTCTTGGCCCCAGATATCTAGGCTGATCAATAAAGCTTAAAATGAAGAATAGAAATAATTCAAAGTTCACAGGGAATTTTGAAAATGGTGAAAGTGACATTTTAAAACCGTGTGGCTAGATGAACTATTGAATCTGTAGTGCTGGAGCAAGTGATTAGTCTTTTTTAAAAAATAAAACGAGGAACTACGTATTGCTTATGGCTTACTAAAATCCAGATGAATAAATGCTTCTAATGTAAAAATCTGAAACCATAAAAGTACCAGAGGAAAGGATGATAAATCGTATTCATAATCTTAAGGATAGATAAGGCTGTTCTAAGTTTATCACAGACTACAGAAGCTATAAAAGAAAATATCAACAAGTTTGACTACCTAAAATTTCTACATAAAGAAAAATAAAATGCTACATCCAAAGAGAGAAGAAAATTTATTAAATGTTTGAACTAATATTCAAATAAAAATAACATTTGCTAATCAAAATCGAATAACATTATAAATACAAATAACCTGGTGTAAAAAATATAAAAAGGAAATGGAGAAACTAAAATTAACAAAAATTATATTAGAAAATCATTAGTAATTTACAACACCAGATTTCAAATAATTATTCTTCTTTTGTCATGACAAGATTAAACAGAGACTGTATTGGAAAATGTGTGGAGGAGTAGATATTTTTTAAAACTTTTGGAAAGTGTTTAATTAATCATTCTGGAGGGCAATTTGGACATATTTATCAAAATTTTAAATGCATATAATCTTTGACCCAGCTTTTTCTACTTTTAAAAATTTCTGGGAGATATACTCAAATAGGCATGTGTGCGCACATGCGCACACGCACACACACCCACACACAAACACACACACACACACACAATTGTTATTTGTGGAAGGGAACGTGAAAGAAACCTAAGTGTCAATGAACTGGGTACTAGTTAAATAAGTCACAATAAATCAATGCAATATCTTATTCGGTTGCCAAGAGAAAGAGCAAAGTAATTTTATATGTATTTTCAAAAAAGATAATCAAAATAATTTAGGTGAAAATAAGACAAAAGCACAAATGATTAATATCACATGATCCATTTTAGTAGAAATAGGTTTATATATAGATATTGTTAACAGTAGTTACCTGTAGGAGATTCCATTTTTTTTTTTACTTTATTCATGACCTTATTTTATGACATATTTGTTTATAAAAATTGAGTGTAACTTCAACTTTAAAAATTCTTTAAATTATTTTATGAAGAATATAAGTTTTGGCAGCACACTGGCCTTTATTCAAATCCTATTTCCCACACAGATTAACTATGAAATCTTGGACAAGTTACTTACCTTTAAGCGTCAGGTTTTTCATCTATAAATCTATGCACTGCTTCTTTGGAGTCTGGGGGATGATGAAATGTGATAATGCACTTAAAGTTCTGATCTCAGTGCCTGAAACAGAAAGTATTCAAAAAATGATCGCTGTTATTATAGTATTGTCATCAATTCTATGATGCTGTTATAAAATCTAAGGGTAACAATATTATTTCAAGTTTGTTATAAGTAAATACATGAACAGAGGAACCCAAATTATAATTGCCATTAATATTTTGAGAAAATAAACAGCACTAGTACCATCTATTGGATACTTTCTCAACTAAGCTTATTTATTTCCAATGGGTTTTTCTCCCTATTCTTAACGGATTTAAGGCAGACTTTATAAAATCATTAAATTTTTTAATAATTGGCCATTACCTGGGGAACTGAAATTATACAGGCAGTTAAATTGAAGAATCCTGACTGTAAAAGTTTGCATTCCCATCTACACTGAAATTGTCTAAATTTGCTATAGAGAAATATAAATCACTAGATAATGGTCAACTTTGTTTTATTTTTGGATGAATTGATACAGCTAGCTATATCAATAGCTGTACTGGCACGCAAAGAAACAAATCAAGACTCCCTCTCAACATCTATATCTAAGATACAGCTGCTCCATGCGAAAATTATTGAAGATAATTTCTATGAAAAGAAAATTTATGTGCAATTATGTGCTTCTTGTTCAGAAGACTGATCAATCTCTAAACGCAAATACACCCTAACCAGGATTTTTGAGAAATTAAAATCCTCAAATCTTTCTCATTTGGAACTTTAAAATTTAAGAAAGGTTTGGCAAAATAAACAAGTTTTGGCAAAATAAACACTGTTTCTCTGATGAAAAAAATGTTTTTATTTCCATCCATGTCCCATTATGCTGTTAAAGTACCTATGAATTTCAAGTGCAATATAATTGGCTTTATAATAAACAATCTGCAAAGTGCTGTGGAACAGTTAAGAATACAGAGATATTATGTCCCATCGTTGCTATGAATAAAACCACCCAGACACCAATTAACATCTCATTGCTATGATTACTTGTTACTGCTCTTGTTGCACCAATCAAACTTACATCTTTTTTAGTTCATATTTTGATTTCAAAAAGTTATGCTAAGAAAAGATTAAATTTATCATAAATGCAAATAAATGTGAAACATACAAAGCTAATTATGTTTATAACCACCAAGAATAATATGAAAAGGAAAATTAAACTGCTTTGCTTCAAGGAAAATCTTTTAGGAAACATTTGTTGAATAAACATGAAAGAAACTTTTAAAATGTTTTCTTACACAGTTGATATTTGGCTTATATTTTTACATATGACAATTATATGCATTTCCTTTAATTTTTAATATATCCCAACTACTGTCTTCATAGTGTCTTAGTATTGTGTGTTGGTGGTGGGAGGGAGGGAAGAAATATATTTACCAAATATTTAAATAGAGCTCCCACAATTTTTAAAACTTGTAGTAGAAAGATAACACCACTTAACAGTGGCAAATAAATTTCAGAAACAAGCAAAGTGACAATTTATGAGAAACACAAAGATACACTGAAAGTTTTGGTGATAAAGTAACATTAATTAAATAATGTTTTGACATTCATGAGGCTATAATGATTTAATCTGTTATGTCTTTTAAAGATATTCTCTTTAATTATATCTCTGCTATTCCCTACATTCTAAAATATTCAGTAGCCAATATTTTCTGTGCAAGTATTTCAGTTATTACAGAATTGGATTTCAACTTTGAAATGCATCTGTGATAATTTATTGATTAGTTTTAAGTCCTATGTAAGAAAAAAAAGAGTATTGAGGGGAAGTCTGTCTCCAGTAATAATTTTTTTGTACCCCAGCTGACAGGTTTACAGGATTCAGCTTTTAGAGTGTTTGCTGGCACCCCCAGGACGCCTTGCCAGAGTGGAGCAGAGTTTAGATCGACTCTGGGGTATTAGCACATCATGAAGGTAATCTGTTTCCTTAGCTGAAGCTCACAAACAAAGCAGTTAAATCCCCATCACAAATGGCCAAACTGGGACTCATTACACTTTTCATAGGCCTGGATCTTTTTGTTTCTGAATCTCTAAAACGTTTATATAGGGCAATGAAATTTTCACAGAATCTGAGCCAGTTCCTTTAACAAAGAATGAGATATGTTGTTTTGAAAGATACAGTTTTCTTCTAAAAGTAGGAATATAATTTAAAGAAGAAAGAAAGAATGGAGGAATGAAGACTTAACACTGCCTTCATGGGTCCTGGTCAGACTAGGGACTTTTCTCTTGAAATGCTGCTTATTTGGCAAAAGTTTTCATTTACTTATTAATTTAACATACTTTGTTTGAATTTCTACCATGTGCCAGGCTTTGTGTGAGGAACTGAGATAAGAAAGTGAATATGACATGATATCAACCTATGAGGAGTTTAGTCCAACAGAAGATAATAAATATAAATATTGTTATATAACAATATTGTAAATATTGCTATAAGACAACATTGTACATATTGTTATAAAACAATGTGATAGGGTCTATGAAAAATAAGTAAAAAGTACCTAACATTGTGGGGAAAGAGATAAATGGGCTGTTCAGAGAGTACTTAGACTGGAATGAATGGGTAAGGCTGGGACAGAAGGAGAAAGCATTATATGTTAACAGGTTAGAATTTCCAGGTATAAAGGAAGATGAGTTTTGTTTTGTTTTGTTTCAATTTGTTTTAAAGCTTCAGAATATTGTTTGACTTATTGAGTGCAGGAAACATAACTTTCTAAGTGGGTGTTAATGCTATGATTTTTCCTAACTTCCAACTTAGGCCAAAGGTCTACCTTTAAATGGGAAAAGACATGCCTATGGAAACATCAAAACAACATGGATGTTAGACTTTTAATAATAAAATTTGTATACATATCCATTATATATCATCTTTATAGATAAAGATAGAAACAGAAAAAGACAAAGAGAAAGAGAAACTATGAGAGAAAGAAGATGAAGAAGGAGAAAGAGATAGATTTATGAAGCCCTACTGGGCGCTGGGTTGTCAGAGCTGGAAATGAATCCTGTCCAGTCAGTGAGGGGTGTCTGTAGTAGAGTATGTTTACGACGCTAACAGCGCTCTAAAGTCAAAAGTAGTATTGACTTTGGTAAACTTAAGTCGGATGTTTAAAGTAGAGCTAAAAAAGTATCACTTATTGAACACTTATGTGTCAGGGTGTCTTCCAAAAATGTTCTACATATGCTATCTTGTTTAATCCTCAGAAATCTTTATGAAAGAAGTTATATTGTTTTATAAATAAAGACATGGAGAGACTCAGTAACTTGCCCTAAGTCAAAATGAATAAGGGTAAGGAATCAGAGGTGATTTAAAAAGGAGAAGATACTAAACCATGGGAAAGCATGGTGTATGCAAGGACAGCAAAGTCTGTATAACTAAACCATAGAGTCTAGGAATCAAGGAGAATAAAAGGGAAACCAGGGAGGGGACATTCTATAAACAACCTTGCGTTTCATGCCAAGTTTCAACTTTAGAATCTATTTGAAAACTTGTGCTCATCTAGGCCAGAGTACAGTGTTTGCCAAATGAACTTTTCCTGCTTATTTAATATCATGAACACTAATCTACATAATCATCAGATTCTACTTCTTCTACCTTCAACTGTCTCGTCAGTCCATTCCCTCTTCTACACCCCAGGCTAATTTTGTAGTTTAAGACTTGGCCATTTTACCTAGATTCTACAATTATTTGAGAGGGAAAATGTCACTTACTATTTCCGGCAAAACTGAGAACTACTGTTCTATATGCATCCAATCTTTCTTCCTCTAGTTACTAAAGACCAAATGTTTCTTGTCCTAAAGGCAATCCCTCCATTTCTTCTTTTATTCCCTCCTCTTTTGCCTTTCCTAAGGAAACATACATTATTGATGATTCTGTCTCTTAAGTTTATTAAATTCCTTTCTCTCATATACACACTGCTTATTTTCATCTATTCAAGATCCCAATTTAAAAATCACTCATTAAACACCTCATACTATTCCAGGCCCAGCCCCAAACTCTCTCTCGCAAAACTTTTTAAGAGTTTTCCTAAATTTATTGCCTAGGTTTCCTCATAGCCCACTTCTCAACCCCCGCAAGTTTTGCTTCTACTCCTATATATCCATTGACTAAGACTGCCATTTTATACCCAATGGACACAGTTCATTATCTATCTAATTTAAACTCCTGGAAGCATCATGCACTAATGACCTCTCTTTTCTGCTTGAAACACTCTCTACTCTTAATTTCTCTGGCCCTATACACTCTTAGTTTTCTTTACACCTCCATGCTGGCTTTTTCTTTCTCCTTACATTGTCTTTCTCTAAGACATCTTTAAATGATGGAATTCCACAATGCTCTCTTTTCTTTCCTCTGTTATCATTCCCTGGACATTTTCAACCGTGTCCACGAATTCAGTTATGATCTATACTACAGCTAAACTGTTATCTTCAATATACAGCTCACTGCTGTGTTTCAAACACATGTATTCAGTTCTCTCCTTGACACCTCATGGAGTTTTGAATACACTGGAAACACCATACATCCAAAAATTTACTCATGATATTTTCCCCTTTATTTTATCACCTCAGTAATTGGCACCATCATTTATCCAGTTATTCAAGCCAAAAACCTAATTCCCAAGCAAGGGATTCCTTTATCTGTCAATTTCTTATGTGCAGAGAACTCTGAATACTGCTCGAGATCTGAAGAGATTCCACTCACAATTCTATCATCTACTAAAGTTTGTGTTTGCATGTGTATGTTGTGTGCTCAAGTGTAGGAGTGATGCTTTATTTCACTTTATTCCCCCCAAGAATGCCTAACCTAAAAAGGACCTCAGCTTAGGCAGTCAATAAAAATTGTCAAGTGTCTGGTTAATGCAAGATTAGTGTGGAAATCCTTATGATGTCAGACTGGTCCTTGGAATACCACAGTGGTGTCCACTGCACCTAAACCCCTGGCCATAACTGGTATCTTCATAGAGAAGCAGGATTCTGTCACTATAGGTTTCATGAATTTCCTCAGGGAGGAAAAATCAGTGGACACTTCTACTACCACAGACTGTATCCTTTACTATTTCCTTCATTGTTATTTGATAAAGCCAGTCTTTCCCCAAATTTTATCTTTACACATTCTAAAGATGAATAAATCAGCTTCATTCTATGATTTAAAATTTTTGTAATGAAGCATGAGCCAAAGAGAGAAAAAGAGGAGATGTTTTGTGACCAACGTAGGCCAGATAAAGATTTTTTTTTAAACATATTTATTGGAGTATAATTGCTTTACAATGGTGTGTTAGTTTCTGCTTTATAACAAAGTGAATCAGCTATATATATATACATATATCGCCATCTCTCTTCCCTCTTGCATCCATGGGGAGGGGGAAGGATAAACTGGGATGAAGTGAGAGAGTGGTATGGACATATATACACTACCAAATGGGAGGGAGACGCAGATAAAGATTTTTATAAGGAGAACCATATTTGGTCTCTTACTAATAAAAAAATATGAAGGTTGCATAAGAGTTAGACTATCATTAATGGGAATATGTTATTATAGATGTTGATTGTGAGGACATTTATTTAAAACCTAAGGATCCTAAGCTACCATAAATACATTCACTAGAATTTTCTTAATTAAACAAGAATTATATGAAACATGAAATGTGAGATATATTTGATTCTGATTATACATGTATTTTTCCTAGCTAACAGCTAAGAATATGTGGAAAAAAATGAGTTGGCTATTATTATTTTCACATAGATCTATAATCTAGATTTATACATTAATATATCATCTTCTACATAAATCTCTTAGCTGCATGAGAAGTCTAAATCTAAATCTCATACCTGCATAAGATCGGGGAATGCATTACAGAGTTTAATTAAATTGTTAATATGAATACATATGGTTTCAGAATGATTTTTGTCATAATACATTAAAAAACCAGCAGAAATGCCAGCTTATTTCTCTGACTTTGTCTTCTGATTCTCATCAGCATTGAACTAGAATTATTAGTATAATCTCTAATCAGCCCAACCAAGAGGGTTTCTTTTGGTCTCTACACTGAAGCTGTGTTTATATTGTTGAATGTTGTGTGCACTCTTTATAGAATATTAGAAATCTTTCAAGTCTGACAGTTGTGCTTTACCAAACTACACAGTGGATTCAACTCTTTAACTGCCTGCATTTATGTTTAAAAAGTTACCAACTAATAGTAGATGCTCTTTCCTGAACTGGTTATGTTCAAGCAATTCTATCAGTCTTGTCTGTTATCTGAATGCACAGACATGGCTTTCATAATTTTGTGTTAGAACAACCAATACATTCTGGGCGCTACATATTTCCCCACTGTAATACATACTGTAATACAATTAATCCTTGAACAATACAAGTATGAACTGTGTGGGTCCACTTATACACAGACTTTTTTCAATAAATATCGGGAAATTTTAGGAGATTTGCAACAAACCACATAGCCTAGACATATTGAAAAAACTAAGAGACAGTAGGATATGTCATGAATGCATAAAATATATGTAGATTCTGGTCTATTTTATTATTTATTACCATAAAATAGACACAAATCTATGGTGAAAAGTTAAAACTTAACAAAATTTACACGAACATTTAGAGACCATACACGGTTCCATTCACAATCAAGAGAAATGTAAAAAATGTAATGATACAGTGTTAAACAATGTGTATAAAATTAACTTTAGTACATACTGCACTACTGTAATAATTTCACAGTCACCTTCTGTTCCTATTGGGGTGAGCTCAAGTGTTGCAAGGATCCACTTAAAATGCTATGTGACGCTCATCATCGCCCCGTGAGCAGTTCGTCTCGCCAATAAATTGCTTATCTCAGTAAAAAGGGATCTCTTGTAGTTCTTGTGTATTTCTCTTAGTCCTTAGTGCAATACCGTAAACCTTGAATAACACCCTGGAACGTATATGACATACCACTAGTGATGCTGGAAGTGCTCCCAAGAAGCAGAGAAAAGTCATGACATAATAAGAAAAAGTTGAATTGCTTGATATGTACCATAGATTGAGGTCTGCAGCTGCAGTTACCCTCCATTTTAAGATAAATGAATCCAGCATAGGGACTACTGTTTAAAAAAAAAAAAAGGAATTTCCTGAAGCCATCACTGCAGCTACACCAGCAGGCCCAAAAACCTTGCACTTTTTGTGAAATACTTTTTTTATCATCTTATTGAAAATGCAGCTTTTATGTGGGTGCAGGATTGCTATAAGAAAGGCATACCTGTAGACTCTAATATGATTCAAGGAAAAAGGAAGTCATTATGCGACAACTTAAAGCAAAAGGAAGGTGAAGGATCTAAACCTGGAGAATTTAATGCCAGCAAAGGATGGTTTGATAATTTTAGAAAGAGGTTTGGCTTTAAAAATGTCAAGATAACAGGAGAAGAAGATTCTGCCAACCAAGTGGCAGCAGATGAGTTTCCAGATGCCATGAAGAAAATCATTGAGGAGAAAGATATCTGCCTTAACGCAGAGGAAAGTACCCCATTCTGGAAAAAAAAAAAAAAAAAAAAGTCATACAAAACATTTATTAGTAAGGAAGAAAAGCAAGCACCAGGATTTAAGGCAGGAAGGGATAGCTAACTCTACTCTTTCGTACAGATGCAGTCGGGTTTATGATCTGGACTGCTCTTACCTAAAAAGCTGCTAAACTCTGAAACTTGAAGGAAACGATAAATACCAGTTGCCAGTCTTTTGGTTGTACAAGAAGGCTTGGACAAGGAGAACACTTTTTCTCAATTGGTTCCATTGATGATTTGTTCCTGAAGTCAGGTAGTACCCTGCCAGTAAGTGACTGCCTTTTAAAGTTCTTTTGATATTGGACAATGTCCCTGGCCACCCAGAACATTATGGGTTCAACAATGAAGACATCGAAATGGTCTGCTTGCCCCCAAACACAAGGTCTCTAATCCAGCCTCTAGATCAGGGGATCATAAGAACCCTTAAGGCTCATTACACACGGTACTCTATGGAAAGGATTGTCAACACCATGGAAGAGAACCTCAATAGAGAGAATATTATGAAAGTATGGAAGGATTACACTATTAAAGATGCCGCCCTTATTATAGAAAAAGTGGTGAAAGCCATCAAGCTTGAAACCATAAATTTCTGCTGGAGAAAACTGTCCAGATGTTGTGCATAACTTCACAGGATTTACAACAGTGCCAATCAAGAAAATCATGAAAGAGATTGTGGATATGGCAAAAAAGGTAGAGGATGAAGGGTTTCAAGATATGGATCTTGGAGAAATTCAAGAGCTAATAGACACCACACCAGAGGAATTAACAGAAGACCACTTGATGGAGATGAGTGCTTCTGAGCCAGTGCCGGATGATGGGGAGGAAGACATAGGAGAAGCAGTGCCCGAAAACAAACTGACATTAGACAATCTGGCAGAAGAGTTCTGCTTATCCAAGCCTGTTTTTGACTTATTTTATGACATGGACCCTTCTATTATATGAGCCCTGAAGATAAAGCAAATGGCAGAAGAAGGATTGGTACATACAGAAACATTTTTAGAGAAACAAAAAAGCAAACAAGTCCAACGGAAGTTGCAATGTATTTCCATTAAGCTGGCTAAACACAAGAAAACCATAATTAGGCTCATCATCATACCATTCTGAAACAATGGGAAAAGTGTAAAAGCAGAGAGGAAAGTCTCACTACCCTGAATGGGCAAGAATAAAATAGATGGTTAGCTTTTTATAAGAAATTATGTAAGCCAGAAAATAATAAAGTTATATTTTAAAGAGCAAAAGGAAAAAAATCCCTCTATTCTCAGTAAAAGCATAGTTCAAAATGCAGGTAAAATGAAGATGTTATAGAAAAACAAATACTGAGGAAATTTGTTGCCCAAAAGCCTGCACTAAAGTAAATCATTTGGGAAGTTTTTCAGACCAACAGAACACAATCTCAGTTAGAAATATAGGGAAAGAGGAGGAAATGTTTTAAACTCATCAGAAAGGGTAAATATATATGCATATTTGCTATCTAAAAAATGAGTACAATATATTGTAGGGTTTAAATATATGTAAAATAAACATGCATGACAATAATAACAGAAAAAACAGGAAAAGGAGAAATATGTTAAAAGGTTCTTAGACTCTGGCAATATCAGGAAATAATAAAAGTATTAATTTGTTTTAAATGCTCATGAGATAAGGATACATGTTGAAACTGAGGATAACTGCATAGGGAGTAGAAAGATAATGTATAACTGAAAATTTAATAGAAGGTGAAAAATGAAATGATAAAAATATATATATTCATTAACCCCAAAAAGGGCAAGCAAAAAAAATTAAACATATAATTTTATTTGGCTAAATAAAAGATAAAAAGTATCAGACAGAATAATTAGATAGTAGATACAAAAAAGCCCAACTATGTAAGTAATTACATTAAATGTAAACACTCTTAGTAAAAGACTGAGGTTGTCAGATTGAGCGAGCATTAAAAAAGAAAAGAACCTGCATGTTGTTACAAGAGAAACATTAAATATGGTGACATGCGAAGTTTATAAATAAAGGGACAAAATAAAAAGACCACACACACCCATGATGTAACTATTATAACAGATTCATATCTAAAAATGTATTTATTGTAATATCAAAGTAGATTTTAAGGTCAGATATTGACCTTATTTATTGGAGATAAAGTGGGAGAATCCCTAATAATAGCCTAACAAGTTATCGAAACAGGAAGATATAAATATACAAAATCCTTTGCACTCAAAACTGAATAATGGAATTATGTTAAGAAACAATAATAAAATATATATAACCTAAAAAAAACTGCACAGAAGTGAAAAATAAATACCTAATAGATTCATGAGTGAAAAAATTCAAAATAAAAATTAGAAAATAATTTGAGCTGAGTTATAGTATATGCAAAAACTATCTGTGACACTAAAGCATGCTTAGAAGGAAATCTATGGGCTTAAATGTCAATTGTTTAAAAAGTAGAAATAGCAATTGTTATAAACTCAAGAAATTAGAAATACAGAGCAAATCAAACTTAAGAAAATTGGAAAGAAAGTAATACTAAACATACCAATTAATAGAAAACAGATGTACAATAGAGAAAATCAACAAAGCCAAAAGTTAGTTATTTAAAAAGATTAATAAAATTGACATTTCATAGGAAGATGGACCAAACCATAAGATTAAAAAAACACAATTTACCAATGTTAGGAATCAAAAGGCAAGCATCACTACAGATACTGGAGTTCTGATGAAGATAATAAAAGCATATTTTGAAAAACTTGCTATTAATATAATCATCAATTTAAAAATATGTTATTAAAGATGACAGGGTGGGAAATAATAATAGCCTCAAATGTATTAAACAATAATTATTAAAAATGTTCCTACCAAAAAAAGGCTCACACAACATCACTAGTGATATCTTCAAAATATTAAAGGAAGAAACAATACCAATCTCACATACACCCTTCCAGAGAACAGAAAAAGGGGAACACTTCCTAACTCTTCTTATAAGGTGAACATAACCCTAATGCCAAAACCTCAAAGGACATTACAAGAAAGAATAATTAAACATTTATTCCTCTAAGAAATATATCTGGAAAACTCTTTAATATTTAACAAAATATTCAAAAATTGGACCCATGATTTTTGTTTTTGTTTTTTTTTTTTTGGCCACACCACACAGCTTGCAGGATCTTAGTTGCCTGACCAGGGATCGAACCCGGGCCCCCAGCAGTGAAAGCACAGGGTCCTAACCACTGGACCACCAGAGAATTCCCATGACCCATGATTAAAAAATAGGATAATACATTATACTGGTGGGGATTATGACTAGAAATACATTATTCAAAAATCAAGGAAATTCACCACAAAATTATTGAAAAAAAGGAAAATTATATGATCACCTCCATAAATGCATAAAAAAACTAATACCTAAAACCAATTCTGATAGAGAAAATTCTTAATAAACTAGAAAAATGGATAAGAAGTGTATACAAAATATCTTATAGAAAATATTGCATTTTTCTCATGATATTGGGAATGCCTACTATCACCAGTGTACTGTATGGCCTAGCCAGTGAAAAAAGGAAGGAAGGAAGGAAAGGAAGGAAAGAGGGAGGGAGGGAGGGAAAAACAAAGGGATCAGCTTATATATTGGAAAAGAAAAAATAAAACTGTCATTATTAGTAAATGATATGATTATATACTTAGAAAATTAAAAGAATCCATGGGCTATTAGAATTTATAAATAGGTTAATTGTTACAGTACACAAGGTCAAAATGTTAAAAAATTTTATATCTCCACACACTAACAACAAGTAAAAATAAGCTTAAAACATGTGCCACTTAAAATAGCATAAAAATATCAAATATTTGGGGATATACCTAACAAAGATGTGTAAGATCTCTGCCCTAAAATTATAGAACATTATTGAGAGAAATCAAAAGGGCGTAAATTAGTGGAACAAAATACAAGTTTTCATATAGTAAGACAATATTACAAAAATGTCATTCTCACTGCCAATTAATCTATCAATTCAATGTAAAGGCAATAAAAATTCTACCAAGTTGGGATTTTTTTTGCAGAAATTGTCATGGTAATTCTAAGTTTTATGTGAAAATACAACAGGCCTAGAAATGCCCTAGAGTAACAATGGGAAGATCAAAGTAGATGAACAAAGCCGATGGACAATACATATACGATATTTATATCCATAATAAAGCTATTGTAATTTAGGCAGATGAAGTATTTAGACCAAAAAGTTACAAACCCATCAATGGAAGAGAATACAGTTTAAGAGCAGATTCACACATATCACTTAATTTATGACAAAGGCTCAGTTGCAATGTAATGAAGAAAAGAATAATCTTCTTAGTAAGTGGTAATAAGTCAAAAGAATATCCATATAGAAAAATATATATCTTGACCTCTATCTCACTCTATTACATGAAAATTGATTCCATATAAATTTCTGACCAAGATATCAAAGAAAAGCAATAGGGTTTTAGAGAGTAAAACATAAGAAAACATAGTTATTACATTGAAGCATTAAAAATTCCTTAAACAGGACCAAAATTACTAACTATAATTTTAAAATGATAGGTTAGACAATATTAATGTTAAACACTTCTGTTCATCAAAAGAAACCATAAAAACTGTAAAATGACAACTTAAGATCTAAAGCTATTAAAGAAAATGAATCAATAATTAATAACGTCTCAAAACGGAAAGCAGCAGAAATTGGTAAACAGGTGAATTCTAGCAAAAATTTAATGATGAAATTATACCAGTTCTCTACATTCTCTTTCAGAGGATAGAGTCAGAGGGAATACTTCCTAATTCATTTGAATAGGTCAACATTACCCTAATACCAAAACCAAAGACATTACAAAAAAAATTTTAAAAAGAAAGAAAACTATAGACCAATCTCTCATGAACACAGATGCTAAACTCCTCAACAAAATATTAGCAAATTGAATCCAATAATATATAAAAAATTATACACCATAACCAAGTAGATTGTATCCCAGATATTCAAGTCAGGTTCAACATTTGAAAATCAATTATTGCAATCCATCACATCAAGAGGCTAAAAAAGAAAAATTACATGGTCATATCAATATATGTAGGAAAAGCAGCTGACAAAATCCAATACCCATTTATAATAAAAATTCTCAGTAAAATAAGAATAGAGGGGAACTTCTTCAACTTGATAAAGAATATCTACAAAAACGTACAGCTAATATCCTAAGATCAGACTTAATAATAAGAAATTCAAAGCTTTTCTACTAATATCAGGTACAAGGCAAGGGCGGCTGCTCATCACTCTTTTTCAACATCATACTATAAGTTCTAGCTAATGCAACAAGACAAGAAAAGGAAATGAAATGTATACAGATTGGGAAGGAAGAAATAAAACTGTCTTTGTTCACAGATGACATCATTGTATATGTAGAAAATCTGAATGAATTGACAAAAACATATTCTGGAACTTATAAATGATTATACCAAGGTTGCAGGATACAAAGTTAATATTCAAAAAGTCAGTGGTTGCCAGGAGTTGAGGGTGGGAAAAGGATGAATAGGTAGAGTACAGACAATTTTTAGGGCATCAAAAATACTCTGTATGATACTTTAATGATAGAAACACATCATTATACATTTGTCAAATCCACAGAATTTACAGCACAAAGAGTGAACCATAATGTAAACTATGACTATTGAGCAATTATTATGTATCAATGTCGTATGTCAAGCATAACAAATATACCATTCTGCTGAGTGACAATGATAATGGGAGAGGCTATGCATGTGTGGGGATAGGGAATATGTGGGAAATCTCTGTATTTTCCCTTCAGTTTTGCTGTGAAACTAAAACTACACTAAAAAGAGTCATAATTTTTTTAAAAAGGCAATCTATGCAGAGCAAAAGATAATCCCAATACATGTATCCAACAAAGAATTCATAGCCAGAGTATATAAGAACTCTTAGAAGTCAATAGGAAAAGACAAATTACTGAAAAATTCTCAAAATAGTTGAATAGCCATTTCGTCGAATAAGATGGTCAAGTGACCACTAAATGTTTGAAAAGGTACTCAGCTTCATTAAACATCAGAGAAATGGACAATTCTGAAAAGATCAATGAAATATCACTGCACATCCTCTATAATATCTTAATCTCAAAGACAGAATACACCAAGTGTTGCTAAAAACTGGGTTAAATGGAAGTTTGATACATTGCTGGTGAAAGTGGAATTTGGTTCAACTACTTCAGAAAACTATTTAACATGATCTATGAGAGTTAAGCATATACCTTTCTTATGACCCAGCAAGTTACTCCTAGAAATATCAACAAATAATACCATATCAGGGTTGTCTAGGAAAATATTAGTCAAGTCAGAACAGGACACACTTAGATTTTTGAACAGCTGTTAAGTGGTCAAAAGATTAACTTTCCTTAGGAAAAGAAAGAAATGTAGCTCTTCATTTTTATTAGTTTGTAGGAAGTAAGACAATAAAAGAATTCCATAGATGATAACCCAGGTGACTGAGAATTTTTCAATACCATCTGGGTGCCCCTATAGATCTACTGCAGCATTTATAGATGCCAAGCTTCCCACAGGCTGCTTACAGCTTGTCTGAGCACAGCAGGGCTATTAGTGCTGGTCCAGTGCTACAAGATGCAAGCCTCTTCTAACTGATGACTCTAGCCATCAGTGTGATAAAACTGTCCTAGAATTTCACTGCAGTCTGAGAGCCTTCCTATCAAACCCCATTTCTTTCTTCCTATCTTTATAGGTGTCAGTCAAAAGCAAATACAGAAAACAGAAAGTTGTCTCAACAGAAACCAGAGTCCCTTAATGACAATGACTTGATGGTCAAAAGACACACATTAAGTTTCCCAAGGTTACTGCTACTAAAAGAAGGAATAAAATAGCTGTGTCAAAAAAAATGAATCAGACTTGACTAAGACTCAGATTCTGTGCATTAGATCCAAAAATCTTGTTCATTGTACATGATACTCATCAAGAGAAATGTCACTCAAGTTATGTGCCTTGGTCAGCCCCAAAGAATGGACTTGGGTATGCAAATTTTGGTGGGACCTCCAGGAAAAAGTGTCAAAGAATAACTCCAAGACATTTAGTTATAGTATAGTTGATAACTTGTATTTGAGGGAAATCAATCTTGTATAGATTGTCTCTCTTAACAAATGCAAAGACAGTATTTATAAAAGCAAAACCACAGTGTATAGTCTAGAGAGTCTTGGTAAGTCTTGTTTTCCTACACTTTGGGCAAGCTGACTGGCAGAAAGCTTCCAAGATGTCTGTTTTTCCTTACATAGGCTAAAAGAGTTGTCAGGGGAGGCCAGTTTGTTTCTTTATGGGCTTTATGGGCTTCCTGAGAAATTCTGTGATTTATGAGATAGCTACTAGTGCCTTCTGTTGAAGTCTCCACCTTAATTAGGCCATGCCTTCACCATTTCCCTCACTGTGTTTCTCACAAATAAATTAACAAATTAATCTCAGTTGTTACTAAATTTTATTCAGAAAAATAAACAAGAACCATGTGATAGATGGTGATATTTATATGTGGAGGAAAATATTTTAAATGAATGGTCATAGACATTTTCTGTATGGAGAGGAGGTGATTTTGAACAGAGTCTTCCGTGATTAGATGAGTCAGTCACGCAAAGAGTAGAAAGATAGATCCTTTAGGCCAAGTGATCTGACATTAGAATCCATTTGTCTTTTTCTTGGGACAAAAAGAAAAGCAAGTTGCTTGGCGTGTCTTTAAGACAGGAGAGGATAAATGAGTTTAGAGAAGTAGGGCACAGTAAAAGGCATTCACTTTTTAAGGGAAATGGGAAACCACTGGAAGGCATTATGAAGTGCAGTTACATGTTTTGCTGCATGTTTTAAAAAGATTACCCTGGATGCTCTGATATATTTGGAGACAAGAGTATCAGTACCCTGTAGACTTTGTGTGGGGTGAAAGAGGGAAAGGAACACTCAGGATTTTAACATGAACTACTGGTGGATGTGGTTCCATCTACTGCTATCGGGAGGATTAGTTGAGAAATCCTCCATGGACCAGTTAGGTTTAGGCTGCCCTCTGACATCCCAGTGAAAATGTCAAGTGGACTGTTGTATATATGAGTCTGGAGCTCAGGAATGGTATAAGTGCCAAGGACACATATTTGGAATGATCAGAGTATGGACAGTATTTTAGAGTCACAGAACTACATGAGGTCTGTTAAGAAAAGGGGTATTTAGAAAAAAAAGCAATACTCAGGATGGAGTATTAGGGTGCTTCAAAATTTAGAGAATGAATAAAGGAGGATGACTTTAAAAAGGAGACTCAGAAGAAGTCAAGAGAAGAAAGTATGTCAAAGATTATGAAAGGTCAAATAAGATAAGGACAGAAAGAAGTAACCATTGAATTTAGTGATATGGTAGTTATTGGTCACCTTAAAAAGAGCAGTTTCAGTGAGGTACTGGGGATGGAAACCCACATGTTCCATTGTAATAGGAGAGAAGACAAAGAATGTTGGTTTACATGCAAGTCGTTGGAAAAATATTTTGATGGAAGTTGTTTCCTCAAGTTGTTCCTATAAGATTACTTAAATCATATAAGATTTTCTTAATGAATTACTGCATAAGGCACTGGGTAGAGGTGGAGGGTGCAATGCTTCACACTGTGGAAGACAGAGGAAAAGTTTTCTTGATTATCCATATATTCCAATGCCTGACGATAAGTCCATGAAATTCTAATAAACTGACCAAAAAGATTAACCTTCCCTAGGAATTAATTCCCACACACGCAACTAGAATTGGTTGACTTTTGCTACTTCCTACAAACTCCCTATTTCTAAAATCTTAAGATCTATCTTGATGTAGGTTGGAAGGTTGACATAGCAAGAACCCAGACAACTGTTTGTTTACATCAATTCATATATATTATTTCCCTCAAAAATAGTAATATATTTAGGTAATTATAGAGGAGTAGGAATAGTATGTTGGGTCCAAACAAGAAAATGTTTGATAATTACTGATTTAAAAGATGTATTTGCATTCACAAATATTCTTAAAATTTAAATACTGAGATCTAAAATAGGTTCCTTTGGGGTCTCATAGGTTACTTCACCAGTCCAACAAACAACAACAGCAGAAAACCTGTTCTATCAATACCTGGTCAGGTATTTGTATTATCCTTTCTCTAGTTGAGTGATAAATAAGAGATGGGTGGTTGTGAAATATACACACATAACTCACACTCATATACAGACAGACAATAAATGAAATCCAAAGTGGCAATAGATGGGTACAAGTCAGTAAAGATTCCTAGTAGTCCATGAGGATGAGGTTGTGGTAATATGTAGGAATACTTCTGTAATCAGTGTGACAATCATTTAAGATTCCTACAAAAATTGGCCTTTTTTTTCAAGTGATAAATATAGCAGTTAAATAATTAATTCCTCAGTGTATGCTTGGTTCTTTATATGTATTATTACTAAATCTCAATATAAGACTGAAGAGAAGCATCATCAATCCCCATTTTATAGATGAGGCAACTTGGACTCAGGGAGATAAATGACAAATCTAAATTCACACAACTGTTATGTGGTAGAGCTTGGATCCAAACTCAGGTATTTCTTAGTCCATTGTTGTGCTTTTTCCACTATGCTACATTATCCCCAAAAAAAGTTTGAAATAATTTGAGTGTTCTAGAGGTGATTATTTGTACAAAACCGTTTTATAAGAGGACACCTGTGTGTATCTGTCCCGAACAAGACACAAGGCATGTCTTAGAGTATCCATATAACTGCCAAGAACAAGTCACCATGAAAAACTATTTAGGTGATACCTAAATTTTGAATTTTTTCCTACTGTAAAACATTTCCACTGAGCAAGATATGAGAATACTTTACATTGAAACCATAAAGTATATATTCCCAAACTTTTAAAATCCACTCCCTGTCCTCAAAACACCCACACATTCTCCCTGTTAACTACCAAGGGTAGAAATGGACAATCTCACTGCAATCTTGGGCATCTATCAAAGCAGTAAGAAAAGATATGGTTGACCATTGAAAACCTACACATCTACTGGAATTGAACAATTTCTACTGAGTCTCATTCTTTATTTGCCTTCAAAGTCTTATAATGTTTAATCAAATGCTATTGAGAAGAGTTATTTCTAAACAATGATTTCAAGAAAAGATAAAGTCTTACTGTTCAGCTGAATATATTAAATACTGAGAAGGTCTGTCATTCTATTTCATTTCATAGCATTTCACTTTTTAAATGTTTTATACCAATTTCCTCCACTGTATTTCATGACTTTCATCTAAATAGTGAATTATGAAAAATAATAATCAGATTCTCTCCGAAACCACAAAATCTTGGATGAGAATGGATGCTTGAAAACACCCATGACTACGTTTTATTAATTTTAGGTGCAGCTACACTTACCAGTCCCAAATTATATAGGCTGATTGGCTAGATCTTTACGAAATCTGTTGTTTTTAAAATTGTGTTGTTTTCAGACTTTTGTTTGAAATGCATTGATTCAGACATGACAAATGAAAAGATGCCTATATTTAGTAGGGAGTAAATTCTAATTATTTTAGATAGAGGCAATGACTAATCAAAGAAGGAAAGAGAAGTGAGTGAAAAGGAGGCAATATCAACGTAAAGTCAAAACAACTGCTTCTTAGGAAGACAGGGAAGTCATACTAGACTCAGCATTTCACAATATAGTTTATAGCTTCCTATGAAGGAAATAACTGAAAGAGCTAGGGCCACAAATCTGAGTGTTGTCATTGAATCTTATTACCTACCTGTGCTTTTTAGTTATGACAGACAATAGAGCCTTTGTAATGTTATTACATAGGTCTCTTTATTTTTAAACATAAATATAATTTCCACTTGCATGCTGCTTTAATTTCTTGTAGTCTCAAAGTTACTTTAATATGCATCAAAATACTCCTGGAAAACATACAAATGAGAATAATTTCCTCTGTATTCATTGCATATGTCACAAAACCCAGGCAACTAAAGAAAAACTCACAAATAATTCTGTGTATTCTTATGTGAGAAACCAATATTATACAAATATTTGTAGCTTCCTGGTAAGTAATACCATATTTTAGCAAGCCACCCAATCAAGACACAGCTGGTGCATCAAGAATGGTAATAGAGCAATTTGGTGATAGTCTGAGATTTTCATATAGTTGGAGTTAGAGAGGACTCATGCTTCGTAATATACTACTTTATTAAAATTTTAAGTTATAAACACTTAGTGAGTCTGCAAAAAACCTATATAAAACTTTACTTGTTCTGATCTCTAATGTCAATTTACATGATAAATAAGCACATATTTGACAGGCTGCTAAATATTACTCTTGGAATCTATTAGTAAGAAATACCAGTTTCTGAAATTTAATTCCCTAAGTTTAATGAACCTCATAAATCTGATCTGATGCCTTCTCAAATTAATATGGTAAGTCTAAATTGACTTTTTTTTTATAGGGACAAATTTTTTCACATTTAAATTAATCTTGAAGAAATATGTATTACTATAGAAATGTGTTATTTATAGTCCTCATCTATGAGGATCCTTACTTGATTTCATTCATTTGATACTTTTAAAAGGGACAGAAATAATTAGCTCAACATGTAATGCATGTATAGCAAATGCTAATTTCTTGCAAACGTTTTTAAAGATGAGACCTTCATTATGTATGACTGACTGCCCACTGAGTGCAAGCTCCTAACTTAGGTGTTGTGAAATATACAGCCATAGTTAAGATACAAAACTTTGCCCAGGAACTTCAAGCCCATGAAAATGGCTTCTATTTATTTGCATATGTTTTTCAATATAATTTTCTATTTATTTTATGGGTCCTATATATGCTATTGCATTTGCTTACCTTTTATATCTGTTTCATGATAGAGACTATATACAACACACATTTATAGAAAACTTAAATAGAACCCATGTTTAGAGAAGAAAAAGGCTTACATTTAGAATCTTAAACTATAATATCACAAAATCATAAAACCACAAAACAGCGCATGTATAAATAAAGACCATAGTATAAATATTGATAATAGAGGGGAAACACCAAATTATCAAGACGAATAGGTCCAGGGTTAAGTACCCAAGGAAGAGAATAGAAGAGAATTATGGGATATCACATTTAGGTAGACCACAGCCAATTATTTATGCAGCAAATATGTACTTAGTACCACCTTTGGGTTGAGCCCTGTGTGGGGTATAAAGGACATAGTGGTGATTTAAAAGGGACATAGACTTTGTCTTTGTAGAACTTATAGCTTCTGGGAGTTAGGGTGACGATATTAACCAAGTAATCATTCCAGACAGGGATACAAATCATCAAAAGTGCTGGGTTGTAAGCACAGAGAAGTCTCACTTCAGCTGAGATCTGAAGTGTGAACAGAAGTTTCTGCATGCATTTGGATGGAGAAAGGGGTTAGGGAGTGTTCCCAGGAAAGGGGAAAACTGGCATGGAAAGAGGCCTTGAAGCAGGAGACAGAAAAGCACATCTGAAGAAGAGACAGAAACGTGTGTCTGAGATGTTGAGAGTGGGGGCAGAGTGTATCATAAATTGAGACCAGAGGTACAGTTGAGGTTCAGTATATGTGCAGTCCTGTTGGCCATTGAAGCATTTGGACCTTTATTCGAAGTATAAGAGAAAATTGCTGAAACATTTTATACAGAGGTGATTTTTTTCAAAGGATTATTCAAGTTGGAGGATGGAGATTGTGTTGGAGGGGTTCCAAAATGAAGAGGGTACCAGCTAGGTGGCTATTACAATAGTTCGGTCATGAGGCTGTGCTAATGTGGGTTAATATGCTGTGCTGGAAGTGCAGATAGAGTAGAAATAGATTAATTTGAGAGACGTTTAAGTGAAGAAATCAAAAGAACTGCCATTTAATTGAATGTAGGGGAGGGTGACAAAAATTGTGTCAAAGATAACTCCTAGTTTTCTAGCTTGTTCATCTGGTGATGCCACTTACTGGAATTGGGAATTCTAGAGGAAGACAAGATTTGGGAGTGGACGATGGAGGGAGAGATCATGGTTTGGGTTTTTGGTGTACTGGATTTTGAAGTGTCCAAGAACATATGCTGTGTAGAATTTTGGATAAAGAGTTATGAAGCTCAGAGGAGAGATCTGGACTAGAGATTTGATTAAGGAGACCCACTAGCCTTCTCCAATGTTCAGTTGAAGAATGAACAAAGACAAGAAGGAAGGAATGGGTGAGTTGTAGGGTGGAAGGAGATGAATTCAGGGGTAAAAATGTTACTGGACACTCCGTGTCCCTAACAACCTCAAGACATACTACTTATCTTCATGATTTGAATATGGACTTCTGCTCTATGATTTAAGACACAAGATTTTTTCAGTTTCACCTTGGTTTAGATCACAAGACACTTAATTACTACTAAAATGCCAGAGAAGGAAAACTCCCATTGAATGGCAGACTCACGTGGACATAAGCAGCCTACTCTTTCTCTGCAGAATGATGTACATGGAAAGCTTAGTTACAAATGATGCTCAATGATAAAAAGATCTTAGTTATGTAAAGTGTAAAAGCATCAAGATTTGACAATCTTATGCCTTTTTCCTGGAAACACCTAGCTGTATGTCTCCTGTGAGTCTTTGGACCTTGGTACCTTTGCTCTAGTCATTGTTCAGAGAAAGTTACCCAATTCTGGTTCTTTGAGTTCTTAGTTTCTGTTCTTCATGCTAACATAAACTTTCTGCTCCTAGACTTTTCTCAGACAGGATTGTTATACTTCCCCTACCCCCATAAATAAAGGAGCTGAAAGTTCTCCTGATTATGAGAAAACATAATCACATTATAAAAAGTAAAAAACTATTCAAAGATTTAAAGAAGGAAGTAAAAATCAGTTGAATACCCACTACTCTAGGATAATCACTACTAACACCTTAATGATTGATTCATGCATTATTAAGCATCATATATATCAGGCAGCCTTTACTATTATTATTTATGATGATGATGTTCCTTTACTCTCTTTTCCATACTTCATTTTCCAAGACTATCAGACCAACTAATTTTAAAAACCTGCTGTGTATCTTTTCATACCTTCTGTGGTGCTTATATAATGAAATACAGATTCATAAATGCATGATAGATGATAGATATGTATACATACTTATAAATATACATTTTTGTTACTTGTGTTATAAAAATAGGATCATAGTTTTCCACTGCTCAATTTCATGTTTTTTTCTCATTTAATGTGAAAATGACCTTCTCCTTTTAAATCCTGTGTAATAATATGGATGGTAGTTATACTACAGTATGAATATCATGCCATATATATATAGTAACATTAATTCAACCATTTTCCTATTGATGAGGGAGTCATTTGTTTCTATTTTTTACCAGAAACATGTTGCAATACACATGATTGTGAAAAAAATAATTTTATAGTTTTACTTTAATTTATTTGGCATACAGTGCCAGGAGCCATATTCCTAGTACAAAGATCTTTCTGTCTTTCAAGAGGGCTGTCACAGTTCACGTTTCCATCAGCAAGGTATGAGAATACTACATCACTGCAAGCAGCAGGTGTTATCACTTGATTTAATTTCCCATTATGAAGTGCACAAAGTGATATAAGTACATTACTATAATTTACACTTTTTGCTATAGAGGTAGAGAATTATTTCTTACTCTTATCTGATAGCTTCTAAATTTTTTCTAATATATTTATTTTATTTACGTATTTAAATTTTAGTCTATCTAGATTTACTTTTCATCCAAGACGGATAGTGTGTTGTATCATTTCCATTTAGTAAATCAATCATCTGTATCCCACCAAACTGAAATATCTATTTTATCATATATAAAGTTTCCATGTACACTGGTATCTATTTATAGACAATATTTACAATGATTATTTTATTTTCCTGTTTCATTGTATTTATTAAAACCTCCAAACAATGTTGAATAATAAGAGAGAAAGACATTTGTGCCTTGTTTCTGCTTTTAATAGAAATAGTTTTAATGTTCCACCAGTTACAGTGATGCTTGTTGCTGATTTTGGCAGTATCTATGACATTTAAGTAGTTGTCTTCTATTATTATATTCTTTTATTAGCAATTTTTATTTGGAATGGCTTCTGAATTCATCAAATTACTTTTTAGCACATATCAATAATGATCACATGGTTTTCCCTTGTTGATTGAATGATATTATAGATTAGGTTGAAAGATTTCCTGACATTTAAAGATCTTTGCATTCCCTGATATAAATACTTTTGGTGTAGTATATATTTATTTTATCATACCAAGTCTTGGTTTCCCAGAATTTTATTTAGAATTTTTGTGCCTACATTAACGAGATTGGTATATAGTATTTTGTATTTATTTGTTTCGTTTTGTCTTTTATTAGCCACTCAAGTATTTATATAAAAGTAATAATGACTTTATTAAATGAATTGGGGAGTTTTCCAGCATACTTGATACCATACAGTCTTGGAATTTTAATTTTTTTTAAAATTGGGAATCTTCTACTGCCCTTCTAAACTTTTCATAGGTAACCAAGTTTTAAACTTTTCATTTCACTGAACAAGTATTTTGTCTTCTTAGTAAGTTATGATAATTTATGATTTTTCTTTTTTAACTCAAATAATCCGAATTATATGGTATATTTCTTGATATTGAAACATCTTCCTTTCCTGAAACAAATGATATATATAGGTTTATATAATAGGTACTCTCTCTCTCTCTCTCTCTCCATATATAGATATTATATATTTGTTTAGCTTAACTAGTGGTTTATTTATCTTTTCAGTCACTTCAGAAAATTTTTGAACTTATTACTTCTACATTTCATCTGTTTTCTAACTTAATAACTCCTGCTTTTACCTTTGTCAATCCCTTTCCTGTACTTCATTTTGGATTTTTCTTTCTCTACATTATTAATTTAGCTGTTCAATGAATTCATTTTAATTTTTTAAAATTTTTATTTTTATTTGTCATCGTTTCCTAAATTTTATTTTAAGAAGTTCTTCAGGCTTGCTTTTTATATACCTTTAGAAAGAAAATTTGCTTAGCAGAGTGTTTTAATGTCCAATTGGAAGAACTCTTCTTTAGTATCCACTTCTACTTGTTAGAAAAATAAGCTCACTAAAATAAGTTGGGTTTTTTCCATCCATGAAAACTTCAATATTTATTGCTAAGCATAAGGACTATTTTTTAAAAACATTACAATATCCTTACAAAACTAACTATAATTCAATAATGTCATTAAATATTCTAAATCTAATATCATTAATAAATTCCATCTAAAAAGAGAAACTCTTCTTCATTAATTATTTAGTTACCTTAAAATACACTGGGTGCATGAAAGTAACAAATATGATGACTCTCTCTTGACCTATCAATTGACAGAATAATGAATTTGTTCCCTAGTGTTCTGCAAAGGAGACAAATGAGATTTTTTAATTCAGATCTTTAAAGTCAGAGGTTAACTTCTATAACAAACGATCTCAAGATATTAGTGTGTTAACACTTACTGCTTGACCATATCACAGTCCAACATGGTTGTCAAAGGGGGTATGGTCCACTGCACATGGTCAGTCAGGACACAGGTTCCTTCCATCTTGAGATGCTACCATCTTCAACGAAGCTTCCTGGGTCTGCGTGAAAGAAGACAGAGTAGATAGATAAGACTTATCTCCTCTTAACTTTCTTAGCATTTCTGCTCATCTTCCATCGCTAATACTTCACTACATGGCCACATCTCTAGTTAAGGGAACAGACAATACAGATTAGCTGAGTTCTGCGGAGGGAAGGGGTTAGATTTAGAGAATATATAATATAGTAAGTCTCTGTCTGCCACAAAGACTGTTAGGGTCAGAAAATGTGTAGGGTCTCAAAATGTGCCCTACATGTAAGTGCATAAATATATATATATTATATATTATATACAGTGTATACATACACACCGTACGTTATATACAGTATATATATATATGCTTATATTGTGTATATGTATATATACACACACACAGAAAACATGAGGCCTGTGGGTCAGAGACAAAAACAGTTTATTATTGGACACAAAAGCAGCAGCTAGAGTAACACTTTGTGTCTATTCTCCAAACCCCAATCTCCACAGGACAGTGTATTAGGGGGCCAGATGGTACTTGCACAAACAATGGGGTGCATTACAGAAGAGGAACCCTAAATTAGGAAACTGACCTTATGTAAGGCTGCTAGTGATTTGCCTAATTTCCTCTCTGGAGAAAGAAAAATCTTACTTTTACTCAGGTATATAAGCAAATATTCTCTGGAGATGGGGAGATGTCTGTATCTTTAATAACCTGGACCATGTCTGGGAAGGCTGATGTCTCTAACTTTTACTACCCTGGAATAACTCCTTGTTCAAATATTCTTAAATTAACTGTAAATGCCTTTGCTCAGAAGACCAAGACAATGCAGAAATATGAAAAATTCATGGAGAATTGTCTCCTGACAAGAACCAAACAAAAACTTGCTAAAAATCAGTCTTTTATTAAAATGATCATGTTATTAACTGACTTCCCACCTTCTATTTTGATAGGAAACATTTATAATCAAGGGTATTATATTAAAAAATCTATATGACTATACTTTGTATATCTATTAACTGTCACATTTTCGATTATGCTAATCCAATTAAAATTACTGATACATTGGTATCTCTCCTTTACATTATTCTATAAGCCCCTAGGTGATGGCATATCAGCTTTTTTTTTCCCCTTGTAACTTCTGTTCTTACCAAACAGAGCTGTTTGGCTTTTTCCCTGGGCCAGTCTTTGTGCCACAGCATAATTACTCCACTCTGAATGGAATGGATTTTTCTCCCTTGTCATTAAATTCAAATCCAAACAGCCCTTTATTACTTGTATCATTCATCACTTACTGCACAAAATCTTTTTCCTCTCATCTAAGTGCTAGATTAATGAGATAATGTATGTAAGGTATCTAGCGTAGTGCCTGACATTATGACAATAAATTTGTACCTATTCTTTTTATTTGTATTCCTCTGAACACCCACAATATTATCTAAGTACCTACCTGTGTTAATTCTCCTACCAGACAATTGGTTCTTCAGTGACATAAACCATCCTCTTTATACCTTTATACATTGCAGTGACATAAGCCATTCTATTTATACATTGCAGAATTCTCCACAGTGCTTACCTTAGTCCCAGAATGAACTGATGTATAAAATGGTAGAAAGTTGGATAGATTCAGTTAACAGATGAGTGACTGAATAAATAAATTAGTATTAAGCATTAAGGGCAAATGCTTACATAGCACATAATATATAAGAGACATATTTTTTTTAATTCTAGATTTGCATTGCCACTTTAATCTTCAAAACAACCCTATAATGCAGATTCTACTATTTTACTGAATTATAAATGAATATACTGGTGCCTAGAGAGGTTAAGTAACTTAACCTAGTCACTCAGCTACTTAATGGCAGGAGAGGCTTTGAAACCAAGCAGAATCAATGCCCTTTAGCATTATATTATCTTGAATAAATGATTACGATGGGCAAAGCACATATTAACTGACCAGTAGCTCTTCTTCCATTGTAGTGTGTAAGAGTATCCTCTTAGTAATATAGAAACAAAGGGCATGATCTTCTGTTATTTAAAAAGAAATGGAAAGGTATTTAATGTCAAATCTCTTTCAAATATCTGTTGTTGCTGCTGACCTTCCTGATTAGTAACTTAAAAGAGGATTTATGTAAAACAGTTGAACCCATGGGGAAATAAAATTTATTACTGCCATACTGTATTGTATGCTTGAAGGTGGCTGTGAGAGTAGAGCTTTAATGTTCTCACCATAACAACAAACTGGTAATTATGTGAGTTAGAGGGTGTGTTAAGTAACCTTACTGTGATAAACATTTCACAATATAACAAATGTATCAAATCATCACATTGTACACCTTAAACTTATGTAATGTCATATGTCAATTATATTTCAATAAAGCTGGAAAAGAAGTATTACTACCTATGGCAATGGATTCCAAATCCAGTGGCCACACCTGTTGATCAGAATCAGCCAAAGAAGTCTTTCCCCATAGACTGTCATCTGGCCTGTTTCTTGCCCCAGGCCTCCTTTTCTCAGGCTCCCAATTTGGTTTCTAGGTTGGAACAGAAACCTAAGAAAGAAGGTACTTCTCGACCTACCTTATTACACCAAGTGGATGAAATTCTGAAGAAGCAGAACTTGAAGGAAAGTCCAAAGGTTGCTGTTGGGTTTTATCCATGGCCCAGATCAATATGTATCCTTATAAAGGTAAATTGAAGAAAGAGAGAACTTTAAAATATCTTATAGGCCTAAATGGTAAAATTAATCTTTCACAAATAAGTGGATAAATATGATATTCCTTTTTACATCACCTATAACTAGAGTAGTTCAAACTTTGCCTTCACTCATTCTCTTTGAAATCCAACCTAGGATGGATGCTTGGACATAAGCCAAACTCTGTTTCCAGGATAATTCGAAGGATACCTCAGTCTGTAGTTGACAATTGTAATCTGTAGTCGACCATTCCAATTTTAAAGGACCTTAGAATAAGACCTTATTTTCATATTTTCATGAATTGTCTTTGACTACATTAAGCCAGTGGGCTTTTTAAATCTTAAAGAGGAAAGCTATAGTTTGAAATTATAGTAAATGTTTATCAATGTTTACCTTAATTTCAGATTTTTTGGAAGATAACAGCAACATGAAAAATAGTCAATAAACTGCACTATTAAGGTCAACAATTTTTAGTATTAAAATCAATTTACAGTATGTCTGCTTGAGGTGCACATAAATTTGAAGAGGCAGTAAATGTAAACAGAATAGCTGATTTCTTGGATGCACTCCAATATAATTATAGCTATTCACCCTTGTGACTATACATGTGCAGCTTAAAGCTATTTCCCTGCCCCAAGCCACACTAGTAGTATTTTAGACAGGTTTGCAATTGATTGAAATGCAAAAATCTCTGTAAACTAGAAAATTTACTCTCTAAAATAAATACACAAGTAAATTTAAATAGATTAAACATGTATTTTGTCATCCATGTCAATACTTAGCTTATAATCTTGTGACTTGAAATTGAGTTATCCCTAAATATTTAATCAAAAAATTGTGTATTTCTATTAGGCAATTGTAAAAAAAAAAATCATCAATCACATTTATTACAAACATCTCATAAAACAGCAAAATGTTTATGGGATCATGGAAGGCAGCTAGTTTGTTCTGTAATGTAAAAAGATTTGCATATATAAAAACACCACCAGGCAGCAAACAAGGTTTGTTTCTCTGTTTTCCAAAAAGTAAAATTGCATTTGATATCATGTCTACTTAATTTTTATTAAATTATATTAAATATTTTTCTGCCTATAGCATTGATAGTCTAAGAGGTTTACATTTTGAAATAACTAAGCTCAAATCTTAGTATATATAAGAACTCTTTCTCCAGCCCCAGGGATGAATCAGAACTCTTCAAACATATTTGTGATGTTAAATGATATTACCTTGTATTTCATGCAGATATATACATATGTGAAATTTGTTGTTACTGATTTTATTATTATTTTGCTCTCTATGATGAACATATTTAAGTTGACAATAGTGTTCTCAAAAAAATTCTGTTTATATCTTACATAGCTGGCATTGTTTGTATGTGGGTAAGAATAAAATGTGATTTTATTGAAAGAAAATAGAGCTCTTGTTATCTGCAACCTTAAGGCCACCAACAGTCGATACCTTAATCCACTAATCCCCTCTGTAATCATGTGTTCATGTGCTGTGCAAAAACACTCAGAAATCATTTTAAGAAACTCTTTTTTTCCCGCTAATTAAGAATATACTCACTATAGGCTGTATGTTATAAAATGGCTAATAAAATATTTGAATATGTATACATCAGCACTGAAAGCTATTGCTTTGGGGTATATCTTTTCCATTTTTCAAAAAAAAAAAAAAACCACCACAAAAAACAAATGCCATGAAAACTGAAGAAACAAATAGAATAGTAAAGAGAAAAATGAATGACATCACATTGTATAAATCTACAGGATTTTTTACATTTGGTTTCAACTATCATTTTTAAAGATTCTGCCTTCTATTTACTTATCAGAGACTAGGGTTCAATTTTTGTATGCTGCATAGAATTCTCCACGTTAAGATATTGATATAACAAATTGCTGAATATTTTAGTGATTGATTCTTGCTGACCAAAATGGGCTTTCAGATTAGAAGTCTTTCTTTTTTCCCCGAGAAGACACCTGCTGAGACAGAAGTCTGACTGCCACACAAAAGAAATGTATGGTTTCTTCAATGGGTTCCGTCTAGCAATTTGCAATGCTATCAATAATTGCATTTTTTTAATAAAAATTATCTAAGTATTTGGCAAAAAAAAAAAAAACAAAAACCCATGGTTAAAATGGACTAACTACCCATTCTCAGGCAGTATTAGCATACTGATTGGCTGTTACTTCTGTCATTCTTCTGACTACAAAATTATGACAGGCCCCACAGCAGGAAGCAAATGATCATTAATACCCTGTCCTCTGGGACACAATAAACTGCCATTCACTTGTATACAAATAAAATACACAAGACTTGTCAGGCAAGGGGGCAAAAAAAGAAAGATGCATTTGCAAAATGGTTGATACTTAAATGGGATGGGGCCAGTGTGAAAGTGTTTTGTTTCTCATTCTATCTCATCATGGTAGGATAATTCTTTTATATGGATTTCCTTTTAAAATATCCTATCTTTCTCCACTTGAGCTCTTTGAGCTCTTCAATTAAATGGTAAGGTCTTGTTTCTAAGGAAAGAAAAAAAAAAAAACCTTTATAATCCTAAAACTGATCTCACAACACAGAAAGCATAAGAAATTATAAAATTCCATTAAAATGTAAGACAATGCTCTCTATTAGTTCAAATATGATGTGCAAAAACATTCTGCTTAATGTATTTGAATAACATCATTACAATTAGTAGGGATGAAATATACTTCAATATCACACACTTGATGGGATCAATAAAAGCAAAACACAATTAGAAAAATGATACATGAATCGTATTAATGTTGAAACTCCACTGTCTATTTGTTACACTAAAAGGTAAGGTCAAATTTCAGTACAATTAAATGTTACTACATGACTGAGTTTGTACCTTCTTATAACCAGATGATATGGTATTGAGGAATAAATTAGGGCAACACTTTGTAAAGAAGTATGAATGGTTAATTCCTTTTGTATTTACTAGAGCAACAACTACTCTGATAAATGTTTAATTTTCAATCACGTAGCCTAAACTTTTCTTGAAGGCATGCAGAGTATATGGTGATCACTGGTAGACTCAAATGTTTCATAGATAATATATTCACTAGCCTAGCCTATAAAGGCCTTATTTTAACTGGAGAGTATAAGTGCATATATTTACATTCTTTGAATATGGTTTGCTTAATTAATTTAATTTTATTGCTTTTCCACAATTTTTATTCTCCTTGTGATTTTCCAGTGAAACAGACAGAAATTATACTCAAGGATTTGAGAGTAGATATTTATTTACTCCCAATGTGTGTGTGTGTGTGTGTGTGTGTGTGTGTGTGTGTGTGTGTGTGTATATATATATATATATATATATATATATATATCAGCTTTAAGAGAATTTGAACAAATGATAGTTGCTGAATCTATCATTTAAACTTTAGGCTAAAAGAAATAAACTACTAATACCCCAACAACATAGATGAATATCAAATGTATTATGCTAAATGAAAGAAGCCAGACTCAAAAGGCTATATAATGTATGACCCCATTGATATGAAATTACCTAAAAAGCAAAACTATAAGGACAAAAAGCATATCAATGGTTGTCAAGAGTTGGAGGTGGGAGAAAAAGTTGACTACAAACAAGCACAAAGAATTTTTTGGTGTAATGGAGCTATTCTATATCCTAATTTTAATGACAGTTACACGATGATGTGTATTTGTCAAAACTCATAGAACTGTACAGTAAAATGAGTGAATTATACTGTACATAAATTATACCTAAATAAACCTTACTTTAAAAAAAAAATTACAACCTCCAGGCTTAGCAATGTCATCAAAATGTTCTAAACTGGGGTCATTTAGTCTGGGCAAAGTAGCAAAAATGACAATCATACCTTTAGAATTGGGCACTTAGAAACACTTTTTTTGTAGTTGCCTGTAGTAATACAACTCCCAATGTTGAATGTTAGGAAGAGTGAGAGTAGATGAAAAATACTCACTGCTATTTTAATGTCTCCCTCATGCAGCATTAAGCAAAACTCCAATATGTTAATTAACACACTTCACAAGAAATAGGTGAAGGGGAATTAAGAGGTACAAACTTCCAGTTATAAAATAAGTCAGTCATGGGAAGTAATATACAGCATAGGGAATATAGTTAATAATACTGCAATAACTTTGTGCGGTGACAGATGGTTACTAGTCTTATTGCAGTGATTATTTTGTAATGTATTTAAATGCCAAAACACTATGTTTATACCTGAAACTAACATAATATTGTACATCAACTATACTTCAATTAAAACAAATAAATAACTTTAAAAAGCACACTTCACCAGAGACATAGGTTATCGTCTTCAATGTGAAAAGAGAAAATACATTCTGTTAAGCACACTAACTCTTTCCCCTTTTCTTGACTTGCTTTCCACTTTTATGCCTTAGACCCAATGACATTATTAACTACACTGCTAATGTTAATTAAATAATCCACATCTTTCTTTAACATGGCAGTAAGAAGCAGGTCTCATTTTTACAGCAGTGAATACATTACATGGTACAAACATAGAAATGAAATGTCTCCTCTCAGATGTGACAGAATTGCCACTATGTCCCAGTAATCCCCAAGAAAAGAGTTTTAGTAGAGAAAATAAAGAGCAATGATTTTCAATAAAATTGCAGAGAGAATTTTTGGTAGTCTGAATGTTATTACCCAATTTGGATTATAGCCAGAACTGAGACATAAAAGTAGAAAAAGTTAAAACTCCCAATTATTTGGTTTAATAAAAAAAGAACAAGTGGAAGAATTATCAGCCATTGGAAAGATAAAAAGAAAAACAATTTGAGATATTGCATGAAATAATAATAATCATTAAAATTATGTATATAAATCTAAATACATAAAAGCAGAGAAACTCCACAGAGGGAAAATTTACTTCCAAGCAAATCTGTAATCAAGTAGGATGAATACAAGCCATACATTCTGTAAAACTTGATTAGCTTATGTTTTTTCTCAGGCATTATTCTAGGTTCCCGGGGTATTTTCATGAACACAAGGGATGCTCTTCTTGCCTTCATGGACTTTGCAATCTAAATTGCTAGAGGTATATAGTTTTGTGTCAAAGATGACTGTCATTCTATCTTGGATATAGAAGGAAAAACAAAAAGTACATTCTATACTTCTTTAGAAAATGGATACCACAAATTAGGAGCCTTTTAAAATATATATATAAGATAATTAGTTCTTCAATAGTTTTGAATCTGACTCAAATCAATACTTTGTGAGATGCAATGACCAATTATTATACGGTCATTCCCTGAAGTTCTGGGCTGAACTTTAAACAGAATAATTAATTCTGCTTCAAGGTATGTTAGGTTCTCAAACTATTTTCTTCCAAGTCTTTAGGAGTAATATATAATCAACTTTTGATTATGTAGACACCAATTTATTATTCATTACCCATCATTTATTATTACTCATATTCTTAACAAATTTCTCCCTGATTTATTAAATTCTCTTTCCTGATTTGTAAATCATTTAGAGTGCCCTCCAAACAGGTCAGTTTATTATTTGTAGATACAAAGATCCAGTACAAACTATTATTATAAAATAATTTTATAATATTTTTGTGAAATGCTTTTAGATATATACTCATTGTAATCCATTTAGCACATGCACTACATCTCCAATAAATCAATATGATCTGAATATTATTATTTGTCTTTCACAAAAATACTTCTTCCTAAATGATTTTTTATGCAGATATAAGAAAATAAATATTTGTTGAATTATGTGTGGTCAGCTAGATATCACCAGTTCTCCCTGTTAAGGTCTCCTCAGCAGAGAAGAAACCAGCAACTACATTTCCAGAATCCCCTTGCCCATCTGTTCTGAGTTAGAGGCCTTTAATGAGAAACACTCACGTGAAATTTGGAAGGAGGAAGAAAAGGGGAAGCCATTATTCTTTGTATGCAGTTGTGGCCAGATACTTGGGCAGATGTGAGTTTCAAATAAACACCTAGATAAGCTTCTTGAAAAACACGTATATTGGTCCTACTGGCCGAGATGGTCTATGGGAACTACCCCAAGAGGTTTGAAAGGCTAACCAGCTTCTACAGGAGCTCTTTAAAAGCCACTCACCTCAGTGCTGCATGCTGAGAGGCTTTTGAAAAACTTACATAAACCCCTAATTTCTTATATTGAAAATGTTTATACTACAAAATACAATGAATTCTGTTTTCCTGATCAAACTCCAACTGATATAAATATCATAAATACAAAACTATAAAAATTTAAGTGTTAAATTGAGTGGTTTAGACTATGAATGTAGGGAGCTAATTAATCTTATAAGCTTTTGCACCTCAAAGAAAACCATAAACAAAATGAATGGACAACCTACAGACTGGGAGAAAATATCTGCAAATAATGTGACCAACAAGGGCTTAATTTCAAAAATATACAAACAGTTCATACAACTCAATAACAAAAAAAGAAACAAACCCAGTCAAAAAATAGGCAGAAGACCCAAATAGACATTTCCCCAAGGAAGACATACAGATGGCCAATAGGTACATGAAAATATGCTCAACATCACTCATTACTAGAGAAATGCAAATTGAAACTACAGTGAGGTACCATCTCACACCAGTCAGAATGGCCATTATTAAAAAGTCTACAAATAACAAATGCTGGAGAGGGTGTGGAGAAAAGGGAACCCTCCTATACTGTTGGTGGGAATGTAAATTGGTGCAGCCACTATGGAAAACAGTATGGAGGTTCCTTAAAAAACTAAAAATAGAGTTGGCATATGATCCAGCAATCCCACTCCTGGGCATATATCTGGAGAAAATAATAATTCAAAAAGATACATGCATCTCAATGTTTAAAGCAGCACTACTTACAATAGCCAAAACATGGAAGCAACCTAAATGTCCATTGATGGATGAATGGATAAAGAAGATGTGGTACATATACACAATGGAATGTTACTCAGCCATAAAAAAGAATGAAATAATGTCATTTGCAGCAACATGGATGGACCTGGAGATTATCATACTAAGTGAAGTAAGCCAGGCAGAGAAAGACAAATACCATGTGGTATCACTTATATGTGGAATTTTAAATATGACACAAAGGAACTTATTTATGAAACAGAAACAGACTCATGGACATAGAAAACAAACTTATGGTTACCAAAGGGGAAAGGGGGTGGGGGAGGGATAAATGAGGAGTTTGGGATTCGCAGATACTATCTCCTATGTATAAAATAGATAAACAACAAGTGCCTACTATATAGCACAGAGAACTATATTCAATTTCCTGTAATAAACCATAATGGAAAAGAATATGAAAAAGAATATATATATGGAAAAGAATATATATATACATATATATACATATGTATATGTATGACTGAATCATTTTGCTATATACCAGAAACTAACACAACCTTGTAAATCAATTATACTTCAATAAAAAGTAAATAAATAGACTATGAATGTTGCAGAGGTTCAGGGGAGAAGGAAGAAATTCCAGCCTGGAGTAGTGTGTAAAGTCTTTGTGGAGTTACATCATATCAGGACTCCATGTATTGTACCTCTTCCTGACCCAGCAGCTCCCAAAACTTCCATGGTGATAACAGTTGGGAGATGTTTGCCATGTCTAAAATCATCAAAAGTTTCAAGGATGTACAAGGCATAATTTATTCAGCTATTCAACAGGTAAGTCCTCACTGAGCAGTTACTTTGAGACAGGCACTCTCTAGGTACTTAGACTACATGAGTGACCAAAACATGCAAAGTTTGTCTCAGTTAAGGAGTTTAGGTTAGAGCAAAGAATTATCATAAAAAAAGCAATAAACATAATAAACGAATTATATGATACGATAGAAAGTGATACCAATATCAAGAAACAAGAAAAATCTCAAATAAACAGGCTAACATTACATTACTGAAAGGAACTGGAAAAAGAAAAAAGAACAAATAGACCCCAAAGTTGGTGGGAAAATGGAAATAACAAAGATCAGAACAGAAAAAAAAATTAAACAGAGACTAAAAGACAATTAAAAAATGAATAAATCTAAAATCTGGGTCTTTGAAAAGAAACAAAATTGATAAACCTTTAACTAGATTCACCAAGAAAAAAGAGAGAGGACTCAAAATAATACAACTATAAATGAAAGAAGAGACATTACAATGAACACCACAGAAATAAAGAGGATCATAAGAGACTACTATGAACAATTATATGCCAACAAATATGACAACCTAGAAGAAATGGGTACATTCCTAAAACATACAACCCAACCTACCAAGACTGAATCATGAAGAAAAAAAATCTGAGCAGACTGATTACTAGTAAGGATATTGAATCAATTAAAAAAAAAAACAAAAAACCAGCAAACAAAAGTCTGGGATCAGATCATCAGATCACTGGTGAATTCTAACAAATATTTAAAGAAGAATACTTTAAATATTAGTATTCTAATATTTAAGGAAATACAAATCTTTCTCAAACTCTTCCCAAAAACAGAGAAGAAGGAAACACTTCCAAACTCCTTTTATGAGGTCAGCATTAACTTGATACCAAAAACATACAATGACACCACAAGAAAGAAAATTACAGGCCCATATACCTGATGAACATAGATATAAAATTTCTCAATGAAATAATAAATCAAATTCCATAATACATTAAAACTGTCATTCACCATGATCAAGTGGGATACATTCTATGGATGAAAAGATGGTTAAACGTCCACAAATCAGTCAATGTGACACACCACATTAACAAAATGAAGGATAAAAGTTATCTGATCAACTCAATAGATGCAAAAAAAGACATCTGACAAAATTCAAATCCATTTATGATAAAAACTCTCAACAAAGTAGGTATAGAGGGAACGTACCTCAACATAATAAATGCCATATATGATAAGCCCATAGCTAATATCATACTCAATGATGAAAAGCTAAAAGCTTTTCTGTAAGTTCAGTAACCAGACAATGATGCCCACTCGGGCACTTTTATTCAACACAGTATTGGAAATCCTAGCCAGAGCAATTAGGGAAGAAAAAGAAATAAAATGCATCCAAATTGGAAAGAAAGAAGTAACACTGTCACTATTAGCAGACGACAAAATATTATAAATACACAGAAAACCCTAAAGACTCCAACAGAAAACTGTTAGAACTAATAAACAAATTTAGTAAAGTTGCAGGATACAAAATCAATATATAAAAATCTGTTGTGTTCTATATACTAGTACTGAAATATCAGAAAGAGAAATTAAAAAAACAATTCCATTTACAATTGCATCAAAAAAATAAAATAAAATACTTAGGAATACACTTAACCAAGGTAGTGAAAGACCTGTACACTAAAAACTATAAGACATTAATAAAAGAAAATAAGGAAGACACAAATAAATGGAAAGATATGCATTAGAAGAATATCCTGAAAATGTCCTTACTACCCAAAGCAATATACAGATTCACAGTAATCCCTACCAAAATTCCAAAGGCATTTTTCAGAGAACTAGAACAAACAATCCTAAAATTTGCATAGAACCTTCAAATAGACAAAGCAATCTTGAGAAAGAACAAAGCTGGAGGCATCCCATTCCCTGATTTCAAATTACAAAGCTGTAGTAATCAGAACAGTACGGTATTGGCATAAAAACAGACACATAGATCAATGAAACAGAATAGACAGCACATAAATAAACCTATGCATATACAGTCAACTAATTTATGATGAAGGAGCCAAGAATACACAATGGAGAAAGGACAGTCTCTCCAATAAATGAATGATGTTGGGAGAACTGGATGGCCACATGCAAAAGAATGAAACTGGACCACTAGCTTACACTGTACACAGGAATTAACTCAAAATTGTTTAAAAATTTGAATGCAATACCCAAAACCATAAATCCATCCAGATGAAAACACAGGCAGTAAGCCTATGACAAACAAC
The DNA here is from genome assembly GCF_965194805.1 of Balaenoptera borealis. NCBI lineage: Eukaryota > Metazoa > Chordata > Mammalia > Artiodactyla > Balaenopteridae > Balaenoptera > Balaenoptera borealis. The sequence continues at coordinate 119,621,618 of NC_138862.1, forward strand.
TGAGAAAAGATAGAGCCAAAAAATGAAAAAAGAAAAATATAGTTAGGCGGTACAAATTACTAGTATCAAAAATTTTAAAAGAGAGAGAAATCAACACAGATCCTAATTAAATTTAAAAAATAATAAGAGGGTGCTGGGGAAGATTGCATTTTCTGGAAATGGCTCAAACATTTCCATCTCACATGCCTTTTTCCAATGTAATTTTGACATTCCTCCCATTCAGAGATGTGATCTTTGTTCTCTCCCTTGAATCTAGGTGGATATGTGACTATAGAAGATAAGATTTTATGTGACTTCTAAGGCTAGGTCACAAAAAGTCATAACTTTCTAGCTGGTTCTCTTGGGATACTAGCTATTGTAATGGTGAGAGTTTAGGTAAGCTATTCCATGGTATTGCTGCCTTGGGACCTATTTTGTTTGGCCAAGTGGCCTACAGGGACTACAGGGACCTATATTAGTCCTCTCATTGGAAGCACACGCCCTCGATTAATAGCCTGCAGTGTCACAAGCAAATGCAAGTTCTTGATATGACTTCCCCAACAGCCTTTGTGATAAACAATCTTTCCCACCTCCCAGGGCCTTCCCCTTGTGCATCTCTTAGATAAGACCTTCTTGGAGTTTACCAAAATCCTACTTTTTTTGGTTTGAATTAACCAATTGGGCCTTAGCCTGAGAACCCCGAGGTACTCCAAAAACAGAGGCCATGGATCGTAATAAAGGTCTGTGGGTCCCAAGTCCAGTCTGTCTCTCTGCCTGCACCCTGCTTTGATTTTCTCATGTGGGCCCTCGAGGTGTGTCATGTATTTCCTCCAGGACCTGTGAGTAACAGACTTCTCCATTTCAATTTCTGTTGTGATCTATTACTATTGAACCCATGGCTCACCATCCAGCATACTGTGCTTCACTTAACAAATGTTAATTTAACAAAGTATAGCATGGAACCCAGACATTAGTTAGGGTAAGTCTAAGCAGACTTTGGAGAGGACCACATGGATAGGAACCAGGATTCCCTTGCCCATAGCTCTGATTGAGCTCCCAGTAAGCACCAATTTGCCAGCCATATAAATGAGCCTTCATGAAAGTTAATCCTCAAGCCCCAGCTGATGACATGTACAGAAACAAGCTGCCCCAATGAGTCCAGCGCAAACTGCGGCATAATAAATATAAGAATTTGTTGTCATTTTATCATAACAAATCCACTAAAATTTCAGGTAATATGTTAAGCATCAATAGATATAGAGGTTAAGAACAAATTTATGTCAATAAATTTAAATATTTAGGTGAAATAGACAAATTACCAGAAAAACACCATTTACTGAAATAGATTCAAGGAAAGATAAAACACATAAAATGTCCTATATCTATTAAATAAACTGAATTAATTAAAACATCCTCCACAAAAGAGGCTTAACCAAAATCCTCTTCCTCAAAAAAAAAAGATTCACTCAAATTTTATCAGTCATTTAAGAAATAACACCAATTTTACATTATACTCCCATTATTATAGAATAGCTTTATCAGACTAACCCTCCTGCCAAGAACAGCTATAAAAGCTAGATAAAATATACAATGCAAGAATATGAAGATATTTGAGATCTACCAAGAATACTAAAAAGAAAGGAGGGATACACTATAAAATGAGCCCCACATATGCCATTTCTTTTTTCTCAGGGATTGGTTGATTTAAATTGTGAGGCCTTGCACTAACTAGTGACCAGGGCTTAAAAAGTCTTATTGCTCTCAGGATTTGGCATCTTCTAGAGGATGAGTCTTTGAGAGGTGAAGAAAACCTCAGTATTGTATGCCCTGAGTTCTAAGTGTAATTTCCCTACAAGTTATTTTTTGAATCCTCAGCCCTTTATATTCCTGTTACTTCTCAGGAACTAAATATAGTACTGAAGCTGGGACCCTAAAGAACTGAGCAAGGATGTAAACACTCCTGCAAAGTTTATGGCCCAACAAGTTGAAATATTTCCAATAACTCTGGAGTACTTCAGTTGAGACCCAAAAGAGCTGCAACACAGAAGTGATAGTTATTGCCTAGGATTAAAAGTGAACTAAAAAAATTTCAGGGCCAAATATAGCCTAAAATACCCATCTGACTAGATCTAAATGATCTGTCTAGAATCCGTCAGCCTTCAAGAAGAAAATCGAATCCTCTTTGAAAGAAAATAAAATCATAAAGAACCTCTATAACATTTTATGCAGAATGTCCAGCATTTGGTCAAAAATCACAAGTCATGCCAAGAAAATACACACGATAACTGCAAACCAGGAGAAAAAACTGACATTACAAGAAGACCCCAAGAGATCCATATATTAGAATTATCAGACTTTAAAAGAACTGTTAAAGATTTATTCCAAAACTTCAGGAAATGATGCAGAATTTCATCACAACACAGAATACTATTAAAAGTATTAAATTGATATTACAAGACAAAGAAAAAGACTGATATTAAATTTTACATGAATAGACAGAATACTGGATTACTTATGTTAGAGATATATCAGTAGAAAATATGTAGAATGAAGCACAGAAAGAAAAAAGAGGGTGGAAATTTAAAGAGAAGAAAACATATACAGGAAATGGTAAACAGAATATTACTTCATTGGAGTCATAGAAGTAGAGGAAAGAAAGAACGCGCAAAGCTATATTTGAAAAAAATATGGCTGGGAATCTCCCAAATGTGAAAATAGACATCATGCCAGAAACGCAAGATATCTGCAAGCACCAAGAAAATATCTACAAAGAAAATCCACCTAGGGATATAAGGTATAAGTGCTAAAAACTAAAGAGAAATTTTTAAAACTGTAAAAACAGACAAAAAAGGAACAATAATAATGACAAACAATTTTTCAATAGAAACAATGGGAACCAGAATACAATGTAGCAACATCATCAAAGTGTTGTAAGAAAATAATTGCCAAGTTAGAATTTATACCTCATCAACTGTTAGAAGTAAACTTAACATAAACATATGTTTAGACAAAAATAAACTGAAAAAGGTTATCCTCAGCAGTCCTGCAATAAAAGAAATACTAATGGAAATTCTTCAGGTAAAAAAAAATATCCTAGAAAGAAGTACAATCAAATAGGAAGGAATGAAGAACACCAGAAAGAATAAATATTTGAAGAACTCTAAATAAACATTGAGGGAGACCTTCAAGATAGTGGAGGAGTAAGACATGGAGATCAATTTCCTCCCCACAAATACATCAAAAATACATCTACATGTGGAACAACTCCTACAGAACACCTACTGAGTGCTGGCAGAAGACCTCAGACTTCCCAAAAGGCAAGAAAATCACCACGTACCTAGGTAGGGCAAAAGAAAAAAGGAAAAACAGAGACAAAAGAATAGGGACAGGACCTGCACCTCTGGGAGGGAGCTGTGAAGGAGGAAAAGTTTCCACACACTAGGAAGCTCCTTCACTGGCAGAGACGGGGGCATGGACGGGGGGAAGCTTCGGAGCCATGGAGGAGAGCACAGCAACAGGGGTGCAGAGGGCAAAGTGGAGACATTAGTGCACAGAGGATCGGTGCCGACCAGCACTCACCAGCCTGAGAGGCTTCTCTGCTCACCTGGCCTGGGCGCATGGGGGCTGGGAGCTGAGGCTTGGGGTTCAGAGTGCAGATCCCAGGGAGAGGACTGGGGTTGGCTGTGTGAACACAGCCTGAAGGGGGCTAGTGTGCCACAGCTAGTCGGGAGGGAGTCTGGGAAAAAGTCTGGAACTGTCAAAGAGGCAAGAGACAATTGTTTCTGGATGCACAAGGAGAGGGGATTCAGAGCACCACCTAAACGAGCTCCAGGGACAGGGGCAAGCCGCAGCTATCAGCATGGACACCAGAGACGGGCATGAAATGCTAAGGCTGCTGCTGCAGCTACCAAGAAGCCTGTGTACAAGCACAGGTCACTCTCCACACCTCCCCTCCTGGGAGCCTGTGCAGCCCACCATTGCCAGTGTCCCATGATCTAGGGACAACTTCCCCGGGAGAATGCACGGTGTGCCTCAGCCTGTTACAAAGTCATTCAGGCTCACCCTGCATTCCGTACCCTTCCCTCCCCCCAGGCCTGAGTGAGCCAGAACCCCCTAATCAGCTGCTTCTTTAACCCCTTCCTGTCTGGCTAGGGAACAGATGCCCTCAGGCGACCTACACGCAGAGCGGGGGCCAAATTTAAAGCTGAACCCCAGGAGCTGTGCGAACAAAGAAGAGAAAGGGAAATCTCTCCCAGCAGCCTCAGGAGCAGCGGATTAAATCTCCACAATCAACTTGATGTAGGCTGCATATGTGGAATACCTGAATAGACAATAAATCATCCCAAAATTGAGGCAGTGGACTTTGGGAGCAACTGTAGACTTGGGGTTTGCTTTCTGCACCTAAATTGTTTTTAGTTTTATGTTTATTTTAGTTTAGTATTTAGAGCTTATTATCATTTGTAGATTTGTTTATTGATATGGTTGCTCTCTTCCTTTTTTCATACATATACATATTTTTTGCTTTTTTCCTTTTTCTGAGTGTGTATATGTATGCTTCTTTGTTGTGATTTTGTCTGCATAGCTTTGTTTTTACCATTTGTCCTAGGGTTCTGTCTGTCCATTTTTTTTTTTTATTTTAATAGATTTTGGTGCTAGTTATGATTGGTGAATTTGATTTTTGGTTTGTTTGCTCTTTTCTTTCTTTCTTCTTTTTTTTTTATTACTTAAAATTTTTTTTTATTTTTAATAATTTCCTTTTATTTTTTACTTTAATAAATTTACTTTATTTTATTTTTTCTTTCTTTCTTTCTTTCTCTCTCTCTCTCTCTTTCTCTCTCCCTTTCTTTCTTTCCCTCTCTCTCTCTCTCTCTCTCTCTCCTTCTTTCTTTCTTCTCCCTTTTCTTCTGAGCCGAGTGGGTGACAGAATCTTGGTGATCTGGCCAGGTGTCAGGCCTGAGCCTCTGAGGTGGGAGACCCGAGTTCAGGACATGGGTCCACCAGAGGCATCCCGGCCCCACATAATATTAAACAGCGAAAGCTCTCCCAGAGGTCTCCATCTCAATGCTAAGACGCAGCTCTACTCAAAAACCAGCAAGCTATAGTGCAGGAGACCTTATACCAAATAACTAGAAAGACAGGAACATAACACCATTCATTAGCAGAGAGACTGCCTAAAATCACAATAAGTTCACAGACACCCCAAAACACACCACTGGACATGATGCTGCCCACCAGAAAGAAAAGATTCAGCCTCATCCACCAGAACACAGGCACTAGTCCCCTCCACCAGGAAGCCTACACAACCCACTGAACCAACCTTACCCACTGGGGGCAGACAACAAAAACAACAGGAACTACGAACCTGCAACTTACGAAAAGGAGACCCCAAACACAATAAGTTAAGCAAAATAAGAAGACAGAGAAACACACAGCAGATGAAGGAGCAAGGTAAAAACCCACCAGACTAAACAAACGAAGAGGAAATAGACAGCCTACCTGAAAAAGAATTCAGAGTAATGATAGAAAAGATGATCCAAAATCTTGGAAATAGAATGGAGAAAATACAAGAGACATTTAACAAGGAACTGGAAGAACTAAAGAGCAAACAAACAATGATAAACAACACAATAAATGAAATTAAAAATTCTCTAGAATGTATCAATAGCAGAATAACTGAGGCAGAAGAACGGATAAGTGACCTAGAAGATAAAGTAGCAGAAATAACTACTGCATAGCAGAATAAAGAAAAAAGAATGAAAAGAATTGCGGACAGTATCAGAGACCTCTGGGACAACATTAAATGCATGAACAGTCGAATTATAGGGGTCCCAGAAGGAGAAGAGAAAAAAAAAAAAGGGACTCAGAAAATATTTGAAAACCTAGAAACAAATGACAATGAAAACACGACAACCCAAAACTATAGGATGCAGCAAAAGCAGTTCTAGGAGGGAAGTTTACAGCAATACAATCCTACATCAAGAAACAAGAAACATCTCAAATAAACAACCTAACCTTATACCTAAAGCAATTAAAGAAACAAGAACAAAAAAACCCCAAAGTTAGCAGAAGGAAAGAAATCATAAAGATCAGATTAGAAATAAATGAAAAAGAAATGAAGGAAATGATAGCAAAGATCAAAAAAACTAAAAGTTGGTTCTTTGAAACATAAACGAAATTGATAAACCATTAGCTAGACTCGTGAAGAAAAAAGGGAGAAGACTCAAATCAATAGAATTAGAAATGAAAAAGGAGAAGTAACAACTGACACTGCAGAAATACAAAGGATCATGAGAGATTACTACAAGCAACTATATGCTAATAAGATGGACAACCTGGAAGAAATGGACAAATTCTTAGAAAAGCACAACCGTCCGAGACTGAACCACGAAGAAATAGAAAATATGAACAGACCAATCACAAGCACTGAAATTGAAACTGTGATTAAAAATCTCCAACAAACAAAAGCCCAGGACCAGATGGCTTAACAGGCGAATTCTCTCAAACATTTAGAGAATAGCTAACACCTATCCTTCTCAAACTCTTCCACAATATAGCAGAGGGAGAAACACTCCCAAACTCATTCTACGAGGCCACCATCACCCTGACACCAAAACCAGACAAAGAAGCCACAAAAAAAAGAAAACTACAGGCCAATATCACTGATGAACATAGATGCAAAAATTCTCAACAAAATACTAGCAAACAGAATCCAACAGCACATTAGAGGGATCATGCACGATGATCAAGTGGGGTTTATCCCAGGAATGCAAGGATTCTTCAATATATGCAAATCAAACAATATGATACAAATTGAAGGATAAAAACCATATGTCTCAAAAGACACAGAAAAAGCTCTTGACAAAACTCAACACCCATTTTTGATGAAAACCCGCCAGAAAGTAGGCATAGAGGGAACTTACCTCAACATAATAAAGGCCATATATGACAAACCCACAGCCAGCATCATCCTCAATGGTGAAAAACTGAAACCATTTCCACTAAGATCAGGAACAAAACAAGGTTGCCCACTCTCAACACTATTATTCAAAATAGTTTTGGAAGTTTTAGCCACAGCAATCAGAGAAGAAAAAGAAATAAAGGGAATCCAAATCAGAAAAGAAGAAGTAAAACTGTCACTGTTTGCAGATGACATGATACTATACATAGAGAATCCAAAAGATGCTACCAGAAAACTACTAGAGCTAATCAATGCATTTGGTAAAGTAGCAGGATACAAAATTAATGCACAGAAGTCTCTTGCATTCCTATACACTAATGATGAAAAATCTGAAAGAGAAATTAAGGAAACACTCCCATTTACCACTGAAAAATAAAGAATAAAATACCCAGGAATAAAGCTACCAAAGGAGACAAAAGACCTGTATGCAGAAAACTATAAGACACTGATGAAAGAAATTAAAGATGATACAAACAGATGGAGAGATATACCATGTTCTTAGATTGGAAGAATCAACATTGTGAAAATAACTATACTACCCAAAGCAATCTACAGATTTAATGCAATCCCTATCAAACTACCAATGGCATTTTTCACAGAACTAGAACAAGAAATTTCACAATTTGTATGGAAACACAGAAGACCCTGAATAGCCAAAGCAATCTGGAGAAAGAAAAAGGGAGCTGGAGGAATCAGGCTCCCTGACTTCAGACTATACTACAAAGCTACCGTAATCAAGACAGTATGGTAATGGCACAAAAACAGAAATATAGATCAATGGAAGAGGATAGAAAGCCCAGAGATCAACCCATGCACATATGGTCACCTTATTTTTGATAAAGGAGGCAAGAATATACAATGGAGAAAAGACAGCCTCTTTAATAAGTGGTGCTGAGAAAACTGGACAGCTACATGGAAAAGAATGAAATTAGAACACTCCCTAACACCATACACAAAAATAAACTCAAAATGGGTTAAACACTTAAATGTAAGGCCAAACACTATAAAACTCTTACAGGAAAACATAGGCAGAACACTCTATGACATAAATCACAGCAAGATCCTTTTTGACCCACCTCCTAGAGAAATGGAAATAAAAACACAAATAAACAAATGGGACCTAATGAAACTTAAAAGCTTTTGCACAGCAAAGGAAACCATAAACAAGATGAAAAGACAACCCTCAGAATGGGAGAAAATATTTGCAAATGAAGCAACTGACAAAGGATTAATCTCCAAAATATACATGCAGCACATGCAGCTCAATATCAAAAAAACAAACAACCCAATCCAAAAATGGGCAGAAGACCTAAACAGATATTTCTCCAAAGAAGATATACAAATTGCCAACGAACACATGAAAGGATGCTCAACATCACTAATCATTAGAGCAATGCAAATCAAAACTACAGTGAGGTATAACCTCACACCAGTCAGATGGCCATCATCAAAAAAATCTATAAACAATAAATGCTGGAGAGGGTGTGGAGAAAAGGGAACCCACTTGCACTGTTGGTGGGAATGTAAATTGATACAGCCACTATGGAGAACAGTATGGAGGTTCTTTAAAAAACTAAAAATAGAACTACCATAAGACCCAGCAATCTCACTTGTGGGTATATACCCTGAGAAAACCATAATTCAAAAAGCGTCATGTACCACAATGTTCATTGCAGCACTATTTACAATAGCTAGGACTTGGAAGCAAACTAAGTGCCCATTGACAGATGAATGGATAAAGAATGTGTGGCACATATATACAATGGAATATTACTCAGCTATAAAAAGAAATGAAATTGAGCTATTTGTAGTGAGGTGGATGGACCTAGAATCTGTCATACAGAGTGAAGTAAGTCAGAAAGAGTAAAACAAATACCGTACGCTAACACATATATATGGAATCTAAAAAAAAAGAAGGTTCTGAAGAACCTAGGGTCAGGACAGGAATAAAGACAGATGCAGACGTAGAGAATGGACTTGAGGACATGGGGAGGGGGAAGGGTAAGCTGGGACGAAGTGAGAGAGTGGCATGGACATATATACACTACGAAATGTAAAATAGATAGCTAGTGGGAAGCAGCTGCATGGCACAGGGAGATCAGCTCGGTGCTTTGTGTCCACCTAAAGGGGTGGGATAGAGAGGATGAGATGGAGACGCAAGAGGGAGGAGAAATGGGAATATATGTATATGTATAGCTGATTCAGTTTGTTATACAGCAGAAAGTAACACACCATTGTAAAGCAATTATACTCTAATAAAGATGTTAAAAAATTAACTGTTTAAATCTATAATAACAACAATGCCACATGGGGATAAAATATTGAAATAATTAAATTTTATGAAACAGCATTTCATAAAGCAGGAAGGGGTTAAATAGAGTAAATTACAATATTCTTGCATTGTCTAGGAAATAGAAATAGTGCTAATGGAAAGTAAACTGTAATGAGTCTAGAACACATGTTGAAATCCTTAGTGCAGCACTTTTGAACAGAAATGGCTGCAATAATGGACACGTTCCATAATCTGTGCTGTTCTACACTACAACCATTGGTCACACGTGCCTACTGAGCACATAAAGTGTGGCTAGTGGGATGGAGGAACTGAATTTTAAACTTCATTTAATTTAAATTTAAATAGCCACATGTGGTTAGTAATTACTGTATTGAACAGTACAGCTCTTGAAAAACCCCGTAAAAAGTGTAAAAGAGTATATGATTAACAAACTAATGAAGGACTTCCCTGGTGGCACTATGGTTAAGAATCTGCCTGCCAATGCGGGGGACATGGGTTCGATACCGAGTCAAGGAAGATCCCACATGCCATGGAGCAACTAAGCACAACTTCTGAACCTGTGCACCTAGAGCCCGTCTTCACAGCAAGAGAAGCCACCACAATGAGAAGCCCACACACTGCAATGAAGAGCAGCCCTGCTCTGCAACTGGAGAAAGCCTGCAGGCAGCAATGAAGAGCCAACACAGCCAAAAATAAATAAATAAATCCATTTAAAAAAAACACACACTAATGAAGAAGGAGGATAAGAATTTTTTTAAACGTGCTTTATCTAAAATGAGACAAGAAAGGAGAAAAAATAACAAAGAACAAATGAAAACCACCACCAACAACAAAAAAACAAACAGTAAGGTAGTAGATTTAAACACAAATAGGTAGGAAATTACATTAAATATGGATGAAGGGGACACGCCAAGAAAATTCTATGATAGACCAGTAAATTTAAAAATGTGTATTTTGCTTCTAAGAGGTATACCTTAAATATGAAATTACAGAAATGATGAAAGTAAAGAATATAAAAAATATATGCCACGCATACACTAACAACAACCAAAAGAACTATAAAATATCAGAAAAAGGCTTTAAGGCAGAGAATATTACTGAAGATTAAAAGGGAAGTTTTATAATAAGAGTCAATTCAACAGAAAGATATAAAATCCCAAGATTCAATACCTAATAAAATGGCCTTCAAACACATGAAGCAAAAATTAATAAAATTATAAAGAGAAATAGATTAAAATACAATAATATTTGATAGTACCTGAAAGAACAAGGAGCTACAGAAGATTTGAATAAGATTAACCAGACTGACCTAACTGGCTAATAAAGACAGTAAATACAGAAATACATATTCTTTTCAAGTGCACATGGAATATTTACCAAAATCCGAATGAAAATACCATCGGGGTGTGTGTGTGTGTGTGTGTGTCTGTATGTGTGTATGAGAAAACTGACAAATGAGTTCTATAGTATTATATATACATGGAAATTAAAACAGTCCAAAAAAGCCAGGATAGTCTTGAAGATGAAGAACAAATTGAAGACATACACATCTAGAAATAAAGACAATAAAAAGCTACAAAAATTAAAATAGCTAAATATTTGCAGGGAAAAAAAAGGATTTTTATAAAAGTAACCATTGGAATAAAAGAGTCCAGAAACTGAACCACAAATTTATCTTACCTGAATCAAAAGAAAGCTCTACTGTAGTGCATTGCATTGAAAAAAAGAATCCTGATCCCCATTTCACATAATACATAAAAATAGAATACAAGTGGTTTTTAAACATAAAAAGCATCTTGCAGAAAATCTTTATCACTGCTGATAGGGAAAGATTTTTCAAGCAGAGCATAAATATGATTAATAAAAATGGATTAACTGGACTTCCTTAAAATTAAAACTTGTTTATCAAAACTACATTAAGTGTATAAAGAGGTGAGCCTCAGAGAAGGATAAGATATTTTTAACAGTTATATATGACAAGAGCTCTTTTCTAGAATCTATAAAGATCCTACAAATCAATAAGAGAAAGAGACAACATAATAAAACAATGGGCAGGGGAGATAGGGCAAGATGGCGGAAGAGTAAGATGCGGAGATCACCTTCCTTCCCACAGATACAGTAGAAATACATCTACACGTGGAACTGCTCCTACATACCACCCACTGAACGCTGGCAGAAGACGTCAGACCTCCCAAAAGGCAAGAAACTCCCCATGTACTTGGGTAGGGTAAAAGAAAAAAGAAATAACAGAGACAAAAGAATAGAGATGGGACCTGCACCAGTGGGAGGGAGCTGTGAAGGAGGAAAGGCTTCCACACACTAGGAGCCCCTTTGCGGGCGGAGACTGCGGGTGGCGGAAGGGGGAAGCTTCGGAGCCACGGAGGAGAGCGCAGCCACAGGAGTGCGGAGGGCAAAGCGGAGAGATTCACGCACAGAGGCTCGGCGCCAAGCAGCACTCACCAGCCCGAGAGGCTTGTCTGCTCACCCGCCGGGGCGGGCGGGGGCTGGGAGCTGAGGCTCGGGCTTCGGTCAGATCGCAGGGAGAGGACTGGGGTTGGCGGCGTGAACACAGCCTGAAGGGGTTAGCGCACCACAGCTAGCCGGGAGGGAGTCCGGGAAAAAGTCTGCAGCTGCCGAAGAGGCAAGAGACTTTTTCTTGCCTCTTTGTTTCGCGACGCGCAAGGAGAGGGGATTCAGAGCACCGCCTAAACGAACTCCAGAGACTGGCGCGAGCTGCGGCGATGAGCGCGGGCCCCAGAGACGGGCATGAGATGCTCAGGCTGCTGCTGCCGTCACCAAGAAACCTGTGTGTGAGCACAGGTAACTCTCCACGCCGCCCCTCCCGGGAGCCAGTGCAGCCCACCACTGCCAGGGTCCCGGGACCCGGGGACAACTTCCCCGGGAGAACGCACGGCGCGCCTCAGGCTGGTGCAACGTCACGCCGGCCTCTGCCGCCGCAGGCTCGCCCCACCTCCTCCGTACCCCTCCCTTCCCCCGGCCTGAGTGAGCCAGAGCCCCCGAAGCAGCTGCTCCTTTAACCCCATCCTGTATGGGCGGGGAACAGACGCCCTCAGGCGACCTACACGCAGAAGCGGGTCCAAATCCAAAGCTGAACCCCAGGAGCTGTGCGAACAAAGAAGAGAAACGGAAATCTCTCCCAGCAGCCTCAGAAGCAGCAGATTAAAACTCCACAAACAACTTGATGTGCCTGCATCTGTTGAATACCTGAATAGACAACGAATCATCCCAAATTCAGGAGGTGGACTTTGAGAGCAGGATATATTAATTTTTCCCCTTTTCCTTTTTTTGTGAGTGTATATGTGTATGCTTCTGTGTGAGATTTTGTCTGTATAGCTTTGCTTTATAATAGCTTTATTTTATTTCATTTTATTTTATCCTCTTTCATTCTTTCTTTCTTTCTATTTTTTCTCCGTTTTACTCTGAGCTGTGTGGACGAAAGGCTCTTGGTGCTCCAGCCAGGCATCAGGGCTGTGCCTCTGAGGTGGGAGAGCCAACTTCAGGACACTGGTCCACAAGAGACCTCCCAGCTCCACGTAATACCAAACGGCGAAAATCTTTCAGAGATCTCCATCTCAACATCAAGACCCAGCTTCACTCAACGACCAGCAAGCTACAGTGCTGGACACCCTATGCCGAACAACTAGCAAGAAAGGAACACAGCCCCATCCATTAACAGAGAGGTTGCCTAAAATCATAATAAGGCCACAGACACCCGAAAACACACCACCAGATGTGGACATGCCCACCAGAAAGACAAGATCCAGCCTCATCCACCAGAACACAGGCACTAGTTCCCTCCACCAGGAAGCCTACACAACCCACTGAACCAACCTTAGCCACTGGGGACAGATACCAAAAACAACGGGAACTACGAACCTGCAGCCTGTGAAAAGGAGACCCCAAACACAGTAAGATAAGCAAAATGAGAAGACACAAAAACACACAGCAGATGAAGGAGCAGGGTCAAAACACACCAGACCTAACAAATGAAGAGGAAATAGGTAGTCTACCTGAAAAAGAATTCAGAATAATGATAGTAGGGAAGATCCAAAATCTGGGAAATAGAGTAGACAAAATGCAAGAAACATTTAACAAGGACGTAGAAGAACTAAAGAGGAACCAAGCAATGATGAAAAACATAATAAATGAAATTAAAAATACTCTAGATGGGATCAATAGCAGAAAAACTGAGGCAGAAGAACGGATAAGTGACCTGGAAGATAAAATGGTGGAAATAACTACTGCAGAGCAGGATAAAGAAAAAAGAATGAAAAGAACTGAGGACAGTCTCAGAGACCTCTGGGACAACATTAAATGCACCAACATTCGAATTATAGGGGTCCCAGAAGAAGAGGAGAAAAAGAAAGGGACTGAGAAAATATTTGAAGAGATTATAGTTGAAAACTTCCCTAATATGGGAAAGGAAATAGTTAATCAAGTCCTGGAAGCACAGAGAGTCCCATACAGGATAAATCCAAGGAGAAACACGCCAAGACACATATTAATCAAACTGTCAAAAATTAAATATAAAGAAAACATATTAAAAGCAGCAAGGGAAAAACAACAAATAACACACAAGGGAATACCCATCAGGTTAACAGCTGATCTTTCAGCAGAAACTCTGCAAGCCAGAAGGGAGTGGCAGGATATATTTAAAGTGATGAAGGAGAAAAACCTACAACCAAGATTACTCTGTCCAGCAAGGATCTCATTCAGATGTGATGGAGAAATTAAAACCTTTACAGACAAGCAAAAGCTGAGAGAGTTCAGCACCACCAAACCAGCTTTACAACAAATGCTAAAGGAACTTCTCTACGCAAGAAACACAAGAGAAGGGAAACACCTACAATAACAAACCCAAAACATTTAAGAAAATGGGAATAGGAACATACATATCGATAATTACCTTGAATGTAAATGGATTAAATGCTCCCACCAAAAGACACAGACTGGCTGAATGGACACAAAAACAAGACCCATATATATGCTGTCTACAAGAGACCCACTTCAGACCTAGAGACACATACAGACTGAAAGTGAGGGGATGGAAAAAGATATTCCATGCAAATGGAAATCAAAAGAAAGCTGGAGTAGCAATTCTCATATCAGACAAAATAGACTTTAAAATAAAGACTATTACAAGAGACAAAGAAGGACACTGTATAATGTTCAAGGGATCGATCCAAGAGGAAGGTATAACAATTGTAAATATTTATGCACCCAACAAAGGAGCACCTCAATACATAAGGCAAATACTAACAGCCATAAAAGGGGAAATCAACAGCAACACAATCATAGTAGGGGACTTTAACACCCCACTTTCACCAATGGACAGATCATCCGAAATGAAAATAAATAAGGAAACACAAGCTTTAAATTATACATTAAACAAGATGGACTTAATTGATATTTATAGGACATTCCACCCAAAAACAATGGAATACACATTTTTCTCAAGTGCTCATGGAATATTCTCCAGGATAGATCATATCTTGGGTCACAAATCAAGCCTTGGTAAATTTAAGAAAATTGAAATCGTATCAAGTATCTTTTCCGACCACAACACTATGAGACTAGATATCAATTACAGGAAAAGATCTGTAAAAAATACAAACACATGGAGGCTACACAATACACTACTTCATAACGAAGTGATCACTGAAGAAATCAAAGGGGAAATCAAAAAATACCTAGAAACAAATGACAATGGAGACACGACGACCCAAAACCTATCGGATGCAGTGAAAGCAGTGCTAAGAGGGAAGTTTATAGCAATACAAGCCTACCTCAAGAAACAGGAAACATCTCGAATAAACAACCTAACCTTGCACTTAAAGCAATTAGAGAAAGAAGAACAAAAAAACCTCAAAGCTAGCAGAAGGAAAGAAATCATAAAGATCAGATCAGAAATAAATGAAAAAGAAATGAAGGAAACAATAGCAAAAATCAATGAAACTAAAAGCTGGTTCTTTGAGAAGATAATCAAAATTGATAAACCATTAGCCAGACTCATCAAGAGAAAAAGGGAGAAGACTCAAATCAATAGAATTAGAAATGAAAAAGGAGAAGTAACCACTGACACTGCAGAAATACAAACGATCATGAGAGATTACTACAAGCAACACTATGCCAATAAAATGGACAACCTGGAAGAAATGGACAGATTCTTAGAAATGCATAACCTGCCGAGACTGAACCAGGAAGAAATAGAAAATATGAACAGACCAATCACAAGCACTGAAATTGAAACTGTGATTAAAAATCTTCCAACAAACAAAAGCCCAGGACCAGATGGCTTCACAGGCGAATTCTAGCAAATATTTAGAGAAGAGCTAACACCTATCCTTCTCAAACTCTTCCAAAATATTGCAGAGGGAGGAACACTCCCCAACTCATTCTACGAGGCCACCATCACCCTGATACCAAAACCAGACAAAGATGTCACAAAGAAAGAAAACTACAGGCCAATATCACTGATGAACATAGATGCAAAAATCCTCAACAAAATACTAGCAAACAGAATCCAACAGCACATTAAAAAGATTATACACCATGATCAAGTGGGGTTTATTCCAGGAATGCAAGGATTCTTCAGTATACACAAATCAATCAACGTGATACATCATATTAACAAATTGAAGGAGAAAAACCATATGATCATCTCAATAGATGCAGAGAAATCTTTCGACAAAATTCAACACCTATTTATGATAAAAACCCTCCAGAAAGTAGGCATAGAGGGAACTTTCCTCAACATAATAAAGGCCATATATGACAAACCCACAGCCAACATTGTCCTCAATGGTGAAAAACTGAAACCATTTCCACTAAGATCAGGAACAAGACAAGGTTGCCCACTCTCACCACTATTATTCAACATAGTTTTGGAAGTGTTAGCCACAGCAATCAGAGAAGAAAAAGAAATAAAAGGAACCCAAATCAGAAAAGAAGAAGTAAAGCTGTCACTGTTTGCAGATGACATGATACTATACATAGAGAATCCTAAAGATGCTACCAGAAAACTCCTAGAGCTAATCAATGAATTTGGTAAAGTAGCAGGATACAAAATTAATGCACAGAAATCTCTCACATTCCTATACAGTAATGATGATAAATCTGAAAGTGAAATTAAGAAAACACTCCCGTTTACCATTGCAACAAAAAGAGTAAAATATCTAGGAATAAACCTACCTAAAGAGACAAAAGACCTGTATGCAGAAAATTATAGGACACTGATGAAAGAAATTAAAGATGATACAAATAGATGGAGAGATATATCATGTTCTTGGATTGGAAGAATCAACATTGAGAAAATGACTCTACTACCCAAAGCAATCTACAGATTCAATGCAATCCCTATCAAACTACCACTGGCAATTTTCACAGAACTAGAACAAAAAATTTCACAATTTGTATGGAAACACAAAAGACCCCAAATAGCCAAAATAATCTTGAGAACGAAAAATGGAGCTGGAGGAATCAGACTCCCTGACTTCAGATTATATTACAAAGCTACAGTAATCAAGACAGTTTGGTACTGGCACAAAAACAGAAATATAGATCAATAAAACAGGATAGAAAGCCCAGAGATAATCCCATGCACATATGGTCACCTTATCTTTGATAAAGGAGGCAAGCATATACAGTGGAGAAAAGACAGCCTCTTCAATAAGTGGTGCTGGGAAAATTGGACAGGTACATGTAAAAGCATGAAATTAGAACACTCCTTGACACCATACACAAAAATAAACTCAAAATGGATTAAAGACCTAAGTGTAAGGCCAGACACTATCAAACTCTTAGAGGAAAACATAGGCAGAACACTCTATGACATACATCACAGCAAGATCCTTTTTGACCCAGCTCCTAGAGAAATGGAAATAAAAACACAAATAAACAAATGGGACCTAATGAAACTTAAAAGCTTTTGCACAGCAAAGGAAACCATAAACAAGATGAAAAGACAACCCTCAGAATGGGAGAAAATATTTGCAAATGAAGCAACTGACAAAGGATTAATCTCCAAAATTTACAAGCAGCTCATGCAGCTCAATAACAAAAAAACAAACAACCCAATCCAAAAATGGGCAGAAGACCTAAACAGACATTTCTCTAAAGAAGATATACAGATTGCCAACAAACACATGAAAGAATGCTCAACATCATTAATCATTAGAGAAATGCAAATCAAAACTACAATGAGATATCATCTCACACCGGTCAGAATGGCCATCATCAAAAAATCTACAAACAATAAATGCTGAAGAGGGTGTGGAGAAAAGGGAACACTCTTGCACTGTTGGTGGGAATGTAAATTGATACAGCCACTAT
Organism: Balaenoptera borealis; assembly: GCF_965194805.1. NCBI lineage: Eukaryota > Metazoa > Chordata > Mammalia > Artiodactyla > Balaenopteridae > Balaenoptera > Balaenoptera borealis. Next base: position 119,639,200 of record NC_138862.1, read on the forward strand.
GGAGAACAGTATGGAGGTTCCTTAAAAAACTAAAAATAGAACTACCATACGACCCAGCAATCCCACTACTGGGCATATACCCTGAGAAAACCATAGTTCAAAAAGAGTCATGCACCAAAATGTTCATTGCAGCTCTATTTACAATAGCCAGGACATGGAAGCAACCTAAGTGTCCATCATCGGATGAATGGATAAAGAAGATGTGGCACATATATACAATGGAATATTACTCAGCCATAAAAAGAAATGAAATGGAGGTATTAGTAATGAGGTGGATGGAGTTAGTCTGTCATACAGAGTGAAGTAGGTCAGAAAGAGAAAAACAAATACTGTATGCTAACACATATATATGGAATCTAAGGAAAAATAAAAAAGGTCATGATGAACCTAGTGGCAAGACAGGAATAAAGACACAGACCTACTAGAGAATGGACTTGAGGATATGGGGAAGGGGAGGGGTGAGATGTGACAGGGTGAGAGAGTGTCATGGACATATATACACTACCAAATGTAAAATAGATAGCTAGTGGGAAGCAGCCGCATAGCACAGGGAGATCAGCTCGGTGCTTTGTGACCACCTAGAGGGGTGGGATAGGGAGGGTGGGAGGGAGGGAGATGCAAGAAGGAAGAGATATGCGAACATATGTATATGTATAACTGATTCACTTTGTTATAAAGCAGAAACTAACATACCATTGTAAAGCAATTATACTCCAATAAAGATGTTAAAAAAAAAAAAAAAGGCAAAAGATTTAAAGAGGCACTTCATAAGAGTGGACACTACACAACTAACAAACATGTAAATAGAGAAATAAAAATGATAACTCTGGATGGCTAAAATGAAAAAGTTTGACAATACCCAGTACTGGCAAGAGAGTGTGGAACACTTTTTGAATTTTTACACATTCTGGTGGAAACGTAAACTGGTAGAGCCACTTTTAAAATGTTTTGGCAATATGTACTAAAACTGAAGGTATAGATACCCTACGACCTAGCAATTTATCAATTTCATTTCTAAACTTGTGAGAAATGAATATGTATGTGCAGAAAAATGTACAAGAATATTCACAGCAGCACTACTCCAAACAATCAAAATCTGAAAACAATCATATCTATTGATAATAGAGTTGATAAATAAATTGGGTACATCCATATTATGGAATACTATTCTGCAATAAGGATGAAAAAACATTGTTACATGTAATAATATGAAGGAATCTCGCAATAAATCTATCTGTTTTTCTGGATATGGATGTGTTTATTTTTTGAAAAGTGCACAAATATATGTTATAATTCAGTAAAAATTTACTTAAACATTTTAATATGACTGCTTTTTTGAGAATAGACTAAGGATGAGGTCAAGGATAGAAGAATGAAGACGTAAAGGAGGTTACTGCAGTAACCTAAGCACTGAATAACTTTTGTTCCAACAAGGAGGAGTGGGAATAAGAAATATTCTGTGTTAGTGCATATATGTTATAGAAAGAGTGAATAGATTTGCTGATAGACTGGATGTGCTGTGAGAGAAAGGGAAGATTCAAGGATAATTCCAAGTATCTGACTTTGAGCATCTAGAAAAATGAAGTTGCTATCAAATAAGACAGAAAAGGTTTTATTCCTCAAGTTTTGAGGAATAAAATTAGGAACTCAATTTTGCAGCTGTTAGGTTTAGGTTATCTATTAGACAGCCACGTAGAGCTATTGAGTACGTCATTGCATCAGTGAATCTGGATCAGGGAAGAAATCTGGGTCTAAGATATAAATCTGGAGTCATCAACATTCTAAGTTTATCTGGAACCATGAAATCAACCAGGAAGTGTGCAATGTTAGAGTTTAAAAAAAGGGGGAGGGGACAAAAAATTGAGCCCTGGGACACTTCAACATTGAAAGAAAATTGAGGAGAAGAGAAGTAACCAGCAAAAGAAACAGAGAAAGACTGAGTCAGGAGAGAAGAAAACCACAGGACTAAAGTGTTCTAGCAGTGAAATGAAGAACATGTATAAAATAAAAGAGACCAAGTGGATTAAATAAGATGATATTTGACTAGTGAGTTGAGCAATATGGGGTTGCTTATGATGATGAGACTAGTGCTGGTGGAGGGCTGGGAACAAAGGCTTAATTGGAGCATATGTAAAAGAGAGTGGATAGATTAATACATACATATGTATATATGTATACGTATATATATACACACACATATGTGTATATATAGTCACACACATACACATTACAAATGTAATGTTAAGCAAGAGAAGGCACATACAAAAAAGTACATGCCCTGTAATTCCATTTATAAAACCAAAAACAGACATTACCAAACCACTATGTTAGAAGTCAGGAAACTTGACAGTTCAGGGGAGCTGTGTTTGGAAGCGAGCATAAAGGGGGCCTCTGGGGTGGTGGTAATGTGATGTTCCAGGTGTTATTTTAATGAGTGTGTTCAATCTGTGAAAAATAATCAAGTATACACTTACAATGTGTGCATTTTTCTGTTTTAAAAGCAAAAAGTAGGTGTGCACAAGAACTGGAGATGGAAATATAGAAAACTCATTAGAGAAACTAGTCATGAATGGAAGCAAAGAAATGAGGTGGTAGCTGGTAAGGGAGATGAAGTCCAGATCTGTTTTTGCTGTTTTGTTTCTCTTTCTTTTCTGTTTTTTAGGAAAAAGAGTATGTCTGTACACAAATGGGGCAATACAGTTAGGAAGAAAGAAGCTGATCATGTAGGAGAGAGAGAAAAGAATTGGTTGGAGTGATGTCCTTGTGTAGGTCAGAGAGGACATCCAGCACAGAGGAGAGGGTGCATTCAGATAAGAGCATGGATAGCCCATGGATGGTAATAAGGGAGAAGGCAGTTTGTGGATGGTAAAGATGTGTACAAAACTTTCTTCAAAATGCTTTGATTTTCCCAGTGAAATAGAAAACAATGTCAACAACAGAGAATGAGGCTAATGAGAAGGTGATAAAGACGTGAAGAGATAGAAAAAAGTAAGCTAAGACAGTAGAAGAGGGAACAAAATATAGAAATAAAGGGTAATTGCTAGGCAGTATTTAAAGCTCCTTAAGTTTTGCGGTCGTTAATTTAAAAGCAAAATTAATCAACATGGTTGATTCCTTTGTAGGAGAGTTCTCTTTTCTCTCTGGCATTTTAAAATAATCTTTTCTTTTTCTTTGATGTTCTATAAATTTACTAGCATAGGTGTAAGTGTGGACTCACCTTTATTTATTCTACATTGGATTTGTTGATCAGCCTAAACATGGAGATTATTGTTTCTGGGGATAAATTTTCCTCTAAACATGACTGACTGCTTTAAAAGGAGAGAGAGGGGAGACTCCATAAAGAACCTGAAGTAGCCTCGCTATATTCATGAGACACAAAAGCATTTCAGCCTAACTCACATCTATCACCATGCTTGCCAAAAATATCTTTACATACGACATGCTTGTTGTGGTCACACATGTATGAGTTAACATGGAAAACTGCAGGTACAATTGTGGATCAAGGAATGGGAGATTTGTTTAGATCTCATCTATCTTTCTGAGCCTGTCTTGCCTCAAGCTTCAGGGTCGGTCAACTTTGGTCCCCTTCTCTGAAACATCCTTCTGTGTTCATTAAATCCAGAAAGAATCAACTATATTTCTGGTTAAGCTAAACGAGTTTCAGCTAAAACATTTCATGAGATAGCATTCTACCTTTTACCTTTTGAGCCTTTTCTCTCAGTGGGATGAAAAATTTGCCACTAGTTACAAGACTTTCAGTCATCAGCAAAAAGGTAAAGAGAATTGGGGACTGGATAGAAAAAGTGAAAAGTAGACCATATTAATGTCTAAAGAAATTTCCTGAAGTCCCCTTGTGTAACTCGGGTATATCACTACCTATAATACATGTAACTATGAGATGATTCCTATTTAGGCTTTTTAAGGTAGACTGATCATGGGGAACTGTGTTTACACATGGTCCATGATCTGTCTTATTTCTAATCATCACTAGCTTCCCCCAAAAAAAGATAAGTAGGGGATAAGTAGCCATTCTTCCTGGATCCACATTACCAAAGAATTGTTAAAGATGAAGGAAGGTGTTTCTCGGTTTCTGTGAATTCAAAGGATCTGTGCTGCCCTAGGGCATGTTCATCTGTCAGGATTCCTCTCTCCAGAAGCCTCCTTGAATTCCCATTCCTTCCCCCATGTGTCCCTCATCCTAAGCCCTTTTGTTCTGCTTCTCACTTACTCAGAGATAAAAATTTGTTGTATTTTATGACACAAACTTTTAAAAAGTTACTGAGTTTAACACATGTATTTCATTTCAGTTGTTTGAGCTCTCCTGAGGTGAACATAAAAGTAAATAAAATATGGCCACTGCTATGCCTAAGTTTCTCACATAATTTCCGGTTTTGATAATGAAGTGTCTGACAAAGTATAATAGAGTTGTTAGAAACATTGATTCTGGAATCAGAAAGACCTATGTTTGAATACTGATTTCATCACTTACTGTCTTAAGCTACCTCATCTGTAAAATGAAGACGATCAGCTGAGGCAAACTTACCATAAGGCAATGAGGCTTAAGCTTCAGGACCCCTCACTGATGGACTCCCTTGGAAGCCCTGGTGAGGGCCCTCACAATGTGTTCATAAACCTTTTATTCCTGTAAAATTTTATAAAAATTAGATACTTTGGCTTCTTCTTAAGAGTCCCCTCCCCCCAATTTTATAAGCTTCATGTCTCTCCCACAAAACACGGTCCTTCCATGATGGTAATAATAAATGTATATGTTTGTGAAGAGAATTAAATACGGCGAAACTTTTTCTGCTGTCTCATATCCTTCTCCCTTTACCAACAAATTTCTCATTGTCATCTGTATTTTAGCTTGATATACTCCCTCAGAGAAGCTTTCCAGACCCCTCCTCCACTCTAAGTCAGGTACGGGGGTTCAGTCTTCCCTAAGCACTCTCATTTCTACTTGTTGACAATGAATTATAATTAAATGATTATTTCTAGAGTTGGTTGCTTTTGTGTGTGTGTCCTCTGCTAGAATGTAAACTCTATAAAAGAAAGGTCTGTATCTATCATGTTTATCATGGTATGATAATCCCCTATGCCTGTAAATGAGCTAATAAACTGATAATCCATTAATGATGATGAATTGATTTAATAATCAATGAATTAATATCTGACACCAAGTGCAAATGAATAATTATTTTCATTAATGTACAAGCACTTCATTAATATACAAGTAAACTATAATTAGTACCATTAAGATAAGAACTAAAATGTATTTTCAAATTGAGGTATTTTATTTTGTATCTGACAAAATCTTAGAGGCCTCATATGGAAGTCTATATAAGGGGGTGAAAAAACTTAAATTTATGCAATTATAACCATATATTTTACTTGTGGATTTTATTTTAATTAACTGATGTGGAATTTTTTTTATTACTACAGATAGACAATTACCGCACAATTCATCTTATGCAAAAAAGCCAAGTTCAGTAAATAGGCCATCAACTTAAGTGACTGTGTAGGTATTGAGAATAACAGTGAGTGGAAAAAAAATTCCTCTTCAAACTCACGCTATAGTTCAGTGACAACTGGGTTGAAATTCTAGTTCGGACACTTACTGGTTGTAGGATTTGAGAAAAGTTGCTTAATTTTTCTAACTCTTAGTTTTCTCATAAAGTGATGATAATACATTCCTCACATTGTTGTTGTAAACACTGTCAGCCAATGAATAAAATCTTACCACAATACTGAGCAAAAAGAAAGTGTTTGTTCATTGTTAGCTATCTTTATTTTTTAAACTATAAATAAATTTTAACTAAAAGTTCTAATTACACTATGCTATTTGGCAATATCAAGTAGATAATGTCTTTGATTTATTCAAAAGAAAAACTCTATTTAGAATTTTGGATTAATTTTTTTAAGCACATTTTGATTTGGGTTCATACAAAGACCGATTTAGCATGGCTCTGATAGTACACTAGAAGATAAACTTTTGAACAAAACACAATTATGTTAGTCACTATTCTGACTGGAAAGAAATAAAGAAATAATACTGACCAGGAACACATGCGATAGTAATTAGCAGGAACAGATTGTAATTCCTTAAATATTCTTTTGAAATAATAGTACAGCGTTATTTCTGAACGTTAGATGTTCCATATCAAGGATGAATACATTTTCCAGCTCTGGTCTGGAAATACTGTACTGTACATACTGGAGTAAGAAAATTCTGTGGAATATATTCCAGTAATCTCATGGGCAACGTGGAGTGCTGTACCCTGAGAAAATAGGAAACTTCTCATGAGAATGTTTGAAATGTCACTCCGGTTCAGTTTCGATCAGAGTGCAGGTGGCTCTACAAAGCGTTTGCTGGAGGCTTCATGTTTATACAGTTGTTTCTTCCAGGATGCTATTGATTGGTTAGGCAACTAATAAAACAAGCAGACTTCCTTTCATCTCTGTGCATTTTGGGGCTTCTAAAAGATAGAGAAGTGGTTTTAATTAGGACATGTTCTCTTCACTTATTTTACTTTTTAATTCTTTTTTCTTACTTGACCATTCCAATCCACATCCATCTCCTATTTCAGAATCTGTCTCCTGGCTCATGATTCCAAAGCCCCAGATGCTTAGAAGGCAAACAATCCTGAGGAAGACATTCTTCCTGGATCCTTTAGGCAGAAACCCTTAACATCAGAAATATCAACAGGCCTGATTGTCCCGATTTCATCAATTTCTATTCAGAGTTACTTATGTTACTTATACTCTAAGTCTATATGGATCAAAATTTCTTAGTTGAAAGTAAAGCTAAAATTTATTATGGAATTTATGAAAAATATCCTTAATATAAGATGTTATATACTTTATATGACAGCGTGAACACATGAAAGCATGTTGTACACTAAATCATTGTATATGTGTGTGTATCATATGTATAGATAGGTAGATGTGACATGTATATATACATGACACAGATAAATTGACATGTATCTATACAGGACACAGAGTTTTAAAATTTATAATAAACTTGTATTTTTAGAATATTTATCCTCTATACTCTATAGATTCTCTTAATTTATATTTCCATATTTTTTCTCACACATTTGTGGTATTGCTTTCTATCTCTATTTTCTATGCCCTTTCAAATGATCCAAAAGTATATCTTTGATTTTATAATGAATGTCCAAGGAAAATTAAACACAATATTCAAAATATAATTCAAAGACTACAAATAGAATTTCTTGTCAGAGAGCTACGCAGAATAAACTGTGGGAGAAAAAGTGATTTTTTTCCCCCAAGAAAACTTTAAAAAATAGGAAAAAGGTGGGAAGTATTCAAATCCAACCACATAAATTAGCATATAAAATGGAATTAAAGTATTTCCAAAGAGGAACATAAAATGAAAAAAGGCTAGTGTGATTCAAATAATGGTAATCAGCTACGAAAATGAATTATCACATAATTACTGTACCTTTTGTCTCAAGTAAGACAATGCTTTCGTTTATAATTCATTCAGAATGTTTCAAGAATCTAAAAGAAAAAGATAAAAAGATTCATTCTGATAGAACTTAAACTGTTTTACAAATATGAAATATTATTGAAAACATTTTCTTACAATGTGATTTAATTAATTTTAATGAAGACTCTTTTAGAATAAAATCATAGATGATCAAAATTCTGAAGAAGGAATGCAGTAGAATGTACTGCAGTGCTTCTCATCACGTGGTCCCCAGGCCAGCAGCATCAGCATCACCTGGGAATTGGTTAGAAATGCAAATTCTCAGGCACCCCAGACCTACTGCATCAGAAACTCTGGAGGTGGGACCTAGCAATTTGTGTTTTAACAGCTCTTCAGGTGATTTTGATGCACTGCAATTTGAAAACCACTAGTAAACTGGTTAACAGTGTTTACTCTGGAACCAGACTGATAGTTCCAATCTCAAATTTGCTACCAGTTAGCTGAGTGACTTTCATCAAACAACTCTAATATATTGTTCTTCTGTTTCCCTTTTGTAAAATGGGACAGAGGTAGCATTATCTCATTGAATTGTAGTGAAGATTAAACTAATTAATACGTGGAGAGGACCTAGGCCATTTTTGGATACAGAGACAACAATAAATGTTATCAGTTGTCATTATATATTTGAAGCCAAGTTCCACTGAAAGTAAATAACTTGGTCAAGGTCATACAGCTAGTGTCACTTAAAGAATAACATCCCCCTAAGCTTTCTCTACTCACATGCATGATTTTTGTCACAGCTGGGAACTGTTGAAAGTCACCACATTTTCTCTAAACAACTTATTAGACTAACCACATACACATACAGTATTTTTACAATATATTATGCCTTGGCCTGATTCTTCACTTTGCATTTTTAATGATATGCACTTGAAAAGGCTCTCAGCAACCTTGTAACAAAATGATTAAGAAATAACCTTTTCATCTCTTTTTTTAAGACAGTGATAACCATAAATTAGTGTTATTTCATAATCAGTATATGCAGCATGTGCCAAAAATTATGGAAGTGTTAGTAGAAGGAAGATAATGAGATCGACAGCTACTATAATAGCAAATAAAAACCTATACCTTCTAAGTTACATCAACAGGAAGAGAGTTAAGTGTTCCTAACATAATTTGTTACGAAATTTGGGGAAAGGAAGCAAGGAAACAGTAAAAATAAGCATGCATTAATATAATACTAGCTGCTTTAACAAATACATTAAAAATCGTATAATAGCTCAAACACAATAGGAAGTGTATTTCTAGTCTTGGAATCACCCACTTCAGGAGTTCCTGGTCTGTGGGCAAATTACCCCCTTAGCAACAAAGGCTTCTTCTATCTTGTAGTTCCACTATCTCCAAAGGTCCTGTTGTAATCTTCACCCTGTTGAGAAAAGTGGACAAAGAACACGGAGTGGGTACACTCACTTCTTAAAAGCCTTATCCTAGAAATGGAGGCCCTCGGTCCCCTCATATTCCCTCCATCAGAACTCAGTTATCGGTCACAGCTAACGGCAGGGAGATGGGGATACGGGTCAGCTGTGCACTAACTCCAACCAGCCACACTACATTTACATATCTGATGCCAAATGTACAGTCAGAGAGGTGATAGGTCAATGACAGATTTAGATATGACAATTTGAACTTTTTGTTCCTCATTGGTGGAGGTAATCAGAATATCGTGCTTAAACTGTTTCGTCCACTGGGCATATACCTGGAGAAAACCATAATTTGAAAAGATATATGCACCCCAGTGTTCACTGCAGCACTATTTACAATAGCTAGGACATGGAAGCAACCTAAATGTTCATCAGCAGAGGAATGGATAAAGAAGATGTGGTACATATATACACAATGGAATATTACTCAGCCATCAAAAAGAATGAAATAATGCCATTTGCAGCAACATGGATGGACCTAGACATTGTCATATTGAGTGGGGTGGAGTCAGACAGAGAAAGACAAATATCATATGATATCACTTATATGTAGAATCTAAAAGAAAGGGTACAAATGAACTTATCTACAAAACAGAAATAGGGTGGCAGATGTAGAAAATAAACTTATGGTTACCAGGGGATAAGCAGGGGGAGGGATAAATTGGGAAATTGGGACTGACACATACACACTACTATATATAAAATGGATAACTAATAAGGACCTACTGTATAGCACAGGGAACTCTACTCAATGCTCTGTAATGGCCTATATGGGAAAAGAATCTAAAAAAGAGTGGATATATATATATATGTACAACAGATTCACTTTGCTGTACACCTGAAATTCATACAATATTGTAAATCAACTATTCCCCAATAAAAATTTTTAAAAAAGAAAAGAAAAAAATGCTTCATCCAGTAAAATGAGAAGATAATCTCACTAGTACCTCACAGGAATATTGTGAGGATTAAATGAGAATGCACGCTATTTTATTTTAGCCTAGTCTCTGCATAGTAAAGGGTCAACACATTTTATATATGTATATCTCAAAGAGAAATAAAAAGGATTAAAATGGAAGTCGAGCAAATAGCGTCTGAGTTCAAGAACTTAAAGCAAAAACAATTTTGGAGACTAATATTTATCAGAATTTTTTAAATTATCTTTTTATTTTAATTCTGAACACATTTTTCTTTCTTAAGTTACTTTGTGTCATTAAAGCTTATTAGCGTTTTAACTAGAGAAAATTCCATCTCAAGTTAATGCAAACTGTTTCAATTTCCTTAGTTTAGTGTTATATATGGCTCATGAGTCCAGGACCAAAAGGCCTATATCCCAAAGAGTGCTTGCTTCTTCATTTCCAAATGGGAATGAGCTTATGAGGCACTTGCACAAATATCAGTACTGGGTCCAAACTACTTTCATGAGAAATCAATTTTTAAAAAGCTGTTATGCATTATGCAATCCAGTAACTTACTGTCTTTTAATATATTTTTCTTCAAGAGAAAAAAATCTTCAGTTAAAGAACACTTTTCCGAATTGAGCATGAAATTTTATTTTAATTCTATGTTAATTAGAAGAGAATGAACAGAGCATTCAGCCCCCATACTGAAAATATGCCGCTTGGCGCGTGCTGGTCATTGAACATCTCAGCTCATGGTGTACCTGATGTCTTCTCCTAGCTTCCATGTCAGAACTCAGGACCAGGTAACCTTCATTCTGACCCTCAGGGTCAGATGTCTTGACCTTTGTACAGAGATTCTATCAGCATTCAATATTAAATAATTTTTAAAAATTCTAGCAAAGCCAACACATTAGTGAATATTGTAATCACAAGTCAATGGGAAAGAAAGTTTAAGAGAATTTTTCTGACCTAGCTAGAAAGTCTATAAAATAGATGAGAAGGAAAGCAAAAATATTTTAAAATCCTACTAGGAGAAACGCTTGTTTAGAGAAACTTGAGGGTTTGTTTGTTTTCTCTATTCATCTTGAAATTCTGCCTGAAACATCAAGAAAACATTCTCAAGAGCAAATAGGAAAGATGTAATATTTGAACTAAAATAGCTGGTCCAGAATACATGACTTCCTTTGCTATTCTGGTATCTCAGTACATTTCCACATGGAACTCACTCTGTAAAACTTCCAGGGAATGGGAACATCGCAGAGTAAACCGTGATGGGAACCTTTACAGAATGAATGTCTGGTAAAGATCCATGGGGGAGAAGGCTCTCCTCCCTCTAAATAAGCATCAGGTTAGATGCACAGCCTCACTTCAATTCTCACTTTCTCCACTGGGCTGGTGCACACGCCGTATTGGCAAGAATATATCCAAAGTTATTCTACCCCATGTGACCTCAACGTGCTCACATAAACAGAGCCTCTGAGGAGTTACATATAAGGCTAAACCAGGAAGCTACTCAAACTTCGATTTTGAATTCCCTTCCTCCCCACACCCTCCCCGACACACAGGACCTTTCTGTTCTCTGCTAACATATACTCACCATACCTCTGAGTGGCCTTATGGAAACTAAACTCTTTTAAGGCATTAGGCCTGCATTTATCAAAATTATAATAATAAATGTGAAAATAACTCAGGTAGTAGTTGTTCAGTTAATGTCAGTTTCCACCTCTCTTCTCAGAAATATTATAAAAGGATCTTAAACTCTGATCTTTAATTCTATGATCCTAACAAATGAAACGCTTATTATAAAATCAGATTTCATGACAGGTCTTGGGGGGAGGTCTGGAGACAGCCCAGCCCTCCACAAGTCAGACCACATAAATTGTTACCCACTTATGCACAAAGATTTCATCTAAAATCAGTGCTTTATGAATTACTGTAGTGAAGGACCAGGGGTTCCTCCCAATCCCCACCATCGCCAACACTTTTGTCAAATGCTAAATCATGCACTTACCTGTCCTGGCGCTCTCAAGTCTCTGTATTTATCTCCTCATGAAAGAGAAAAAACGATTCAAGGACCAGGCACCAGTCCCCACACCATGTGGGATTAACATCATTTTAAATCCTTTTAGCTGTATCAGCATTGAGGACACTTTATAAGGGAATTAGTAGTGCCTGAACTTTTAACTATTCTTCATTGTATCAACTGTCAGCAGAAAGTAAATGTCGTGTCCATGTTATTTTAAGTAACAGAGTTTGCAATACTATAAACCATAAAGTGGAGAACATGAGCAGGCTGAGGAGGAACTCATTTTACAGAGTCTTAGATGTCAGTTCTCATCAGAAGTGACCCTCTCCTGGCTGTTGCCCAGCAGCTCACTCAATAGGCTGCCAAGCCAGGAGCTTTTCTTGACCAGATACGGCTATAGCTCCCAGAGTTCAAAAAATCAATAACCATTTTCTAAAGGGCAAGTAGATTGGGGATGGGAGATATGTGTACATTTTGATTCAAAAAGCGTTACAGTAGAAAAGTTTTTAACTAATAATAATAACTAACCTTCTTTGAGTACTACACACTATGCACCAGGTTTGTTCTACCCATGTCTTCTACCCTTAATTTAACTTTGTCACTATTATTCTTAGTTTACAGATATAGAAACAGAAGACTACCAGCAATGAAATTCTATTTCTAATTCTATTCTAATTAGATTTCTTTACAAACACATACACACACAGGCACACACAAACAAGCCTTTATTCTCACTTCCATGCCTCAGACAGACACAGGCTGCCCAGGCCTTTGTCTCTTCTCTAGACAGCAGGCAATGTTTAGCACAGTAACTATAACATACACCATCCAGGACTCCCTTTTTCACCTTTTGGCCAAAATCAGAGTAAGGGGAAGGAGAGGAAAAAAAAAAAAAGAATGTTTAGAAAATAAAGGGTAGTTCATACCACCTAAAGGGAATTCTTTAATATTTAATAACAACAAATTCTAGACCTAGATTTCAGAGAGTCAATATTTACTTTTAGCTTTTTTATCCATTATGCCCTGATCTACATCTTTGATTGTAAGATTGGAAATGTTGTTTTTCTGAATAGCCCATTTAACTTGGGAAAACACAATGTGCCAGAATCTGTATTTCTGAGGTGTTCCTTAAAAACATTCAATACAAATCATTCATTTTCTGTAGTTATAGAATGACCACTACCATGATGAAAAGAGCATATTTATTTATTTTATTTTTGACTTTGTTTAGCTTACATGAGTTTGGTTGAAGTGTATTCATGCTGTTCTGTTTATGGTATAAAGCCAATCCACCTGCACACTAAACATGTGAAAACAGACATTCAAATTTCTGTATAAAAATGAGAATCTATAATACTAAACTATTGAAATAAGAAAACTTTCGTAGTAGTGGTTGTTTGGGGATGGGGCATGGGGAAGCATGTGAGGGAAGGATTACAAAGGGATACAAGAAAATTTTGTGGGGTGATGGATATGTTTACTATCTTGATTTTGCTGATAGTTTCATGGGATATATATATTTATATATATATATGCACACATATATATATACATATACATATGTCAAAATATCAAATTGTACACATTAAATATATGCAATTTATTGTATGTCGATTATCACTCAACAAAGCTATAGGAAGAAAGAAAGGGGGAGAGAGAGAGAAAAAGGAAGGAAGGAGGGAGAGAGGGAGGGAAGAAACCTTTCATAATTTCCTAAAGGGCAATCAGGTCTGAATTAGATTAGGAATGAAAACAGTAAAATGCCAAATTGCATGCTCACTGTAGTTTGAAACTTAGAGATGACCATTTACATGATGAAACAAGTTGCGCTGATAGCAGAAGTAAGCTTTGTTTGCCCTTCTTTTAAATAAAGTGGAATAGAAATCCACATTAATGAGCCCTACATTTTATAATGAATTGGAGTGAAACTGATGATTTGTTCAAGTTCTGTTCACCAAGTTCATTAACTTAATGTAATATACAGTGAAAAGACTCTTATCTACCATGACTATAATTAAAATGTAAATGTTCAGTATATCCATCTCACCCTCAACTCTAAGCATCTAAAACATGCCTTATGGTATAATTCAGCTACTTGCAAAATTATGCAAAACAATCCTTGTAGAATGATATTACATATGACCCATTATTATTTGGGAGTTATTATTTGTACTAATCATAAAAGTATAAGTAAAAATAAACAGATAACTTTTGGTATTCTATAGGTTTTGTTGTAACTGGAATTTTTTCTTACTCAAATCCTAATTTCTTTCACATATTTTCAACTACCTCTTCTGCTAGACAGGACACCAATAGGCAGGAAGACAAGAGGTAAGTGAAAAGAAAACTGAATTTTCACTAAAAGAAAAAAATGAGCATTATCCAAAGAGCAAAGAATAAAACCCAAACATCCCCAAATGTCCTTGCTTTATTTAATTCCTAACAAGACACCACACCTGTTAAAATAATGGGTTGTTTTTTTTTTCACTTTTATCAGCTCACTTCCATCTCTTTGGCATCTCTGTTTAATTGCAAGAACAAGTGCCTAGTAAATGGGATTTGCAATCCAAAGTTTACTTGGCCAAGCCAAGTCCTCTGGCTATAATGCCCTCTTCTCTCTACTCTATGTATGTGGTAAACATTTGCTGCCTCCTACTTTAGGGAAATTGTAGGGACAGAACTTTAAGTAAAATACACGTTGATATGTATCTAAATTGATGCTAAATTTTCTGGTCAAAAAAACACACCAAAACACATTAAATCCAAAGGCTACTTATTTGAATTACTAACATCTTCTGTTCTCTGCCAGCTGGGGATGTTAAGATGAATAAGAAATAGACCCTGCACCCATATGTCCTTATTGGTTGTTTTTGAAGTAATATATACTTCCTACTGTCTGGAAAATAACCACAGCCATTGTTCCCTGAGTGTGTCCCAGTCACCCCATCAGCCAGGGCTCTGGGACACCCTGTAATTCCCCGAGATCCAGAAACTAAAGGGTTAATGGCCAGCACAGATGAGCTCCAAGCCCTCACTGCTGCACTTGATCGGCGTCTGTACCAGTTATTAGACCTTTTTCACACCAACCCTGACCATGATGTCAATTTACTTTTTAAAACTCTTCTTGAAGCCCAGAGGAGGAGGCGATTAATTCCAGCCCTAGAGATAAAGAAAGCCTATAGAAAACAGATTAAATGTGGGTTGAGTCCATAAGTGATCAACATAAACCTTTCATCTCCTGTCTAGTTTTTTCTCCTTTGATGTTTCTAATTGCCTCTATATTAGGAAATAAAGCCGTTAGTTTGCATGTTTTGTTTGTTTGTTTGTAAGAATAGTGTGCTAAGTAAAAGAAAGGAGCTTCTGATCAAAAGTGGAGGGACCCTCTTGAGGAACATATAAGGCTTTGACCTTGAAGTCTTAAGCCAGCAGCTTCAGTTGTACAGAAACCACTTTGTTTATTTCCTGGCCCTCAGGTGTTTTCTGGATGGTTGAGATTAGTGAGCCAGGAACTTCCTTGTAAGTGGATACTAAATGCCTTTCAAAAATATTTGCAAGTAAAATGACTACTAAAGGCAATTTTATGAAATACGAGCCTTCTGAACTCAAAGTATATTTGATATCTAGCTTTTTTATGCTACTGTGCTTTCTACCACATTTAGAAAGGTTAATGACAAGATTTTATCCGATATTTTCATTAGACCCATATCTTACCCAATGAGATTTTGTTTCTATTGTTGCTACCTTTCAAATATGACTTGGAATATAAAAAGAATAAAGTAATAATTTCAGAGAAAAAGGACACAAAAACTTTAGTCATAGTACCTAAAAGGTTCTATTCAATAGAAACGTCCAGTATAAAAAAAATAAGCCGTATTTTTATACAATATTAAAATGAGAAATCTTCAATGATAGTTGCTTAAAATGTCTGCAATTATATGGGATTCATAAGGGCCACCCCCTACTGTTTTCCATTCAAATGAATGGGAAGCACATGGGTAAATTACCGCCTGCAGCGCATGATAGCGGCCATATAAGCAGCTGTCACTGTAGCCCTGTAATTATGCAAGTATCCTTCCACTATTATACAATTAGAAAGACCTATCTTTCTTTCTTCCACTAGGTGATGTTTTTGTTGGTGTCAAGAGCTCTAAACTATCTCTACTTGTTCAATCACTTGTATCTGAGTTGAATATAACTGGTATAACATTATTGGGGACTTTTTTTTTCAATATCATTTATTGGGCCTTCTGAGAAATTTCTATCATAATAAGAAAGCTTATATTATTCCAGTTAACTTTTATTAAAAATTTTTTTTCCAACTTTGCCTATCTTTTTTCCCAGTGATCAGCTGGGTTGGAGCCTATCAAGGAGGGAGGTGAGGAAGATCAAACGTTTTGGAATAATCTTTCAGTATCACAAGTAAATTAGATAACCAAAGTAAAAACTAAAGCACAGTTATTAAATATTTTTCATGTCACTGTTATAGTTTTAAAAATAGATATTAAAAATCTAGAGATTAATAAACCTTTAAAACTTGAAATATTTCAAGATCACTGAGGAATGGAAATTTAATTGAAACTCAGGATATCAAAAAATAAAGTGACTTACCAAAAATAAAAACATGACACTTTGTTTATGGATATCAGAAGGCATCTTGGCTAAAAAGATAACTGCTTTCACTTGACTCAGAGCTAATCAGCAATATTTGCGCATAACGACTGAGCCATGAATTTATGGATCTCTTTTATAAGAGGAGCAGGGCTGGGTAGTTGGTTGAACATATAAAGCCAATCAGATAAGACTGTAACACTTGCATAAATATTAATTGCTGCCAATCTATTTCTAGTTTAGAGAATAAAATATATATCATCATTCCTAATCTCACTAATTATACACTAGCATTAAAAAAAAAAATTTCAGCTTGTTAGAAACATCTTTGTTACAAGTCTCGTTAAACACTTCATGCATTACAGAATGCATGTTGCTTCCATTCACTCAAATTCAACTGCTGAAAGCAGTGAGCAAGAGGATAGTTAGAAACATCTTCGTTGCAAGTTTTTTTTTAATGAGGTATAATTGACACATAACATTATATTAGTTTCAGGTGCACAACATAATTATATATACACTGGTATTTTAAATAAAGACTAACTGGAAGGTCACACAGCAAACTAATGAGCCTCTTTTAAATGCTGACAATCAGGTTATTGAAGACTTGAGCTTAGTATAGCATTAGAAAAGAATAAATTTCAAAACAAGTTCAATATCACACACTAATAAAACTTGTATTAATCACGTAACATGATCAGTTAATGATCAGGCTGTTTTTTGATATTCTTAACTTTTTTCCTATCTCTGCTCCTTGTATTCATTAAGTCAAAACAGGGCCATGTTCACTGCAATGTGTCTTAGATTTGAAGCTCTGCCGCTGCCTAAGTCCCAGCCCTCAAATATCTCCTGCCTTTATTAGCACCATAACCTCTGTGTACCATGAAGAATTTTTGTTTTAAAAATAACAGAAAATCTTAACCCAAACAGGCTTGAGGCAAAAAGTCTCTACTGCTTAAAGAAATAAAAAAGTCCAGAAGAGGATCTGGTTTTCGGAGTCAATCTCTCTCTACTTCTTGGCTCTACATTTCTGTGTTGGCTTCGTTTACAGCCCGGCAGTGTCCTTAAAGTGCTCATATGGCTGCTACCAGTTCTAGGCTTCTAACACACAGCTTCATCAAAAAATCCATCATGGCATGTATACACTGATGTGTATAAAATTGATGACTGATTTAAAAAAAAATTTTTATCTTAGTTCCATATCTCTTTCTTAGTACATTCTTTAATGAAATGTCTTAATTTCACATCTTTTGTAGTTTGCATTTTTTCAGCTATCTAAAAGCACTGATTGCATTATTTCATGATGTAACGTCTGTTTCAAAAAAGTCATTGACATCATGAACTAAGGCTAATTTGTTATACCTCTATTTAATGTATGATCATCTGTGGGGTGAAAAAAAAAAATCCATCAAAAAAAGAGATGTGCCTCATTCTCTTTGGTTAAAATTGGGTCGTTCTTCCCTAAAAAGATGAGACAGTGTTCTGATTGGCCAGGCCTAAATCACTGCCCACATCCAGGGCTGGAATAGAATCAAGAACGTCAAAACCACATGGGCTCAGAATGAAAGAGATGATTCTTCCTAGAGCAGCACTAATAGAAATGTAATGAGAGCTACTTATGTAATGTTAATGTGCCAGTAGCCACATTTTAAAAGGTAAAAGGAAATAGGTGAAATTAGCATATTAATTATAAGATATAGTATATTTTATTTAACCCAATATATCCAAAATATTGTCATTTTAGTATATTATCAAAGTAAAAAAAAATGAATAAAATACTTGGATTTTTAAAGAAATTTGGAGTAAGTTTTCAAAATCCAGTGCATATTTTACACTTCCACCATAGCTCAATTCAATTAAAAATTCAGTTCCTCAACTGCTGTACCCTCATTTCAAGTACTCGATGCCATCTGTGGCTACTGGCCGTCATATTGGGCAGCACACCTGTGGAATCTAGAGGGCACTTGAAGTGTAATGTTATCTGAAGAAAAATGAATGCTATTGGTTGGCAAAACAACAGAAACACACTATAGCTTTCTGATTGGTTTCCTTCTTTTCTGTCTATCCACACTCTTGTCCTATCAACAAGCAGAACAACAACAGACCGAGAAGTTAAGCAATGTAGACTATAAGTTACATCCCTTTATCGATCAGTCCCAATTTTTCCTAAACCTAACTTGTCATATTATTTGTGTTTAAATTAAGTTCTGCCCAGCCTGAGTCTTCACTACTGTACTGTCACATGCTTACTCATCCCTCTACGAGTAGGTGTCATTTGCAAGGGGTAAAATGTTCAAGAAAACCTTGTACAAGAAGACTTGTTCTACCCAAAATGCCAATAGCGGTCCCAGGTAAGAAATACCACTGGTCTACTGGAAAAAAACTCTCTGGGCAAAACAAAAAAAACAAACAAAAAACCCACCCAGATTTGCAGAGTTAACTGATTTCCATGGTGTAAATATTCCCACCATGGCTGATTCAAACCTCCAGCATGAAATTTAACAAATGGATAGAAAAATTATCTGTTAAATATGGCACCTAATGCCTAGAAATAAGCAAAAAGAGATATATCATAGTCACTTTTACCTGAATCATTAAAAATTCAGTATATACAGCGAATTCACAATGATGATTACCTTTATCTAATGAAAAGCACTGAGCTTGGGAAGCATAAAGTTGACCTTAGACTACAATTTAATGTTTTAGTTTTTTAATGAAGAGAATGTAGTAATGTAATACTTGTGTGTGTGTGTATGTATATAAAACTAAAAAGAAAGCATTGACAACTGTTATAATATTTTGGATGGAGACAGAAATTGTGGTCCTGGAAGTTCTCTTATCCTCAGTTTCCTTATATTTGCTTGAAGAAACATGAAAAAGAGGCTTCCATTAAAAGATATATTTTCTTCCATACAAAACTTTCAAATTTTGAACTTGCATATTTAATCTACTAATTCCTGTTTCACGCTATATTAGGTCTGAAACTTAAATTCCACGTAAACCTTGAAAAGATAAAATACTCAAATGCCATACACTGAGAACTCTTTAAATAACTTTGGAAAATCAGTAACTTTGAAATTATTATTTGTTTCAACAAATTACATGCTAGTTATCTAAAGATTTCCAACTTTATAATGCTAAAAACATAGTTTCATGATTTTTAACCTTAAATTAAGTTTAACTTTAAAAATATTTGCACTCATGGCAACACATAATGAAAAAGAGTGATTGAGAAACACTTGAAAATGGCAACATTTCTCAGTTTAATGAGGAAGCAAGCCAAGTTAGGTTTTAAAACTATTATATCTGGATTAAATATAAGTTGGTTTGACTTTTTGTACCAATTTAGAATCGTGTGCATATACTGGAATACTGATAAACTGATATAGTATTTTCTCTTAAGAAATTAGATCCAATTAAGATATATAATGAGGCTCATATTCATTGCCGGTACTGTCAAAATAAAACAAATATGCTTTGGAAGTATTCTTCCCAAGAAGAAAACCCAGGGTTTTTACTATGAAATAAAATACTTGCCTTCCTAGAGAAAATCAAAAACATGACATCATAATGCCCCCTATTGTTTAAAGTGGGGTATGCATCAGAAACTGTGCCCAAATTATATACAAATAAGTGGACATTTTGGTAACTTGTGGTGAATTTATAACAGCAACAAACGTTAAAAAATAATTACATCTCCTAGACTCTTAAGAGTGCATTTCCAAATAGCTTAAGATTTGTAACTTGAATAATCTGCCCACCAAAAGGGAAATTCTAAGAGCTCCGGAAGATACAAATTAAAATCTAATTGTGTGACAATAACAGTAAACTTATTTTCATGTATATATTAAATGAATATGCTTTATCTTTATTTCATTAAAACAATGACCCCGACAGACACCATACCTGCCCCCAAATACTTAAGCATCACATAAAAATAGCCCCAAATACAGGCTATCCCAGAAGAAAGAGGAAGGTGTGATAAATGAACTGACCACATGGTGGCAACATTTCACCACATAAATGCAAATAAACCAGCATTGGACACGAAATCCCCTGGATTTAAAGAAAGGACTCAGAGTAAATAAAGGCTCACTTTCTTTACAGTACTTTACTCCTTTTATAGTGCTACTTTACTTTCTCTATAGTAAAGTATTACCTAACATCCTACCGGTATGCAGATACTAATTTTATTTTGGGGTCGAGTATGTCATTTCCCACGTATAATCTGGCTTACATGCAATGTATACTTTATTTCAACCTTTTAATGTATTCCATTAAATTTAAATTTCAATGTGTGACGAACTTGTTGATTTTTTCCCCTTGGAACAGTTATGTTTTATTGAAGCCTGTTGTGGAGTAGGGCTGTCTCCAGAACCTATTCCAAATCTACACCCCTGATCAACTACTCCCTCAACCCACCCTGGCGGGAGAACCCTACAGAAGCCTTCTGGACGCCACAGATATTCCTGGCATCCAAACTGCAAACAACCCTAGGGCTGGAAGAAATCTTATTATGCTTTAGTGGAAATACTTAGAGTGGAGAAATAAGGCATTCCAGTTCTCCTGACAGCTGGGCCTGAAGTGGTTTTCTAAGAGAATCTCAACTGTCTTTATTATTGACAATTAAGTCCACAACATTTAAAAGAACCAAGAGGTAATATTTGATTAAATAATTGTGACAAAGATAAAAGCAAGTGACATACTTTTTTACTAAGTAGATACCTTCAGGTCACATGTTTATCTACAGTGGAAGTTAACCCATTTTCTGAAGTCTCCTAATAGGTGTACTAGTCATTCACGCACATCTGTAAGACAGTAATGAGTGATAAACTCTCTATTCATGAGCACGTAGACCTGATCAAAGATGCAATTCCCTTAGAAATTAACTATCGTCCTTGTATTATTCTACGGTCAGAGTGTAGGGCTCCAAACCTCTCACATATGGGTACCCAAAGTGATTACAAAGGCAGGAAATTAGCAATGTCTTTTTAAAAAATATTTATTTATTTGGTTGCACCGGGATCTTCGTTGCCCCGTGCGGGATCTTCCTTGCGACGTGCAGGATCCTTAATTGGGGCACGCGGGATCTTTCAGTTGTGGTAAGAGTCCGCACGCCGCAACTAAAAAAGGATCCCGCATGCCTCAACTAAAAGATCCCGCATGCAGCAACGTCCTTCTACAACTTCAACACTGCTATTGGAAGAGGAATACAACTGCTACATTCTAAAAAAATGACCAATGGTAACATTTTGGCTTAAAAAATATCTATATCTTATCACTTAAACATGAGTTATAAAACAATAGGTGTAAAAAAGTATGTAATTAAGACTAAATTACAATTTGCATGACAAGTTAATAATGGCTCAAGAGGATGTTAGTAATGTATTCCAAGTATGCATTCCAGGGAAATAATTAGACATTAAAAAGTTATGATTTGCCATATAACATGTAACTTAGGATATGTGAACGTGACAGTCAATTAAATATACCTATGCATAAATATCTATTTATAATACATAAACCCACACATACATTTGAAATTACAGAGCAAAGATGAAAGAAAACATACAGAATTATTCATAAAATTTTTTATTCATTAACATCTGTGTACTCTCACACTACTTTTACACAAGATTCCAATACCAGTACTCCCAGAGAAACCGATGGAGCAAGTATAGTACAGTGACTCAAACATTATAGAGCACCACTATATATATATTTGTGAAATGATGGTATATTTTCTGGTTGCCACTGATGTTACAAAGCATTCCTAAAAAGAAACTTAAGTCTTGAGGAAAATTTGTGTTATGAGTAATTTACTGGTAGTTTGTAGGCAAACGAAAATTTTAGGATGCTTGGCCAGCCTTGTTCCATAGATCAGTGATTTGTGGAAATATCAGAAATCTTAATCTACATGCAGGACAAATAAGATGTAAGGAAGCTAATGTTAAGTTTGTTTTGTTTTGTTTTGTTTTGTTTTTAACGTTTTTATTGGAGTATAATTGCTTTAAAATGGTGTGTTAGTTTCTGCTTTATAACAAAGTGAATCAGTTATACATATACATATATCCCCATATCTCTTCCCTCTTGCATCTCCCTACCTCGCACCCTCCCTATCCCACCCTTCTAGCTGGTCACAAAGCACCAAGCTGATCTCCCTGTGCTATGCGACCGTTTCCCACTAGCTATCTATTTTACATTTGGTAGTGTATATATGTCCATATATACACTACCATTCTCTCACTTTGTCCCAGCTTACTCTTCCCCCTCCCTGTATCCTCAGGTCCATTCTTTAGTAGGTCTGCTTCTTTATTCCCGTCTTGCCCCTAGGTTCTTCATGATTTTTTTTTTTTTTTTTTTTTAGATTCCATATATATGCGTTAGCATACGGTACTTGTTTTTCTCTTTCTAACTTACTTCACTCTGTATGAGAGACTCTAGGTCCATCCACCTCACTACAAATAACTCAATTTCGTTTCACTTTATGGCTGAGTAATACTCCATTGCATATATGTGCCACATCTTCTTTATCCATTCATCTCTCGATGGACACCTAGGTTGCTTCCATGTCCTGGCCATTGTAAATAGAGCTGCAATGAACATTGTGGTACATGACTCTTTTTGAATTATGGTTTTCTCAGGGTATATGCCCAGTAGTGGGATTGCTAGGTCATATGGCAGTTCTATTTTTAGTTTTTTAAGGAACCTCCATACTGTTCTCCATAGTGGCTGTATCAATTTACATACCCACCAACAGTGTATGAGAGTTTCCTTTCCTCCACACCCTCTCTAGCATTTATTGTTTGTAGATTTTTTGATGATGGCCATTCTGACCAGTGTGAGATGATATAGCATTGTAGTTTTGATTTGCATTAACCTAATGATTAATGATGTTGAGCATTCTTTCATGTGTTTGTTGGCAACCTGTATATCTTCTTTGGAGAAATGTCTATTTAGGTCTTCTGCCCATTTTTGGATTGGGTTGTTTGTTTTTTTGATGTTGAGCTGCATGAGCTGCTTGTAAATTTTGGAGATTAATCCTTTGTCAGTTGCTTCATTTGCAAGCATTTTCTCCCATTCTGAGGGTTGTCTTTTCATCTTGTTTATGGTATCCTTTGCTGTGCAAAAGCTTTTAAGTTTCATTAGGTCCCATTTGTTTATTTTTGTTATTTCCATTTCTCTAGGAAGTGAGTAAAAAAGGATCTTGCTGTGATTTGTTTCATAGAGTGTTCTGCCTATGTTTTCCTCTAAGAGTTTGATAGTGTCTGGCCTTACATTTAGGTCTTTAATCCATTTTGAGTTTATTTTTGTGTATGGTGTTAGGGAGTGTTCTAATTTCATTCTTTTACATGTAGCTCTCGAGTTTTCCCAGCACCACTTATTGAAGAGGCTGTCTTTTCTCCACTGTATATTCTTGCCTCCTTTATCAAAGATAAGGTGACCATGTGTGCGTGGGTTTATCTCTGGGCTTTCTATCCTGTTCCATTGATCTATATTTCTGTTTTTGTGCCAGTACCATACTCTCTTGATTACTGTAGCTTTGTAGTACAGTCTGAAGTCCAGGAGCCTGATTCCTCCAGCTCCGTTTTTCTTTCTCAAAATCGCTTTGGCTATTCAGGGTCTTTTGTGTTTCCATACAAATTGTGAAATTTTTTGTTCTAGTTCTGTGAAAAATGCCAGTGGTAGTTTGATAGGGATTGCATTGAATCTGTAGATTGCTTTGGGTAGTAGAGTCATTTTCACAATGTTGATTCTTCCAATCCAAGACATGGTATATCCTCCATCTATTTGTATCATCTTTAATTTCTTTGATCAGTGTCTTATAATTTTCTGCATACAGGTCTTTTGTCTCCTTAGGTAGCTTTATACCTAGGTATTTTATTCTTTTTCTTGCAGTGGTAAATGGAAGTGTTTTCTTAATTTCTCTTTCAGATTTTTCATCATTAGTGTATAGGAATGCTAGAGATTTCTGTGCATTAATTTTGTATCCTGCTACTTTACCAAATTCATTGATTAGCTCTAGTAGTTTTCTGGTAGCATCTTTAGGATTCTCTATGTATAGTATCATGTCATCTGCAAACAGTGACAGCTTTACTTCTTCTTTTCTGATTTGGATTCCTTTTATTTCTTTTTCTTCTCTGATTGCTGTGGCTAAAACTTCCAAAACTATGTTGAATAATAGTGGTGAGAGTAGGCAACCTTGTCTTGTTGCTGATCTTAGTGGAAATGGTTTCAGTTTTTCACCATTGAGGATGATGTTGGCTGTGGGTTTGTCATATATGGCCTTTATTATGTTGAGGAAAGTTCCCTCTATGCCTACTTTCTGGAGGGTTTTTATCATAAATGGGTTTTGAATTTTGTCAGAAGCTTTCTCTGCATCTATTCAGATGATCATATGGTTTTTATCCTTCAATTTGTTAATATGGTGTATCACGTTGATTGATTTGCATCTATTGAAGAATCCTTGCATTCCTGGGATAAACCTCACTTTATGATCATGGTGTATGATCCTTTTAATGTGCTGTGGGATTGTTTGCTAGTATTTTGTTCAGGATTTTTGCATCTATATTCATCAGTGATATTGGTCTGTAGTTTTCCTCTTTTGTGACATCTTTGTCTGGTTTTGGTATCAAGGTGATGGTGGCCGCATAGAACGAGTTTGGAGTGTTCCTCCCTCTGCTATATTTTGGAAGAGTTTGAGAAGGATAGGTGTTAGCTCTTCTCTAAATGTTTGAGAGAATTCGCCTGTGAAGCCATCTGGTCCTGGGCTTTTGTTTGTTGGAAGATTTTTAATCACAGTTTCAATTTCAGTGCTTGTGATTGGTCTGTTCATATTTTCTATTTCTTCCTGGTTTAGTCTTGGAAGGTTGTGCATTTCTAAGAATTTGTCCATTTCTTCCAGGTTGTCCATTTTGCTGGCATATAGTTGCTTGTAGTAATCTCTCATGATGCTCTGTATTTCTGCAGTGTCAGTTGTTACTTCTACTTATTCATTTCTAATTCTATTGATTTGAGTCTTCTCCCTTTCTTTCTCAATGAGTCTGGCTAACGGTTTAGCAATTTTATCTTCTCAAAGATAAGCTTTGGGCTTCCCTGGTGGCGCAGTGGTTGAGAATCTGCCTGCCAATGCAGGGGACACGGGTTCGAGCCCTGGTCTGGGAGGATCCCACATGCCGTGGAGCAACTGGGCCCGTGAGCCACGATTGCTGAGCCTGCGCGTCTGGAGCCTGTGCTCCGCAACAGGAGAGGCCGCGATGGTGAGAGGCCCGCGCACCGCGATGAAGAGTGGTCCCCACTTGCTGCAACTAGAGAAAGCCCTCACACAGAAACGAAGACTCAACACAGTCATAAATAAATAAATAAATAAGAAAGTGAATTTCTTAAAAAAAAAAAAAAAAAAAGAGCCAGCTTTTAGTTTTATTGAGCTTTGCTATCGTTTTCTTCATTTCTTTTTCATTTATTTCTGATCTGATCTTTAAGATTTCTTTCCTTCTGCTAACTTTGGGGTTTTTTGTTCTTCTTTCTCTAAGTGCTTTAGCTGTAAGTTTAGGTTGTTTGAGATGTTTCTTGTTTCTTCAGGTAGGATTTTATTGCTATAATCTTCCCTCTTAGAACTGCTTTTCCTGCATCCCATAGGTTTTGGGTCATCGTGTTTTCATTGTCATTTGCTTCTAGGTATTATAGATTTCCTCTTGGATTTCTTCAGTGATCTCTTGGTTATTAAGTGGTGTATTGTTTAGCCTCCACGTGTTTGTATTTTTTACAGATTTTTTCCTGTAATTGATATCTAGTCTCATAGTGTTGTTGGCAGAAAAGATACTTGATATGATTTCAATTTTCTTAAATTTACCGAGGCTTGATTTGTGACCCAAGATATGATCTATCCTGGAGAATGTTCCATGAGCACTTGAGAAGAATGTGTACTCTGTTGTTTTTGGATGGAATGTCCTATAAATATCAATTAAGCCCATCTTGTTTAATGTATCATTTAAAGCTTGTGTTTCCTTATTTATTTTCATTTTGGATGATCTGTCCATTGGTGAAAGTGGGGTGTTAAAGTCCCTTACTATAATTGTGTTACTGTCGATTTCCCCTTTTATGCCTGTTAGTATTTGCCTTATGTATTGAGGTGCTCCTGTGTTGGGTGCATATTTACAATTGTTATATCTTCTTCTTGGATTGATCCCTTGATCATTATGTAGTGCCCTTCTTTGTCTCTTGTAATAGTCTTTGTTTTAAAGTCTATTTTGTCTGATATGAGAATTGCTACTCCAGCTTTCTTTTGATTTCCATTTGCATGGAATATCTTTTTCCATCCCCTCACTTTCAGTCTGTATGTGTCCCTAGGTCTGAAGTGGGACTCATGTAGACAGCATATATACGGGTCTTGTTTTTGTATCCATTCAGCCAGTCTATAACTTTTGGTTGGAGCATTTAATCCATTTACATTTAAGGTAATTATCGATATGTATGTTCCTATTCCCATTTTCTTAACTGTTTTGGGATTGTTTTTGTAGGTCTTTTCCTTCTCTTGTGTTTCCTGCCTAGAGAAGTTCCTTTAGCATTTGTTGTAAAGCTGGTTTTGTTGTGCTGAATTCTCTTAGCTTTTGCTTGTCTGTAAAGGTTTTAATTCCTCCATCAAAGCTGAATGAGATCCTTGCTGGATAGAGTAATCTTGGTTGTAGGTTTTTCCTTTTCAGCACTTTAAATATGTCCTGCCACTCCCTTCTGGCTTGCAGAGTTTCTGCTGAAAGACCAGCTGTTAACCTTATGGGGATTCCCTTGTATGTTATTTGTTGTTTTTCCCTTGCTGCTTTTAATATTTTTTCTTTGTATTTAATTTTTGATAGTTTGATTAATATGTGTCTTAGCGTGTTTCTCCTTGGATTTATCCTGTATGGGACTCTCTGCACTTCCTGGACTTGATTAACTATTTCCTTACCCATATTAGGGAAGTTTTCAACTATAATCTCTTCAAATATTTTCTCAGTCCCTTTCTTTCTCTCTTCTTCTTCTGGGACCCCTATAATTCTAATGATGGTGTGTTTAATACTGTCCCAGAGGTCTCTGAGGCTGTCCTCAATTCTTTTCATTCTTTTTTCTTTATTCTGCTCTGCAGTAGTTATTTCCACTATTTTACCTTCCAGGTCACTTATCCGTTCTTCTGCCTCAGTTATTCTGCTATTGATCCCTTCTAGAGAATTTTTGATTTCATTTATTGTGTTGTTCATGATTGTTTGTTTGCTCTTTAGTTCTTCTTGGTCTTTGTTAAACGTTTCTTGTATTTTCTCCATTCGATTTCCAAGGTTTTGGATCATCTTTACTATCAGTATTCTGAATTCTTTTTCAGGTAGACTGCCTATTTCCTCTTCATTTGTTAGGTCTGGTGGGTTTTTACCTTGCTTCTTCATCTGCTGTGTGTTTCTTTGTCTTCTCATTTTGCTTAACTTACTGTGTTTTGGGTCTCCTTTTCGCAGGCTGCAGGTTTGTAGTTCCCATTGTTTTTGGTGTCTGCCCCCAGTGGCTAAGGTTGGCTCAGTGGGTTGTGTAGGCTTCCTGGTGGAGGGGACTAGTGCCTGCGTTCTGGTGGATGAGGCTGGATCTTGTCTTTGTGGTGGGCAGCACCGTGTCTGGTGGTGTGTTTTGGGGGTTTGTGAACTTATTATAATTTTAGGCAGCCTCTCTGCTAATGCGTGGGGTTTTGTTCCTGTCTTGCTAGTTGTTTGGCATAGGGTGTGCAGCACTGAAGCTTGCTCGTTGTTGAGTGGAGCTGGGTCTTGGCATTGAGATGGAGATCTCTGGGAGATTTTCGCCATTTGATATTACATGGAGCTGGGAGGTCTCTTGTGGACCAGTGTCCTGAACTTGGCTCTCCCACCTCAGAGGCACAGCCCTGATGCCTGGCTGGAGCACCAAGAGCCTGTCATCCACACAGCTCAGAATAAAATGGAGAAAAAAGGAAAGAACGAAAGAAAAAGATAAAATAAATTAAAAAACTATAATAAATAAAATAAAGTAAAATAAAATAAAGAAGTTATTAAAATAAAAAACAAAAAG
The DNA here is from genome assembly GCF_965194805.1 of Balaenoptera borealis. Taxonomy (NCBI): domain Eukaryota; kingdom Metazoa; phylum Chordata; class Mammalia; order Artiodactyla; family Balaenopteridae; genus Balaenoptera; species Balaenoptera borealis. Next base: position 119,667,730 of record NC_138862.1, read on the forward strand.
TAATTATTAAAAAATTTTTAAAGTAATTTAAAGAAAAGAAAGAAGAGAACAACCAAACCAACAAACCAATCCACCAGTGATAACAAGTGCTGAAAATTATACTAAAAAAAGAAAGAAAGAAAAAAAAACGGACAGACAGAACCCTAGGACAAATGGTAAAAGCAAAGCTATACAGACAAAATCACACACATAAGCATACACATACAGACTCACAAAAAGAGAAAAAGGGAAAAAATATATAAATATCGTTGCTCCCAAAGTCCACCTCCTCAGTTTGGGATGATTCGTTGTCTATTCAGGTATTCCACAGATGCAGGTACATCAAGTTGATTGTGGAGATTTAATCCACTGCTCCTGAGGCTGCTGGGACAGATTTCACTTTCTCTTCTTTGTTTGCACAGCTCCCAGGGTTCAGCTTTGGATTTGGACCCGCCTCTGCATGTAGGTTGCCTGAGGGTGTCTGTTCTTCGCTCAGATAGGACAGGGTTAAAGGAGCAGCTGCTTCGGGGGCTCTGGCTCAATGAGGCCGGGGGGAGGGAGGGGTACGGAATGCGGGATGAGCCTGCGGCGGCAGAGGCCGGCGTGACGTTGCACCAGCCTGAGGCGCTCCGTGCATTCTCCCGGGTAGGTTGTCCCTGGATCACGGACCCTGCCAGTGGCGGGCTGCACAGGCTTCCAGGAGGGGCAGTGTGGAGAGTGACCTGTGCTTGCACACTGGCTTCTTGGTGGCGGCAGCAGCAGCCTTAGCATCTCATGCCTGTCTCTGGGGTCCGCGCTGATAGCTGCGCCTCGTGCCCATCTCTGGAGCTCCTTTAAGTGGCGCTCTTAATCCCGTCTCCTCGTGCACCAGGAAACAAAGAGGGAAGAAAAAGTCTCTTGCCTCTTCGGCAGGTCCAGACTATTTCCCGGACTCCCTCCTGGCTCGCTGTGGCGCACTAGCCCCTTCAGGCTGTGTCCACGCAGCCAACCCCAGTCCTCTCCCTGCGATCCGACCGAAGTCCGAGCCTCAGCTCCCAGCCCCGCCCGCCCCGGCGGGGGAGCAGACAAGCCCCTCGGGCTGGTGAGTGCTGGTCGGCACCGGTCCTCTGGGCGGGAATCTCTCCGCTTTGCCCTCCGCACCCCTGTTGCTGCGCTCTCCTCCGTGGCTCCGAAGCTTCCCCCCTCTGCCACCCGCGGTCTCCGACCGCGAAGGGGCTTCCTAGTGTGTGGAAACCTTTCCTCCTTCACAGCTCCCTCCCACTGGTGCAGGTCCCGTCCCTATTCTTTGTCTCTGTTTTTTCTGTTTTCTTTTGCCCTACTCAGGTACGTGGGGAGTTTCTTGCCTTTTGGGAGGTCTGAGGTCTTCTGCCAGCATTCAGTAGGTGCTCTGTAGGAGTTCTTCCACATGTAGATGTATTTCTGATGTATTTGTGGGGAGGAAGGTGATCTCTGCGTTTTACTCTTCCACCATCTTGAAGCTCCTCCTAAGGTTAAGTTTTGTGCTGCTGACCTGTTGTAGGGAGAAGATGGGGAAAGGACATAAAAATTTTATACAGGGAAATTTTATTTGTTGACAGTAAGAAGCACACACATATAAACATTGGTATTCTCATCACTCACTAATATTATATATGTATTGCCACATAATTATAATTAAGTAAATTATAATTTTTATTTTGTGTTATTTATATTATAAAATAAAATTATCACTTACCTCTTAAATTTCATCAAATTGCTCTGAAATCTCAAAATATGTAATAATTTTTGTCTCCATAGCATGTGCCTCTCACCACTAGGTGGCACTATTCTGAATATCCCCCCTTAATTTTTAAATTATGTCTACTTAGTGTTCTTTTCAGTGTATCCTATGAAAAAGAAAATATAAATAAATAATAAATAAAAATTATTTATTTTAATGTAATGAATATAGATTTTAGCAGAATTATATGGAAAATTTCCTTATTGCTTATGAAGCTCCCACACATCCTAGAGCCGAGAATATAAAGAGATGAAAAATGCCTGATCCTCAATTGAACCGTTATGGGAAATAAAAGCATAATGTCTATAGTGTTAACAAAATTCAAGAAGTCGATGTAAAAGCATGTAAATTAGAGATACAAGATAAATTCCCCATACGAAAAAAGGAGGTAAAAAAATTCAAGATGATTCTCACTGGGGATTAGGAAGTGGGAGTGGGTGATTCTTTGATAACACAGAGAAAAAAGGAAGTAATTTAACTTGCAGTATAGGTTTCCTCCTCTCTTTCAAATAATCTATATAGTTTTTCCCCATCATGAACTGCTCAACATTAGCATCATCTTGCTCTTAAATTTACATAAAGAAATAAACCTAAAGTAATTGGGAAAAATAAAAATAGTCTATGAATCTGCCCTAAGTGTAATCATGACTGTGTAATAAGGAAATATTTGGGTGAGAAATTTTAGTTAATTATTTATGAGGTAATAGTATATGAAGAAATAGTAGATGCAATGAAGGAATAAAAGGAAATTTTCGAAAATGTATGACCAGTGTTCATTATGTACAAATGTCTGAACCAGCTGGACCTCAAACACTGTATGATGTTCCTCTATACTCATGTTTACCTGGAGTAGACTGTTTGTTATCTTAAATGCACTCTTAATGACTAACCTTGTTTGATGCAGTTTAGGGTGATGCACAAGAAAGTTTAACTAGAAAAAATAATTAATTTAACTGTTCTGTGGCAACTATTAGAGAACCAATCTTTTACCTAATTACAGACCAGTTAGGATAATTTGGGCTACACGTAACATGCAAGCTGATTCATAGTGACCCAAACAAAAAGGGTATGTGTTGGCCTGCATAACAGGCAGTCCAGGGTTGAAAAATCTCTCTCTTCTATTATGTCACTAAGGACCTGTTCTCTCAGTCTCTCCATTCTGCCATCAACAGCTTAAACCTAAACCAGCTTCCAACCTCCTGGTTTTATGGTGGTCACCAGTACTGATCAAAGCCACATGTTTCCTTGTTCATGACCAGCTCAAGAGAAAGAAAACACCTCTGCCCTAACCACACAACATAATTCCATTCAATTGGACTAACTGGGCCACTTAGGTTATCACATGCCCATTCCTAAACCAATCACTGTCACCAGGGGAATGCAATGCACCAGCTGGCTTATGCCTGAGTTGCTGACACTTGAAGAGGAGCGGGATTTTCATGATTACCCTGGATTTCTCAAGCTTTACTCTTGGATTTAAACAATTTGATAAAGTGCATGGCAGCTACAATGGGTGTTGAGGGATACACAGATGTTTGGAAGTTGACAGCAATCTCGACTCCCCCACTGAATAAAACACCAGCTAGCTTAAACTGCCTACCATTCATACCCGATATTTACCATCTCAATACTGAGTCAATATCTTTTAATATGTTTTTGCTTAGAAAAGGACTTTCCTTTGAATGATTTTCTTCTCAATAAAAGGTTGCTGCCTGAGCATATCCTTTTATAATATAGAGATAGATAAAATATACATCCAATTTGATGAATAGACATGAAGAAAATATTTAACTCTCAAAGTAGTACAGATATTTAATTCTACTCTACATAAACATCATGTATTTATTTGTGTGCAACTTTTTTCCCAAATATTTAGCTGTTACATTAACTATCCTTTCTAGTTAAACTTTCTTGTGCATCACCCTAAACTGCATCAAACAAGGTTAGTCATTACGAGTGTATTTAAGTTAATAAACAACCTACTCTAGGTAAACCTGAGTTTGGAGGGGCATCATTTTAAGTTCCAGCTGGTTCAGACATTTGTACATAATGAGCACTGGTCATATTTTTTTTTAATTTCTTTTTATTCCTTCATTGCATCAACAATTTCTTCATATAATATTTGCTCATAAATAGTTAACTAAAATTTCTCACCCAAATATCTCCTTATTACACAGTTATGATTACACTTAGAGCAGATTCATAGACTATTTTTATTTTTCTCAATTATTTTAGTTTTATTTCTTTATGTATATTTAAGAGCAAGAAGATGCTAATGTTTAGCACTTCATGATAGAAAAACAAAAACTATATAGATTTGAGAGAGAGGAGGAAACCTATACTACAAGTTAAATTGCTTCCTTTTTTCTTTGTATTGTCAAAGAATCCCCCACTCCCACTTCCTAATCCCCAGCAAGAATCATCTTTAATTTTTTACCTCTGTTTTTCTTTTGGGGAATTTATTTTGTGTCTCTAATTTACATGCTTTTACATCGACTTCTTGACTTTTTGTTAATGTTACAGACATTATGCATTTATTTCGCATAATGTTTCAACTGAGGATCAGGCATTTATCATCTCTTTCTATTTGTTGACTGTAGTATGTGTGGGAGCTTCATAAGCAATGAGGAAATTCTCCACATCATTCTGCTAAAATCTGTATTTATCTCTCATTGGTACTTCACAAAGGGAACACTTGGCTTTATCACCATTCATCATGAGGTACTCTATTAGGTATTTATTTTTAAAGGTAACTGAGTAGCCCAATGCTGGCTGTGTGATGGTCTGTCTAAGGTCCATGGTCTAGTCGGCTGTGACCCTTACAGAAATTGTTCAGGGGTATTCAACCATTATGCCTGTCATACCTGGACTTTTTCATTCAGTTGAAGCTCCAAAGCTAAAAACAAAGAGGATAATTCTTCCCAATTTTAAAAGAGGCATCAGAGAAGCTGTGCTGAACTTGCTAAGTGATGACCTAAAAATAGACACCTTAGCCCATCACCTATACAAGGGTATATAAGAGGTAGTGAGGAGAATGATTCAAGGATAACAAAGAAAACAGATTTTTGGAGAGAATTTTCAGAGGGCCAGGCAATCTTCCAGTCCTGTGAGGTAGGGACTTCTTCTTACCCATTTCAAAACAAGTAGGAAAGATGTAACCCAACCAGCTGGAGAACTTGATCTCGGGTTTCTAGAGTTCATGGGGTGCTGGAGCTGGTGCCTAATTCTCAGTTGGAGATGTGTTAATGTTAAAAATCCATCAGGAAGTATCTTGACACATGAATGATGGGCGTGGGAAGCACATATGTATTGCCTGTAGGCCACAATGACCCGGTGAGGTCCCCAAATGGTGGGACATGAATTGTTTTCAGAAGGATCCAGCAGAAAAGTTTGAAATGTTCTGGGAGATAGAAGCTAAAGGAGTGTCTAAATCAGCAGGAAGGAATGACCTTTCTATCCTCTGTGTGGCTATGTCACTGGTAAGTACACAGATTCATTTATTGCATTTTGAGTTTGACTTTTAGGGATTCCATTTTCAAATTTAAATTAGTTTTTTAGTTATTGAAATATATAAATAGTTGAAAAGTCAAATCTATGAAACAAAGATTTTCAGTGAAGTCTAGTTGTCATCTGATCTTTTTCTTTTATGGCCTGCTCCTGCATCCAGATAGATGGATTGATAGATTAGATAGAGATAATAGATAGATCTATAGATATAAATAGGTCTCTATATATAAACACACATTTATGTTATATATATCATATATACACACATAATACACACACATATGCACTTACACACACACACACACACACACACACACACACACACACACAGATTTTATAGCTACATAGTACTCCATAGTACTCCACTGTGTGGATATACCATAGTTTATTCAGCCATTTCTGATTGATAGATAGTTTTGTTTTCCCCATTACAAATAGTAGATAATACTCAGAGAGGGAGGGAGATGAGTCTGGGAACTAGGAAAGAAACAGAATGTGTAAGGTTTTGAAAGCCATAGTAAGAATTTTGGACTTTATTCTAAGGACATCCACAGCCATTGAAAAGTTTCGAGCAGAGGACTGACATGCTATGCTGTTTGTTTTGTCTAGGACTGTGTGAACTGAAGAAGAGAGGCCCAGGAAGGTGACTACTGCATGAATTGCAAAGGCAGTTCTCAGTTAGGAAGATCATTCCTATTAATGAAATATGTCCTTTGCTTACCCTGAAGCCTACAGTTTTAAATAATTTCCTAGGAAAGGAGATTGATATAGCCAACTAGAGTCAGCAAGATACTTAAAAATAAGTTTCCAAGATTAAGATTTTAAGATTATATTGCCTGGTCCCAGGGCATGTATTTATTTAACATTTCAGAGTATATAAAAAATCCCATACAGATTATAAATTAAGGAAATGCAGAGTAATTTCCATATGTACACAAAGACTGAAATCTGAAATAGCTTTGTGTTCAATGAGAGTCCTTAAGGTCATTTAGTTTTTCAGAATCTGTAAAGTTTTTCCAAAACCATGCCATTAGCTCTCCTGTGGTACTACACATTAGAGCTAATAACGCAGTTACAACTTATGTAGTTAAACAGTGACATTGCTTTTTTTCCCCCAGAAGGTCTTCTTTTTAGACATATAGTCATCTTCATTGTCCAGTTGTATGGATTCACATTGCTGCAGCCAAAGTAAAATTATCAGTATAAGTTCTCTGTCTTAGTAAATGCCAGATTTTCTATCAATTAACCAAATACTGAATTTCATTAAGGCTCTAACCTATTTTAAAAGAGTATGTAGTGTTTCCAGGCAAAGACTCAGGTTCTTTTTTTCTTTTTTCAAGTGGCTTAAAGAACAAAGATTTTTTTTTGGTTGTTGTTTCCTTTTGTTCTTTTCTTGTTTGTTTTGCCATCTTTTGCCTTGTGAAATGTGTATAAATTCTCTTTCTCTAAAAACCAAAACAGTTACATTTTAATATTCTAGCTACAAATAATAAATCTTATGGGATTCCTGGTAAATGAAGTAAACCTTTATACTACAGAGGAGGAGAAGGAGAAGGAGGGGGAAGAAGAGGAAGAGGAAGAGGAAGAAGAAGAAGGAGAAGAAGGAAAAGGAGAAGGAGGAAAAGGAGAATATGTGGCCACCATATTCATGGGTGGCCTTGAAAGATATTTTGGATGAAAATCTTCTCAAGGGGAAGATCAACAAGGAGTGCACCTGTTCTTCTAGTTTGTGTGAGAAGTGGCCAAAAGTGAGACTATGTATAGATTCCTAGGCAGTAGCCAAACAGATGAACTTCTGGTCAGGACATTGGTAAGGACCAAAAGTTCAGAAATAAGAAGGTATGGGGTAGAGGTATATGTCTGGACATATGGAATGGACAGAAAGTATAAATACTCTGTATCAATTTTAATGCCCATCAAAAAACATGAACCACGGAAAAGGTCCTGGATAACGAAGTACACAAAATTACTTGACCAACGGATATTAGCTAATCTCATTATCAGCAACTTCAGACTTAGCATAAAGGGTATATTAAAGGAATGGTCACAGTGGCAGAGATGGAGGCTATGGATGGCTCAAGCGCATGGACTCCCACTTACCAAACCCTATGTAGCTACTTCTGCTTCTGAACATGTAACTTGTTCAGTAACAGAGACCAACTCTGTGCATCTGATTGTTGAAAACAGGTCTCCATGTGTTTCTCATACGTTTGAAGGCTTTACCAGCAGAGGCACTGGCCACTTTTGTTCAGGACTATCTTTTCAAGGATGTTTGTAGTGAATAGACTTGGAAGACAGAGGTCGTGTCTTCCACTGGAGTTAAGAGGCAGGTTTGTTTACTATTCACTACTATAGTGATAGCACCTCCTTCTGAGGAAAAGATACAAACCTACTTCCCATTATAAAATATCTGGGTTCCCTAAGGTTGGGGTTCCTGTCCTGTCCAACTCACTGCATGTGTATTCCTCTTCACAAACCCCTTTTGGGAAATGGGGCTGGAGCAAAGATGATGTTACTCTCACTACTGCTGTTGCTGTACATAATAAATGGCCTGTTTTCTCTGATTCAAGAGTCTCATGTCTTCTGGCAAAATCTATGAAACTATGGCAGGCTAATGTAGTTTGTAAATAGAGTAAAATCTCAGCTCTTTCACAGTTCTTGACAACAATATGTCACTATTACTTGAGGAGAGCAATGGACCAGTTGGAACATGTTGACTACATTGGCCCCTTCCATTCTAGAAAGGCCAACAGTCCTTCCCTCTTAGAGGAATAGATGCCTATTCTGGGTATGGATTTGCCATTGTTACCTGCTTAGTTTCAGTGAGCACCAATATTTCAGGGTTTATGGATTTCATATGGCATAGCATCAGATCAAGTAACCTACTTTGTGGTGAAAGAGGTATGAGAGTATTATTGGAAACCTACTTTGTGGTGAAAGAGGTATGAGAGTATTATTGGGCTGTAGAATCCAATAATTATATCACATACCAAACCATCCAGAAGCAGCCAACCTCACAGAATGCTGGAACAGTTTTAAAGGCTCAGTTTCAGCACCAGTTCAGAGGCAATTCTCTGAAAGTATGGAATGCCACACTTTGGTATGTATTAAATTAGAGGCCTCAATATGGTGTTGTGTCCCCAATAGAAAAATACAAAGATTTGAGGACCAGAAGGTAGAAGTAAGAGTGACCATATATAGCATCACTCCCAAAGACCCAATGGGGATTTTGTGCTTCCCATCCTACAGCTCTGGGCTGTGCAGAAATGGAGCTCCTGAAAGCCAAAAGGATTATACTATTATCAAGATCATCAACAAAAATTCCATTATATTATGAGCTACAGCTGCCACCAAGGCGCCTTGTCCACCAGGACTCCTCATGTCTAGAGACCAGCCAGCAGACAAAAATAGAAATCACCATGCTAACAAGGGTAACTGACTCTGAGTGGCAGGAAATGGTGAGGCTGCTTTTTCACAATGGGGGCAAGAAGGAACACATGTGGAACCCAACTTATCCACTTGGGTACCTCCTAGTACTCCCTTGCTGAACAGATATATGCAGCAACTCAGGCCTGATAAGGGCATGATCATCAAGCATTCAGACCCTCAGGACGCCACCAAGTAAGTAATCGAGATATGCTGAGGTGATAGCTGAGGGCTTTAGAATGGATCTTATAGGTGGAAAAAGATGAGAACCAATGAGATCAACCACAGTGACCAAGGCTGTAGTTCACCCTATAAATTTCTCTCTTTTAAGTTTCCCCTCAGGAAGACAGATCCATGGGAATCATGGAGGAGCTCCTCCCCAAATAAGTGTGGAGAAGTAAATCTGTGCAGAGCAAGTGCTAAACTGTGGCAGCCATGAAAATGGACCATTCAAATACCTTGCTGAATGAAGTGTAATTGATCGGTGGCCCAAGCTGTTACATTAGGAATCCACCAACATGACTGTGCTGAGGCCACACTTCCCACATGCTGCTTCTAGCCAAAGACTGAACACAGAAGGAACGCCTCTGATGGGAAATTTTGGCTCAAAACCTCCCATTGTCTTAGCTGAAATTTTCTTCAAACTGCAGTGCAAGACCCTCCTTCCTTCCTTCTCTCCTTCACAGAAGTCAGAACTACATTAGAGTCAGAAGGCTTTCCCCACCTTCTCCAGCCCCTTTTCATTTGTCCCTCACAGATGTTTTCTTCAGTATAGTTCTTGCACATCTAACCCCATCTTGCCTTCTGCCCTTAGAGGACCCAAACGAACACAGAGGCATCATTAATAAGTACATCCAGAATAAAAGACTTTATATTAAGTAAGCCACTACCAATAGTGTCAACAGTGACCTCCATTAGCTCTCCTGGATGTAATCATCAGGAATTCTGTGAATATGTGTCAGAAATAGAAGCTGAGTACTGTACCTTACAGCAATTCTATAACTCAACAGTGACACTGTATTGCAATTTTCTTGAGGTCAGAGCCAAGGTTAAACTTTTTGTGATCAAGAAGAACTGTCCTCAAACACTCTTTTTGAATGTTGAATGAATTTGGAGATTACCATTTGTGGTAGACGTGATAATATTTCTTAATTAATTTGACCTAAAATTACAAGGCAAAACTATAAGTACTGATATCAGTACTTATATGCAAAACTTACACTGCAGGAGTGTCATTTGTATGACAACTAATATTGTTTGAATCATAAGTAAGGTCAAGATGCTTTATACACCGCCTAGGTTGTCAAAAGTTAAGATAAAAAGAAATACCTCCACTACCACACAATTTTGAAGGAGATATACTTTTCAAGCTCAACCTAAGTTCTAATAGTTCCAGGTTCAAAGGAAATTTCCATGTTTCAAAATTCATTTAACTACGTAAGTGAGGAGCTTCCACCTAACCTACAACTGAAAAGGAATAATCTGAAATGTAATGACATACTAAAAGGCAAATATCTAGAGAAGAATCTAACAGAATTATATAAGTGCCTTTCATGTGCTCAAGGATTAATATCAGTATTTGGCAGAATTTAGCTCTGTGAAAAGACATTTTCAAAGATAAAATAATAAAATCTCATTACTGATCAGCATTGTGATGAATACTTGCAATTGATTTTGATGACAGGAAACAATGAATTGGAACCCAATTAGTGAATATTATTCCTAAAGGAGAATTCCACTTTTCTGATTAATATGCTATATTACCAAAAATTGTCTTCAATTATTATGTTTTGAATGTCATCAATAAGATTTGTGGAATCCTGATTTCTCACTTGTTATTTAATGTCCTCTATAATAGTCTCAATTTTGCCTCTTGGCCCACAAAGCCTAAAGTATGTATTATCTGATCCTTTCCAGTGTAGGTTATGAGTACAAAAGTTTCAAAAACAGAAACCATATGCAAAGCCTTGATTGTTTTTCCTTGCATTTGATATTAATTAAATATACTCTATTTTCCAGAGTACTATTTGAGAACAATTCTGTGATGCCTTCAAATACAAACATGTTTGCAGCAAAGCAGATATGTGAGGGGAAAATGTCTATGAGGAGTTTTGAATGATGCCATTTAGATTTTCACAACCCAGTTTCCTTAATCTTATACTGCCTGAAGTCATCATTTGTGGCTTGACATATGACAAAATTATTTGAAATTGTTCAACATGCTCCATTATAGTAGTATTCTTAATGATATCAGATGCACTATTAATCTTATTTGTAAATTATACTGGTGCCTAAAATGTTTTAGCTGTATTTAAGATAAGTTTCAAAATACAAGAATATACCAATAACAGTGATCTAGGGTAAAATATGACTATGCAGAAATTATATGTTTGGGCAGTGCAGGAAGCTATTTACAGATTCTACCTGCCTTGCTCCGTGGTCATCCCCTGTGGCATACCCAGATATTTTCATAAGCTGGCAAGAAAAACACTGGGAGTGAGATAAATATGCAATTTATACTCAACAGAAAATGTAATAAAAATATTAAATGTATTTGTGCTCACATTAATAATCTTTAAGATTCAGTGTTAAAACTATAGTGCCACTAATAATGAAGTTTTTAGAAAATATGCACACCCAAAATAAAGCTTTAAAGAAAAATAATGAATATTAGTTATATTACTCTTCAGAATGGAATTTCAAGAGTGTTATTAAATTATAAAACAAATTAGACCCAGTTTGTTAATGCTTTTTTTTAAAAACTATTTTAGAAGATAAATGCTTTGTTAGAATTCATTCATCTCAAACTTATTCCTTCCGCATGCTAATTAATAGAACAGGATCGTGGTTTTGTTAATTAAAATAAGATACCTCAGGGAATTGAAATTAATTTTGAAGTCCTAATAGATACTCTCATATCAATAAATCTCCCAGATGTTTTGTTAGCATTATATGAAAGTGGATAAAGGCATTCTTAGCTTGACTTTGGAGAAAGTGAGAGGGAATTATCCATTTTAGGCTAATCACAATGCATGAGGTAGATTAATGTAGTTTTTCATTAAGACTAATCTCCATGGATATGTTAGAAATTTCAGAATAAGCTTTCAAACACTATATATCTAAGTCTTTTGTTCAAATGAGATCCAGTTTAATAGTTACCGAAAGCTGTAACCATCTGGCAGATGTTTTCTGGCCTATGTGAAATGAGTTGAGGGGCTCATTTCTGTTTCCAATGAACACATGTCCAGGTCACCAGAAATACCACCACAATTTGCACCCTAATTAGCAATCTCAAGCATGTTGTGGGCTGCATGGTAATGGAACATGGGCTACTCTCCAAATTTGGAAATGAATCTATTCAGATACAAATAGAAATGCCCTTGTAGGGTCAGCATCAAGAGAGCTTGCATTTCTGTGTAGTGTAAATTTCAAAAACAAAAGATTGGGGTTTTTTTTTTCTGGCTTTAGGTGTTCATTTGACATTTTCTCTGAAAAATTCTTCTTTTTCACTAGCAATTTTTTGATACAATACAGAGTAAAGCATATGTCATTATGGTTCTTAACATTCTGGGGAAAACAGACCCTTCTGAGAATCTGATAAAAGCTACAAGAACTTACCCCATAAAATTAATTGATGGATATATACCAACATTTATATACAATGTCAAAGACTTTACAGAATAATGTTATCCTAAGATAAGGAAAAGATCTTAGAAACTATGATCAAGATTTTCACTGTGATGTGTAGACTAAATTCAATAAAGAAGTTTCTTCATTACAATAATAGGCCCAATAAAAACACATGGTAAGAATTTTTAAATAAAAAGATTCAATACAATTGTCACTTCTTTCATATGCTAGTTGGAATGGTACCCCCCAAATTCCAACATTTTCTTAGGTTGGTAGTTCTCTAACGTCTGAGCCTATATTTCTATAAATATATTTATTTGGTCCTATAGGCTATACATTAAGCACAAGTCACTGCATTTTACATGAGGCCTTCCATTTTGTTTATAACTATCAAATACCTGCTCTAAAAGATTAAATGGAATGTCCTTGACCTGTGAGAAGAATAATTACACAAGTATGAAAATGAAATTCAGGAGAGAAAACAAGAATTTTCTTTGTACATCAAATTTATATAATATTAAGGCGGGTATACTCCGCTTGAAAAAATCTGTTCGTTTAAGTCAACTAATCTATATTGAGTTAGAAAGAGACATAAACAGGATAGAAGGGGTTGCTGTCCTTTTGACACAATGAGTGAGAGATGAACATGTGGAAACAAGCAGCTCTAGCACAGCATGGGATAAGCCATGATGGGGAGGAACAAGATGGCACTGTAGTCCTTAAGAGGTAAACCTGGGTGATGCTCAGGGCCTCTGGACCTAGAGCTCCTGGAGGGCCACATGTGGGTTTTATTTGATTCTAATTCTTATGTCCAGCATGATGAGTGGCCAACAGAAAGTCACGTCATAGAGATTTTGTGTTGAAAATTCAATTCGTCATGGAGTTGATGATGGTGGTGGTGGTGTGTACATACAACTTATAAGACATCAGAGCTTTTTGAATAATCAATATGTATAATTATCTATACATGTTTTACAAAATGTGTTATACAAATCGAAAGATCAGAAGAGAGGTATGGACTAATATTATGAATTTGATAGAAATTAGAGTGCGCATGTGGATCAGATTGTTCAGGGAGAGAGTATAGAATGAAAAAATTTAAAAAAAAGGACCAAGGATGCAGCATAGGTAACACCAAAATTAAAAGTTAGGTAAATGCAAGAAGGCCCTCAGAGTGGTAAAAGCAAAACCAGGAAGAAATAATATCAAATAAGTCAAAGAAGGAAAGTGTTTTGAAACAAGGGAGTTGTCAACCCAGTCAAGTGCCAAGAGAGGTCAAATGAATAAGAATTTCAAAGCATATTTAGGTTTGGAAACCAGAGGACCATATGTTACCTTGGAGAAGGTTATTTCAGAGAAGTGATAGGCCTTTGACTTATGAAGCAAAAGCCAGATTGTGCTTGTCTAGGTAGAGAATGGCGCGTAGTGGGTGGGGAGAGGAAGTTGAGAGGGCAAATAGTGATGTATATTTCAGGAAGCTTCTATTCAAACAAAGGAGACAAAGACTCTGGCATTGCAACTGACACAGACACCAATGAGAGAAATAGTGCTCCAGATTTTCCTTCATGTGACACGTAGATTCCTGCCCAAAGGATTTCACACAGATTTAAGAACTCTCTGCCAGGAAGGGGAGGTCAAATAAACATTACAGTGAATTATGAGAAATGGTTTCTGGAATCACCTTTCCTCTAGGTTTATCTGTCCAAATTACTTATAAAATGTGCCTGAGGGTAAGGAAATGAAGCACCTGAGACCTGGAGACCTTTTGCAACTCTGTAGCACTGTCATTCTTTTTTTTTTTTTTTTTTAACTTTAATTAGCCTTCTGAGGAGCAACTTAGAAAGGCCAATGTACCATTTCTCAGATAATTCCTGGTTATAAAGAACATAAAATATGAGGGGAAAAATTAAACACAGATGACATAGAAGCCCTTAACTCGATTTCCTTATCTACAAATACTTGCAGCCAAATACTACTACAATGTTCACTTTCCCTCCTTGCCATTGTTTTGTTTATTTCTACTTCACTTAAATAATTGGTTTTGTTCTGTGACTCCTCTTGTACCCTAATGCATGCAAATATAAATGAATTAAATCAGCCAAAGAATAAAATTAGATGATAACATGTGATTCCTTCCCCCTCTGTTTTTTGCTAAATAGAACAATTTTTAAAACTGAAAACTCTCAAATTTAGCTTTTCCCCTTTGTTTACTTTAAACTAATAGAGGGTCTAATCCTCTCCTTTCCTCTGGCACACTAACCAAAGGGACAAGGTGGGCCTCTGTGAGATCCCCTATGATCTCCTACTTTGTAATCTCATTTTAGTTACAAACTCAAGAAAATGCTGTTTTGGAAATCCTGCCATTTGGGAAAACATGAATGGAACTTGAGAGCAGAGCATTATGCTAAGTGAAATAAGTCAGACAGAGAAAGGGAAATTCTGTATGATATCACTTAGATGTGGAACCTGAAAAAGCTGAATTCATAAAAACAGAAAGTATCATGGTAGTTACCAAGGGATGGGGGTAGGGTGAGGGGGAGAACTGGGAGATGCTGCTTAAGTGTACAAACTTGGAAATAGTAGATAAATAAGTCCTGGAGAGCTAATGCACCGTAAAATGATTATAGTTAACAATACTGTATTATAATCTTCAAAGTTGCTAAGAAACTAGATCTTAGTTGTCTCCACTGCAAAAATAGAAATGATATTTGTGTGACATGAAAGAGGTGTTAGCTAAGGCTTTGGTGGTAATCAGACTGCAATATATACACATATCAAATCATCATTTTATATACCTTAAACTTGCACAAAGTTTTATGTCAACTATATTACAATTTAAAAACATTTAATAAAGATGATTATTTGAGGAAATACAACTGTTTGGAATTCTTTTTCCCTCACTCTTTCTTTCAGCTCTTGGTGACAGGGTGACTTAAGGCTTTCTGTGTAACTGGATAGGCGGAGTTCACACTTGCACCTACCCGGGCAAAATTACAGATCCCTTCTAGACCCAGCAGAGGCATAAAAAGGCAATATTCATACAATAACTGAACAGGTTATGGTTGCTTATTAATTCAGTAAATATCTCAGTAAATACCTTTCTCTTGGTAAACGTAACAGGGTGATCACAGAGACCCAAAAGAATCGACAAATGCCAGCTCTTAAGAAGGAGCATGAAACGAATCTTTAGTCTGGGAGGTCGGTCACGTTCTACTCTTTCTCACTTTCACTTTCCTAAAGAACTGTTTGTATCTGATCACATGTTTGTTTCATGAAGTGCCTGGCTTTAAATGAGTTAATGAACCTTTGCGGAGCAAAATAGGCAATGCTGGTTATTATGTGAATAGCAAGCTGATCATTGCTTCATTTCTCCTTAATTGTAATATCATTTGAAAGCTTTATGCCACTAATATATTAGAAGTGATTTTGAGAGAATATTAAGATAATTAATATTAAGAAAATTTTGAAAACAGATCAAATCAAAGCTGCTCTGTTTGAAAGGAGAGAAGAGGAGTCCAAAGTCTCTCTGCCCAGCCTCACATACACCCCTGGCTGCACTCTACATCCCACACCCCGCCCCTCACACTCAGAAGCCCCTGAGGCCTGTTCTTGGAACGTGAGAATTTCCAGAGACACAATCAGAAATTCACTGATCTAGTCTATTACCTTCTCACATTCCTTTCCTCTCCTAACTTTGGTTATTTTATGACTCATAATCACCTTCGACTGTAGAGCAATCAAAGAACATTACTGGAACCGAATTTTGTAAAAAACATACACAGCACTTGTAAAACAGAGAGAAAATTACTCTCCTTATCAATTTACTGTGATTAACTAAATTAAATTAAATATATTTAATTTCTCTCATAGCATCTGATACAAAGATGATAAGGGTATACAAATTAATAAACAAAAACCTCAGTTAAATAGAGGGGCAGCTCTCACACTCTTCCCTGATAGCAGAGCCCAGCAGGAAGAAGAAAGACTCCCTCTTCTTGCCTGGCAAGAAGCTCAGTCAGTGAGAGACAGTCACAAATCAGAGTATGAAAAGCCATGGACTCTTTGTTTACTGTAGCCCTCCCAACTTCCTTTTCCCTCTATAAAAGAGCTGTCCTCTCCATTCATGCTAGGGACTTACTTCCACATGGCTCACCATAGTTATAGGCCCCAAACTGCAATTCTTTGCTGATCCTGAACAAACTCTTTTTCTGCTGCAAAAATAACTGGCAGTCTATTCATTTTAGGTTAACAAGACCATGTGAATTTCCTTCCTTCCCCTTACCTCCTTCAAGCATTCCCTTTTTCAAGTGAACCAAGGACTCTAGTGATGCCCCAGATTTTTTAGAAGAAGAAATTTTATTTAAAGTCATGATTTCTGCAATGAAAATCATTTTCTCTGTGTGTTTCTCCAAACAGGGGGATAAGTATTCTAAATAAGGGCTATAGAAAATGGAATTCAAAGGAATTCTCTGATGGTGGGCCTGAAGCATCTTGATGGGTTCAGCTCCCACCTGTTGAATTCCATCAGTGTGTCCTTAGTGATGCAATGAAATTTAAATTCATAGTAGCTCCCTTTTAGGGGTTAGTGTTGCATTATTAACAAAAGATACCACTACTGGAGTCTTTTGACTCAAACAGAAGGCAGCAACCCATGGCTTAGCAGGTGGTACAGTGAACAGTGTTGCCATATCTAACGAAGGCCATACACATTATAGATATGGCAGATTTGTATATTGATTACAACAATTTTTCTGACAGATGAGAGTAAAATCCCAGTTCTTACAAAATCACAAAAGGGTCTCAAGGTAGGGGTTTCATGGCAGGTATTTCTCTTTTGTCCCTAAAAATCCATTCTCTATCCATCTCCACCTATCCCTACCTTGCTCTCTACTCAGAAAAACTGATTTCTTTGTTCTACAAAATAGAACCCCCTGTCTTCTTGTTGGAGTTTAGCCAGAGACGAGCCGGGAGATGGGGAGGTCAAGGGAGGGAGAAGTCAGAGTAGCTGTTTTCCTTTTACATACCTCTCATGTCAGCCAACCCCACCCACCTCTGTCTTTCTGGGTTCTTGCTGTAAGTCACACACTTGTCCCTTTGGGGCTGACTAGTAGCCTGAGGGGTATTCGTCCTAGGTCACCACACCTACAAATATAGAAATAATGGCTTTGTAAATAAATAAATATTTCTGACCTTGTTCTATTTTGAAGGTGCTTCTGTTTCCTCTTGGTACCCTGACCGCTGGGGGTCCCTTCCTCTTTCATATACAAGCAGCGCATGTGTTGGCCCTTCTTTGTGCTCATGCTCCAAATTCACGGCCTCGGGTCCACTGATACGTGCCTCTGTACTTCCTCCCTAAGAGAAAAAAGGAAATAAAGGGAAAATCTCAAAAGAAGAGAAATGTTTATGGGGAAAAGGACCCTCCTAGAGAATCTAGGGCATGTGCTTATGTTCAAATTCAATTTGGAGAGAGAAAAATATTCGTACACATTCCTTTTTACTGTGAAAAACACCATTCCAAAATTCAGAACAACAAAAATCTCGATTTGCTATTTATTTAAAATGCTTAGTGCTCAAAACATAAATGTCAAACCATATAAAAGTTTTAAAATATGAGTCTTATAAACTAACTTCCAACCCTGGTTCCATTTTCTTTTTAACAATTTACATTTTTTTCAAGATGGATATCAGAAGATATGCTTAAAATATTCTAAAAACATTCAAATATCTAAATATTAATATATGAAAATATTTATAAAATTATTCTAAAATATGCTTATGCTTTAGCTTCCTGATTTATACATTTAAATAGTACCTCTTGAGTCAACAACATTAGGTTATCTATTTAATAAAATCACACTTGCTTTCACCAAACATTATATGGATAAATGTATACAATTGCTTTTATGTTTTCAAGGTTTCTAAAATTTACCTTCTGTTATTTATCTATAACCATGTCCTCTGTGTTTTATCCATAGCTTGATTATACAAACTGACCAATAATAGCATTTATCATATGGCATACAATACTGCAGAATCAAGTTATATGGGGGAAAAACGGATACAAGTAACCTTAAGCTGCTAAATATGTGCCAAAGGGAAAACATTCTCAGCATCAAGGTCAAATTAATTTTCTTTTCAGATACTCAATGAATTGCTCAAAACATTGTCACATGACTGTGCTTGTTCCTCCATCTTGAACCATAAATTCAGTTATGTATAATTTTAAATGAGAATTAAAAATAATCATACTCGAATCCGTAAATTATGTACAAATACAGTATTATTTATGTTCAACTTTCAATAGATTTATTAATCCTAAGAAAAATTGTAATGAGAGTGAAATCATAGCTTCAGGAAGGTTACCTTGGTAACAGTTTGGCTTGGTTTCCATGGTTACAAAGAGTACAGCTGAGAGGCTCAAAGAATCACAATTTCCTTTGATTGGTAGAGTCTCAAAAATGATGATTTGGAAAGTGACAGGGGATTAAAAAAAAAAAAAAGAAAAAGGTTTCCCTTATGAGGAAAGAGACATTAAGTGTAATAATAGCACACATCCGTGTGCTCAGACACAAGACAGGCCTTTGAAATTTAATGAAATCTCCCTTCACCTCTTCATAAAAAAATTGGACAGACTATCTCAATTTATAACAGCATGAATCTGCAAACCCAAATTCCTGCTCCTGATTAACTGGTCAAAATATGTTAGATGGTTTATGAAGAACTTTTGAAAAATTAGTTTAAAAATTTACTAATTGACTTAAAAATGTAAGTGATTCAAAAGACTAAAATAAATATTCTTGATTTTTCTTTATTGTTTTCTGGGTTTGAGTAGGAAAAAATAATATGGCATAATAGAAGTACAGTGAGTGATAAGGGCATTAAGAAATCAGAGTCAGGGATATCTCTGCAGCTAGTTGCATGTACTTAGGCATATCATTTTATTTGCAATTATCAGTACTTACTATCAAAAATGACACAGAAACTGAAAACTACCTAAGCTACTCGTTGGAAAATACTATAATACATGATTTTAAGATCTCTTTCTGTGCCTTGAGTCCTTTGATTTTAAAATATTTCCTCCCAATTTGAAAAGCACACTGAAGAGATGTGTGGGCAGGCTTGGAAAAATGTGGACAAAAGCTCTAGACACTTAGCCCCTCCCTACTGTGTCAGAGCCTCATAAGAAGAAGGAAAAATGTCTAAGACTCTTCATTTAGATTTTCCCAGCAGGAAGGATGTTTAAAGGAAAGACAGAATGTACAATCTTTCCAAGAGTTAATTGTCTCCAGCCGGAAGGCAAAGCAGTCAAAGACAAAAGAACTTAAAAGGCAAGGCAGATCCTCTGAGGAGTTAGGCCCATAGAAATGGATGCACTAAAGGCCACGGGTCTAGACACCTTGACTGCAGTCTCCTAGTCCCCTTTACCAGGCAATGCCCCAACCCCTCAAACTCTAACCCCCCAGTTTGTAGACTAGACATGCTGGAAATTCTGTGGGCAGTAACAACAGTTTCCAATTGTGTTTCTGTTCCTCTGCTTGGTGAGAATGTGGAAATGGCAGCTGGAAGAAGTGACAAAAGAACTACCCAGCCAAACCTTGTCAGAAGCAGAGGAGGGCTCCAGGATCCCACTTGACTTTGGATACAAGGGTATCTACCACAAAACAGAAACAGGATACACAGCCAACTTAGGACATTGAAATGGATACAAAATCTTTCACAAAAAATGGAAAAAGGAGTACAGAGATCAAATCTTCCAAATAAGATAACACAGAGTCCAGGTTGAATTCTACTCTTGATTTTCATGGTCTTGGGCTACATAATAGTAATAGATTGTGAAAAAACAAGATGTTAAACTGGAACTCTGTGAATTTTATATCAGGTCAGAAAAGAAAATCATGGAGGATTTATCCATACTACATCAAATAGATTAGAAGATCTTGGCAGAGCTGGATGAAAGATAAAAGCATTTTAATACTGCAAAGATGCTATTGGAAGGAAAAAGGAAGGAAAGAATGAGAGAAGAGAGAGAATGAAAGAAAGGGAAGAAGAATTTGGCTGAAAGGGAAGTTGAATGAAATGATGGCATGTAAAAGTGAAGTAAAAAATTAACTCCCGAAGGAAAAATTATCTAAGAAAATAAAAATTTCTTACTGTTCCTTGACAAAAAATAATATAAAGAAAACACAAACCCAAAGTATCAAAATACTAAGTTTACAGTGATAAAATAGCTGAATAAAATGCAAATGCAGAACTAAGGACCAAATTGAAGCGGCAAAAACAGCATTACAGAACTAAGAAATAATCTGAAAATAACAGGTACTTCCAGTAACTAGATTATACTAGGTAATATAGGTAAAATGCATAACATTAAAGATAATATAGGAAACTCTTGAGATAATAATGTGAATGCAGATGAACAAAGTTATGAAAGCAATTAGAAAAAAAAATAGTAGATACAGAGCTGGTAATAACAATGAAACCTAGGATAACCCTTGAAGTAGAAAGCACAACTAATGGAACAGAGAAAAATACTTTTAAACGAAAAATTTTCTTATATAAAAGAATAAATGGATGCATGGATCAAAAGATTATGTGTTTCTTTTTCATTCTTTCTTTTTCTTTTTTTTTTTTTTTGGCCACACCACGTGGCTTGCAGGATCTTAGTTCCCCCACCCGGGCCCTCAGCAGTGAAAGCGTGGAGTCCTAACCACTGGACTGCCAGGGAATTCCCAAGATTATGTGTTTCTAAAAGAAGTGGTGGCGCAGTGGTTAAGAATCCACCTGCTAATGCAGGGGACACGGGTTCGAGCCCTGGTCCAGGAAGATCCCACATGCCACGGAGCAACTAAGCCCGCACACCACAACTACTAAAGCCTGCGTGCCTAGAGCCCAAGCTCCGCAACAAGAGAAGCCACCGAAATGAGAGAAGCCTGCACACTGCCACGAAGAGCAGCCCCCGCTTGCCGCAACTAGAAAAAAAAAAAAGTACTAAAAAAAAGTGTTACAATACAATTAGCTTCTAACATAATAGTCAACTTCTTGAACTTCAAGGCTAAAGAAAGTATTCTTCATTCATCTAGGTAAGGAAAGCAAGTCACTTATAAAGTGGGAAATGTCATTGTCCTCAGACAACCACATAAATATTGAAAAAGCCATAGGAGCAGAGTCTACAAAGATCCAAGAGGAAATCAAGTATAATCCAGGAATGTTATACACAGCCAACCTGTCAAGCAAGTATAAAGACAACAGAAAGAAATTTTCAGATATGCATGGTTTCAGGAAACATGAGCCCACAAGCCCTTTTTGAAAACACAACATCATGACAAATGTAGCCCTAAATAATATACTGACCTTGTGGTAAAGAGCTAATGGTAAACATTGAAAACTTTATGTGTAGAACTAAGACCAAACATTAAGATATGTTATAGAAAATAACTTTAGACTTTATTACATACATGTGATTAATATATAAATTTAGGCTTTATAGAATAGAAAAAGAATCTATAAATTTCAAGCCAAGAAGGTGAAGAAAGGGGGGTTGTGTAGGAATATTAAAGGGGGTGATTAAGATAGACTGCATATAAAAGGTGATATTTAGGCAAAAATGCAAATGATATGAGGGAGTTTATTTACAAATATCTTGCAAAAGAACATTCCAGATAGATGTTAGTCAGCAAGGGCTCGCTGCCTTATTTGCATAGAAGCCAGTACTATGGCACCAGCTTTTGAGAAAAGAAAGAATTTTATTTAGAGGTTGACCAGCAAAGAGACAGGAGGCAAGCCTCTCAAATCTGTTTGCCGATCCAAGGTTAGGGGTAAAATTTAAGGGGCTGGGGCAATCTCAAACTTGGAAGCTGATTGGCTAATATTGAATTAGTACATATAAGTTACTCATGCTGCTGGAAGCTAGATTTTCCTATGGAAGGACTTCTCACTTTGTAAAGGGCTCCAGTGGCAACATTTCTATTCTTTGAGTTCCAGAGACTGAAGATTCTTGGCTCTGGGGTCATGCTGGAGACAGGGGCTCCTGTCCTGTACCTCCGCACTGCTGTCTCTGTAAAACAACTCAAGGTTTGATTTATCAACAACCTATTTGAGGAGGCAAAGTCAGTTTAAGCTGGCGCTGTTTCAATTTGATTTTTCAACAACCTATTTAAGGAGGCAAAAACAGTTTAAGCTGATGCTATTTCATAGAGGGAGTAGTTAGAGCAAGTCGTAAAGTGGAAGAACCCCAGGCATGTTCTAGGAATAGCAAGGAGGCCAGTGTGACAGACTAAGGGGAAGAGTATCAGAAGATGGGATAATAGAGACCAGATACTATAGGGTCTATCGAGCTCATTCCAAAGTTTGAGGAGCAGGATGATATGATCTAACTTACATTTTCAAAGAGTCATTCTTGCTGTTGCATTTGAGAATTAACTGTAGGGGGCAAGGGTAGAAACAGGGATACTATTTCCGAGACTACTGCAATAATCCAGGCATGGAATTATCATGTCTGGGCTAAAATGGAAGCAGTGAAAGTAATAAGAACTGGTGGGATTATTGATGTATTTTGAAGAAAGAGCCAAAGAACTTCCTGTGTGAAATATAAGGTGTGAGATAAAGAGAGGAATCAAGAATGACCCACAAGATTTGACCTGACTGGGAAGACAGGGTTACCAATGACTAGATGGGTAAAGCAGATTAGGAGTTCAGTTTGAACCTGCTGAGTTTGAGATGTTATTACATAAGTAGAGAGTTCAGAACAGCAGCCTGAGCTAGAGATATATTTTGGGGTAATCAACATTTTTAAAGCCATGAGACTAGAAAAGATCACCAAGGAAGTGAATGTATAGGAAAAAATGACTAAGGATTGAGCATTGGAGTATTCCAAAATAAACATTTGAAAGAAGTGTCTCCAGCAAAACAGACTAAGAATGATCAGTAAAAACAAACAAAAAAGGGATATGCTAAAGCCTATTAAGAAAAGTGTGTCAGCAAATGAACTTATCTACAAAACAGACTCACAGACATAGAGAAGAGACATGTGGTTTCTAAGGGGGAGGAGGGTGGGGGAGGGATGGATTGGGAGTTTGGGATAAGCAGATGCAGACTATTTTATATAGGATGGATAAACAACGAGGTCCTACTGTATAGCAAAGGGAACTATATTCAAATCCTGGGATAAACCATAATGGAAAGAATATAAAAAAGAATGAATATATATGTATAACTGAGTCACTTTGCTGTACAGCAGAAATTAACACAACACTGTACATCAACCATACTTGAATAAAATTTTTTTAAAAAAAGAAAAATGTGTCAGGAGGAGCACATGATCAACCGTGTCAAGTGTTGTCAGTAGATCAAGCAAAAGGAAACAAAATTGACCACTGGATTTAAGAACATGGAAATTATCATTAACCTTAAAAAAAGTATAGTTTTTTTGTGGAATGGTTAAGGCAAAAGTCCATGTGGAGCAAGTGAAGAGAACACAGAAGGAGAGAAGTCAGAGGCTGCAAATACAGAAATCTCTTTTGAGGGGTCTTGTTACTAAAAGGAACAAAAAAATGGTCTGTAGCTGATAGGAGAGGGGGTCAAAAAAAGTTCAGATGGAAGTTGTAACAGCAGGTTGTACACTGATGGACGCGATCCTGCAGAGAGTGAAACTTGACATAGGAGAGAAAGGAGAGAATTGCTGGTACAATGTCCTTAAGTGTGTCTGAGAGGAGGAGATGCAGTGCACACAAGAAGTGACCAGCATGGACAAACCATGTATGGATACACAGGGGAAAGCAGGCTATGTGCATGTATAGTTGCTGACAAGTGGATGATATGGTGGTAGGAGTTCCTGAAAGTCATGTTCAGATTGCTTTATTTTCTCAGTGAAGTAGGATGCAAAGTCATAAGCTGAGAAGAAGGATAGGATAGGAGGTGTTGATGCTTGATTAGAGGCATGAAATTGTTGTCTAGGTTAGTGGATGAAATGGTAATCTGGCAGCACTGAGGAACCACTTGATTTTGAGGTCATGAATATAAAACTGAGACTGATATGCATTGTTTTGTGTCCTTTGTTCATGGTAAGGTACAGACCTGCAGTAAAAGTATTGCAATTAACCAGGATTTTTTTTTTTTTTTTTTTTTTTTTTTTGCTGGTTGCTTGGTTTCTGCTAAATAAGTACTACAAAATAGGAAATATGTATATTCAGGGGTGTGATTATAACAACTCTCCAAAGAATTTAGGCTCAGTAAACAAGCAAATGAAGACATCAAGGGGGGTGCAAATGACAGGCAGGATGGGAGGCCTTGGTGCATCAAAAGATTGTTGCACTGAAAGTATCAGAGAGAGCAGGCCAGAAATAGAGGAAGGAAGTAGAGGATAAGATACATGAATTTGATATTATGGAAGGACTGCATTCAGTAGTCACCAAAAATATCTAAGATACACCTATAAAGAGTATATCTTTTTAAAAAGTAGGCTGAGGTTGAATAGGAAACAAAATCATCAGAGGAAAGTAAAAGGGCAGGCATTGTTGGCATCATTTATGCATATATTGTATTTTCCAAGTGTCAAGATAAAAGTAGTATTGAAACAGGTGACAGAGAGTCAGGGTCTAAAATCACTGAGAAGCGGAAAGCAATGTCAGCAGATACCAACAAGAGAGTAAATTTCGTTCTGTTCCTCTTTTTTTAATAAACATTTTTACCACTGTCTCTTCAGGTTAATCTGTGTACATCTAGTTCATTATTCCTTATAGCTGGATGCTATTCCACGGTGAGTATCCACCACACTTTGTTTATTCATTGTCCCAGTTATGGACAATCTAAGTTGCTTACAAATCTTCACTACCACTAGCTATCATGAGTGTCCCTTATGGTCCCAACAGAAGAATTTCACTGAGATATCTGCCCTCGGTATATACCCAAATACTGCCAGATTACTCTCTAGAGTGGAAACACCTATCCACACATCACACCAGTTAAAAATTAGAATGTTGTCACGACTTAAGGATCTACTTGTAGGTCTCTCTCCTTCACATATCTTCCTTACCTCTCTAAAGGTAACTAACAATCTGATATTCACTTTATTTCTCTAAAAATGTATACTTTTAGTATTTATGTATGCATTTGGTTTATAGCCCATTTCAAACTTTACAGAAATGGAATCACTCTATACAAGCACTTTTTGATGACTCACTTCTTTTGTTCAATATCATGATTGTAAGAAATAACCATATTGCATGCATGTAGCTGTAGTTTATTCATCTTCATTTATGTGGAGTATTTCATTATATAAGTATGCAACTATTCATCACATTTTTTGTGAATGGAAATTTTGGTTGTGTTGGAGAAGGTAATCAAGTAACCGAGAGGACGTGACCACCAATTGACCCTCGAGCTGGATCCGGGCAATCAGAGGCTCCTCAATCCCTCCCCTGTCCTTGGAATGTGTGTTCTTCTTGCCTTCCCTAAGCTAGAAGCTGCCCCATGGACACAGCCTTGAGATACAAGGTGTTGTTGAGAACATCTGGACAGTATACATGACTGAATCCAGTTCAAAGCCTTATATAAGTTTTAAGATTCTAGTGAGCAGTTGTGGAGATCTATTCATTTTGCAGCCACCCAAGACAAGCTGCCTAAGTTTCCTCGCTTATTAAAACTACCACCTACCAATCTGGAGTGGTCTGCCTCTTTCTTTGGTCTCTCTTTGACCTCCATGTACAAGGGCCAGTTTGCAAACCAACAGGTGGTTTCCCATTTGGGGTTATAATGATCAATGCTTCTAATGAGTAGTCTTCCATATTTCTCATGTGGGAGATGTGCAAGGGTTTCTTTAAATATACCTTCAAATATACAGTTGACCCTTGACCAACACAGGTTTGAACTGCCTGGGGCCACTTATACATGGATTTTTTTTTTCAATAATATACAGTCACCCCTCTGTATTTGAGAATTTCACATCCACTGATTCAACCAATGACAGATTAAAATTTCCATCTGCTGTTCGTTGAATCCATGAATGCAGAACCCATGGATATGGAGGGCTAACTGTATTCACTATACTACACCATGTTAAAAAAGGGATTTGAGCATCTGTGGATTTTGGTTTACTTGGGGCCTCCTGGAACCAATCCCCTCTGATACCAAAGGATGACTGTACTAAATAATGCCAAACTGTTTTCTACATCATTGTGGCAATACACACACTCACCAGCAGTCCATAAGAGCTAACGTGCTCCATGTCCTGTCAACACTTAGTATTGTCAGTACTTTTAATTTCTGCCATTTTAGTAAGTGTGTCATGGTATCTTATTTAATTTTTCTCTGTTTACTACAGAAGCTGAGCAGAGTACAGGTCTGTTTGTATAAGATTTCATATGTTTAGAAATTCTTTATGTTCCCATATTTTAAGTATAAGCATTTTTTTACCTAAAAATATACACATAAAAGTTAACAGTAATGATTTGGGGAGGAAAGGAACTGGTATCAGGGGAGAAGATAATCTTTTACTTTTCATTTATCATTTTCAGTATAATTCCCATTTGTTTGCCCTATCAATATGTTACTTCTATTTAAAAACTATAAATTAAAAATTGAAGTTCAAAATTATCTTAAAGCACATATATATTTAAACAAACACATAAGATTAACACACAACTTTTAATCTGTCACCAGCCAAGCCATTTTCTGGATAAATACACTCGAATTTCCATGTCCAATACAGTAGCCACTATCCACATGTGGTTACTGAGCACTTGAAAACTGACTAATGCCACATGTTGAAATTATATGTTTGAAATAGTTGGTGAAATAAATCATTTAATTTCACCTGTTTTGGTACATGTAAAAGTATGAA
Organism: Balaenoptera borealis; assembly: GCF_965194805.1. Lineage (NCBI taxonomy): Eukaryota > Metazoa > Chordata > Mammalia > Artiodactyla > Balaenopteridae > Balaenoptera > Balaenoptera borealis. The sequence continues at coordinate 119,694,867 of NC_138862.1, forward strand.
ATTAGAACACTCCCTAACACCATACACAAAAATAAACTCAAAATGGATTAAAGACCTAAATGTAAGGCCAGACACTATCAAACTCTTAGAGGATAACATAGGCAGAACACTCTATGACATAAATCACAGCAAGATCCTTTTTGACCCAGCTCCTAGAGAAATGGAAATAAAAACAAAAATAAACAAATGGGACCTAATGAAACTTAAAAGCTTTTGCACAGCAAAGGAAACCATAAACAAGACAAAAAGACAACCCTCAGAATGGGAGAAAATATTTGCAAATGAAGCAACTGACAAAGGATTAATCTCCAAGGTTTACAAGCAGCTCATGCAGCTCAATAGTAAAAAAACAAACAACCCAATTCAAAAATGGGCAGAAGACCTAAATAGACATTTCTCCAAAGAAGACATACAGATTGCCAACAGACACATGAAAGAATGCTCAACATCATTAATCATTAGAGAAATGCAAATCAAAACTACAATCAGATATCATCTCACACCGGTCAGAATGGCCATCATCAAAAAATCTACAAAAAATAAATGCTGGAGAGGGTGTGGAGAAAAGGGAACCCTCTTGCACTGTTGGTGAGAATGTAAATTGATACAGCCACTATAGAGAACAGTATGGAGGTTCCTTAAAAAACTAAAAATAGAACTACCATATGACCCAGCAATCCCACTACTGGGCATATACCCTGAGAAAACCATAGGTCAAAAAGAGTCTTGTACCAAAATGTTCATTGCAGCTCTATTTACAATAGCCAGGACATGGAAGCAACCTAAGTGTCCATCATCGGACGAATGGATAAAGAAGATGTGGCACATATATACAATGGAATATTACTCAGCCATAAAAAGGAACGAAACTGAGTTATTTGTAGTGAGGTGGATGGACCTAGAGTCTGTCATACAGAGTGAAGTAAGTCAGAAAGAGAAAAACAAATACAGTATGCTAACACATATATATGGAATCTAAGGGGAAAATAAAAAAGGTCATGAAGAACCTAGTGGCAAGACGGGAATAAAGACACAGACCTACTAGAGAATGGACTTGAGGATATGGGGAGGGGGAAGGGTGGGATGTGACGAAGTGAGAGAGTGGCATGGACATATATACACTACCAAATGTAAAATAGATAGCTGGTGGGAAGCAGCTGCATAGCACAGGGAGATCAGCTCTGTGCTTTGTGACCACCTAGAGGGGTGGGATAGGGAGGGTGGGAGGGAGGGAGATGCAAGAGGGAAGAGATATGGGAACATATGTATATGTATAACTGATTCACTTTGTTATAAAGCAGAAACTAACACACCATTGTAAAGCAATTATACTCCAATAAAGATGTTAAAAAAAATTTCACCTGTTTCTTGTAAGTTTTTTTATTATTTTTTTAAAAGATTTATTTATTTATTTATTTATTTATTGGCTGCGTTGGGTCTTCGTTGCTGTGTGCAGGCTTTCTCTAGTTGCGGAGAACGGGGGCTACTCTTTGTTGTGGTGCATGGGCTTCTCATTGCGGTGGCTTCTCTTGATGCAGAGCACAGGCTCTAGGCGTGCAGGCTTCGTAGTTGTGGCATGTGGGCTCAGTAGCTGTGGCTTGCGGGCTCTAGAGCACAGGCTCAGCAGTTGTGGTGCACGGGCTTAGCTGCTCCGCGGCACATGGGATCTTCCCAGACTGGGGATCGAACCCGTGTCCCCTGCACTGTCAGGCGGATTCTTAACCACTGCACCACCAGGCAAGTCCCTCTTTTAAGGTTTAATGTGGCTCCTAGAAAACTTTAGGTTACATATGTGGCTCAAAATATATCTCTATTGACAACATTGCACTCGAATCTATTTAGTTACTAGAGAAAAACATGACTAAGGAGATTGCCAAAGAAAAAATACAACTATGCAAAACATAAATATACTTTGCTTTAAGCCAGCCCAGAATTATTTCTAGTTATGCCAAAAACACAAAGCATACTTGTATACATACATCTTATTCAAATCACGACTGACTACAATTTGAGGTCAGGAGCAAGATCATAATTCTCGTCAATTTTCACAGTTCATACATTTGCTTGTAGACAAAATAAGGAAAGGAGTCCCAAACCACAAACAATGCTTTTGTTGGTAACATCTACTCCCTCATTCTTGGAGTTAACATTTCATGAATGCCTATAATGCGTCAGGACCTGCATTAGACAACAACAAGAAAAAGGATATTCACTAATAAACACAGGCCTTCCTTTTCCAACCCCATTCAGTGAAGCAACATTCTCAGCGGCTTATAGGACACATCCCACACTTTTAGCCACCACTTCGCAAAGCATGCATTTAAATGCAGTAACATTTTCAGGATGATCTAGCCTATAAATAGCACCAGAAGAAAACACTAAGTATGCACCGTTAAGCATAAATTAACTCTAATGTATGTTGTCTATGCATTTAATGTATATTTGTTATAATAATTATCTCAATTTCTTGGGAACTTTGCTCTTGGGGGGATCCAAGCTTGGGGAAGCTTATTTTCGAGGCTGGAAATGTGAAGGGAATGTATTGCAGAAAACAACTGGTGTCCTCTGGCTGGCACTGAGTTGCAGCTGCACCGGCTGTGCGTGATATGGTTGCTGTCAATGAAGGCACTTGCACGCAGAGCACTGCTGGGCTGTCGGCTGCAGCCACGGAAGGGCTTGTTGCAGTATTTTGCTGATGTCTGAAGATGCAGGCAAATGTTGGGAGGACAAAGCAACCACACTGAGCAAGGCACAAGAACCCAGGCACAAGGTAAGTATATTTAAAATAATGGTAGAAATAAAGAGATTTTCAAAATGGTAAAGCAGTTCTTGATGGGGCTTCTGAAGATTTTAAATGTCTTCTTAATTCTCCCCACCAATCTACTTGGTAGCTCCAATTCCCTTCCGTTCTCTCGTTCTCTCTCTCCTCCTCCTTCTCCTTCTCTCTCTCTCAGAGACACAAACATACACCCTGAAGGACATCTAAATAAATAATTACTGATGTCATATGTCTGTACAGTTTTCTGCTTGTAATGCTCTTCTTCTAGTAATATAGCTTGCAATGAGCCAGAACCTCTCAGAAGATTCCCACTACTTTTAGACTCTTTAAAGGAAAAATGCCATTATGAACTGTTAAAAGTTTACATTATGCATAAGAGGTCAGAAAAATGCCAGAAGACAAAGTACAGTAAAGACAGATTACTTCAAAGAACTCCATTCAGCTTAACTTCATCTTACCTGAAGAAAACGTACAAGGCAGAAAATTTGAAAAAGAACTTCTATGGACAATCTAAACTTTTGCTTCTGCCTTGGGCTTTACAATCTACTGATTAAGGGATACCTTTTGTCCCAGGGAGTCTGTGCGCAGGACTCTAAATTAGGAGTCTTTTTTTATGTCATCTTGGTGAGCAGGGACCCCTCTAGATATATTTGTTCCAGAACCAGCTTCTCTTAGTTTCAGACAGATTCTTCTCTGTATCTAGGATTCCTTTCCATTTTTTTTCTAGTCCTTTAAATCAGTATCTTTTTAAGTAGGCAGAAAGAGAGAATGCAAGAAATCTATCCCTCATTAGCAACCAAGAAGCACGATCCAGTATACTATTCTTTCATTATCTAAGAAATAATATCTTAATAGTTATTATTTTTCTGTTTTAAAGTAACAGAGGAAAGGAAAATTAGACATGTATGTGTGAAACAAAGAATTGCTCATTTGAATGATACATTACTGATTCTGATTAGCTTTGTTTTCCAGGGAGAGGATGAGTTGTATCATTTTATTTTCAGGAGGTGGTAACTGACTCTTGCTTTTAAAAAACGAAAATATTGCATCTCTATGTTGTGGTCCTCCACTAGAGTGGAGGTCATATCATTACAGTCAGTAGGCTTCATAATGATATGCCCACAGTAAAAAGTTAATAAATAGTTACTGAAAGAATGAATGAAGCATTGTATCAAAAGGGCAGGTCTGAATGAGATAGCAAAGAAATGCACTTTGATAAGAGGTTTGCAACATGTGGATAGATGGCTGCTGAAATAGGGGTTGTACTTTCCCAGGGAAGAAACATCCAAGTTCGCATTGAAAGATTGGATATCTTACATCCACAGTGTAGTTGCAAATCAAATAACGCTGGAAAAAAACATTTATACTAATGATATTTCTTCCCATGATTGCGTTAACTAATTAATTAATTAATACCCACCCTGAATTGTTTCACAATGAATTTTAGTATGGGAAATTATATATCCAGAGATAAGATTTATGCATAGAAATGCATGCCTTAAGTGCTGCAAGTTTGCTAAAAGTGGATTCACATTTTAGCAGATCATACCATGAGCCTCACTGAATGAAAGGAGTTATTTTATCACTAAATTGCAGTCCATTACCATACCATTCCTCACCTGTAGCAGTTACTTGTATGATAAGCTGTTCATAAAATTTGCTATTAATTATTCTTGCATGATATAGTATGATAGGAACAACTGAAAACATAAATACATGCAATCATGTTTACATTTATCAGATTATAATGTAATTAAGACTTCTAGATGGTGCCTTCTCATAAATTAATACTTAGGAGTCCACTAGATATTCCCCACTACGGTGACCAAGCCAGTGTTGAAAGGGATATGTGGAAATGGGAACTCTTATCCCTTACTGTTGGGAATGTAAATTGGTACAAGACCATTGAAGATCAATTCAGTGATACCTAGTAAAGATGAAGATCTTCATATCCCATAAGCCGGCATTTTTATTCCTGGATATATATCTTCAAAAGGACTGCTATACATGTGCATAAGAACCATTGCCTTACATAATGGAAACAACTAAACATCCGTTAAAATGGCAATGAGCAAAAACTGTATTCATTATACTCATAAACTGTAATAACATGCAGTGGCTGAAAACAATGTAATGCTATGCATTATCATAAATTTTTAAAAACATTATTTTAAGTGTCTAAAATGTGTTTGAGGGGGCTTCCCTGGTGGCGCAGTGGTTGAGAATCTGCCTGCTAATGCAGGGGACACGGGTTCGAGCCCTGGTCTGGGAAGATCCCACATGCCGCGGAGCAGCTGGGCCCGTGAGCCACAATTACTGAGCCTGCGTGTCTGGAGCCTGTGCTCCGCAACAAGAGAGGCCGCGATAGTGAGAGGCCCGCGCACAGCGATGAAGAGTGGCCCCTGCTTGCCACAACTAGAGAAAGCCCTCGTACAGAAACGAAGACCCAACATAGCCATAAATTAAAAATAAATAAATAAATAAAATGTGTTTGAGTTATACCTAAAATAATATTTATATAAATCAAGAAAAACAAGTAATTCTCTCTCACTTCATGTATATGTATATTTAGTTATATATTTACATATATATGTTTATGTATGTATGTATGTATATAATTTCTAGGAACACATACTTTTATAGTAAAACCAGAGGCAGAATAACTATTAAGCTGATGAAACAGGCTAACAGTCAGTTCATCCTAGTCCTTGGTCCTTGGTCCTGCCCCAGACCTATAGGCTTACATCTTAATCCACTCCATACTCTTTCCGCAAAGGATGTCATCAGGAGCATATTGCTGATTTTGTTTCATTTCGTTGTATAACAGGTAGCACTTCTTTTGTCACTATATAGGCTTAAATAAATTGGCAGTCTCTCTCTTTGTACTGAGAGAAACTATTTTGGTGAGCCTTTTCAATCATGAAAATTTAACTCAAACATCTAACAGCTAAATAATTAAATAATGGGGAAGTTCTGAACAGTGATGTAACATTGAATGGATGGACCTTCCGAAATACCTTTGACAGGTCCTGGGAAAAGGCCATGGGCAGGCGTGATTGTGTCAAGATTATGATGGAATTTTTTTTCATTTCCTTTTGGCTGAAACTGAAGATGGCGGATATAGAGTCTTTTCTTTTGGGGGGGACAAGGACAGGCAAGGCAGGACATCCTGAGTAGATGAGCACGCCCAAACAGAGCAGCAGAGCTGAGGCTCACGAGAGAGAGACCGGTAGGGAGTTTCCTGGGAAGGGGCAGGCCCACTGACACTAGATTTCCTGATATTCATTTTCATGTCTCCTTTTGTGTACTGCAATCCCACTATGTTATCATCAAGCCCTGCCTTATGTCTGTTGGACATGCCCAACTTGTACTGTCTATATTTCATGGAATCAAGGGAGCAGACTAAAATACTGTAGCCTGCTGGCAAAATAAAACTGAAGCTGCTTGAAAAAGCCCAGGGCTTCTTAGCACAGGGTTAGGAGGATTGTGTGACCATCTGGAGTATTGAGAGTGGTCCCGGTTCTTCCATAGAGGCCACAGGTGTTAGGGGAGTTGGAATGAGGGCACTGTGAAGGTGAATGGCAGCAGGAAAGCAGCAGGATGGGGGTTGAGGCCAACTTGTGGAACAACGTCTCCTGTCTGTGGGAGCACTCAGTGACAGGACACTTGAACCTCTGGGAGGTCCCTTAAGGAGGGTTTGCAAGCCTCTCCTTGAGAAAGGCTGGGAAACCGAAAGGAATGGAGGGAAGGGGAGACCTCAGGTTGGTATCTGCTGGGCCTTTTTTAAAAAGAAAAAATGACGTTGGTGCCATCTTTGGCAGGACAGAGGAAGAAAGTATAAAGGAAGAAATAGGCAGTACCTACACGTCATCAAGTTAGATGGCCTGGAAAGTCTTTGTTGCAGGTCAAATATTGAAAGATTCAGTGAGTCAAATGGCCATGTCCAAATGCACAGATGGTTGGCCTTATATAGGCCAAAACATATGTTTAATTCACTTAGGTTTTTATATTTTGTTTCAAAATTGGTGCTCTGTTGAAAGTCAAAATTAACTGGTCTGTTATGACCATAATTTAAAATACCATGTTTTTTAAATTAATTTTTATTGGAGTATGGTTGCTTTACATGTTGTGTTAGCCTCCACTGCACAACAAAATGAATCAGCCACACACATACAGATATCCCCTCCCTTTTGGACTTCCCTACCATTTAGGTTACCACAGTGCATTAGGTAGAGTTCTCTGTGCTCTACAGTATAAAATACCATGTTTGATTGTGCTAATAACAACTTAGTTTCTTTGGATCAGTTTTTCCAAATGCCCATGGCAAACATTAAGAAATTTAGGAAACATATAATTTAATTCTAAAATACTAATCATATTTACACACATTTTCTGCAAAATGATAACTCAAATAATGGCAGCTCATTTTAACCTCGAACATTTCAAAACAACAACAAAAAGAAACATCTCTTTGCCAAATAAGAAGAACCCAAACTTTTGGCTGTCTACAGCCTGTGAGCTCACTTCATAATTTTTCATCACTATCCATGCCTTCTCAGGCCACTTAACTATTTTTAGAAGCAGACAGTGTTGCTGATAATGTAGTATATCCTACAAGTTCAACCTTTGCAAATCATGCCATCCAGGGCAACTGACTTGGTGAGCAAAATCTCCATAGTCATTTAGAAATATGAACTGTCTAGTCAAGTTTACAGTGCTTTTTTGTTTCCCCTCAGTGTGCAATGCAGTTAAATATTACCTGTATGTTTCATTTAACTTTATGAGATTATTGAAGGTTTCTATTTTCAAATTCCTGATTAATCAAATTCAACTAAAAATAAAAATAAATTTTCATTTATGTATGTAAATAGCAGGAAATAATCCTCTTCTTGTTTGTTACAGGGAGAGAGAGTGGAGAGAAATCCAGAGTAAACATAAAAATATTGCTGTTCAAACATTTTCAAAATTAAAAAAATTATTTATAACTGTCAGAAACTTACATGTGATAGAATGTTTTATCACAGACTCTGGTACAGGAGATTTCTAGAAATTAGAAAAGTAGAATATTTCTAATGTAGTAGTGAGGGCAAAAATATATATTCCAAGAAGTAATTTTTAAACACTAAGTGGAAATAAGGCCCATAAAAATGAGTGTTGTATGTTGTATATTTTCCTTCCTGGTTTTTATTATTTTGAAATTGGTCCTTCAGCCACCAAGTGGGATGATGGTTTCTGAATAGTGTTTACTTTTGACGATAGCTTTGTCTCCCCCTGTTGTTCAAAATGATAAAATACAGCACTCTGGAAACAGCAAGGCTCTCCGTTCCTCCAGTATTTGTAAGCTGACAAGAGGTAGACAGATACCCTCTGAAGTTTTATGCCTGCTGTGTTTCTCTCTTTGCTGCAACAAGAGGAGCCTTTTCTTTTAACCTGCATGCCTTTGAAGAAGTGACTCAGCATATTCATGGCCTCTAAAGGTAAGAGCAAATATAGGCAGCTAATAAATTTTTCCTTATATTGTGACTGAAAATACACAGTTCTAAGGGTGTTACAGTCGGTGAGATTGATACTTTAAAACCTGTCATTTAGTGCTTTCCAACATTGGAATTTTTAACTTTGAACTCCAAGGAGCATGTTGCATTAAATTTTTTTAAAAAACCCTCTATCTGATAGAATGTAAAAGTTAAGATGCAAACAGTGTTTTCGTTATCAAATATAAAGCTAGTGACTTGATGTGAAAAGCTGCAGAGTAAAATTTAGAATGGGAATATCTAATGCCAAACACAAAGACAAGTTGATATTCCCAGTTTAAAGGGATTTGTAGAAAACTTTTCACACATAAGTTAAAAAGTGTTAAAGTACAGTTCAATATTTTAAAATTTCCCATTTGTTGTTTAAAATATGTGATACAGCCATTTATTATAGAGAATTAAACATGTGTTTTCAGGAAATCCTAGTAAATTTAATGGACTAGAAGTAAACATTTCTGAACTATGAAGCAAGAATCTTTTAACATTTCTTTGATGGTAAATTATATCTAAAAAGCAAACAGACACTAAGCAAGCAGATTAAAGACTTTGGGAGGGGGAACTGGTAAGTTTTCCTCAAATCTCTAAAACTGTAAATATCATTAGTGTTGTCTCACTCAAAGAACTTCTCAGAAGACAAGGGATGTGCTTGTTTTAGGTAATGGGTTGCAATCTCACAAAAAATACTTGTGAAATGATATAAAAATGAAATTATAATGTGTTTTCATTCCATTATCAGAAGAAACCATTAAACTCTAGGCTATAATGAAAGTGAAGAATTATGATTAGTATAATTGGTGGAAACCTTTTAACCTAATTACAAATAGGATAATAGAGTCCACAATTTAAAATACCCTAAATTAAATTAATGATCCATTCAGAGAAATGTGTATGCTTATTTGCTTCCTTTATCAAAATAGACTTTGGATGCTATTTAATTTGGAACAAAGGAAGTCATATTTTCACTTTTTGTCAACATGTAGCATACACCAGTCCCTGAGTATCACTGGGAAAGCTCAAATTGTAAAACATAGATGTGAAACATCAAAATTATGAATTTTAATACATGTGTACTTCATTTTTATATTTGAAGACAGACAAACAAAATCTTGGCAAGGTCTTTCTTTCATTTAAGACTGACACTAAGACTTAATCCAAAAACACTTCATCACTTTATCAAGTCAGAGTTACAGCAACAACTGCAGCCTGTAAGGTAAAGAGTTGCAGAGTACGTGAAATATTTATAAGCTAGTTATACATTTTTAAAAGAGTAGATAGAAATTCAAAGCCAGATAGAAATTCAAAGGAGTTCCTTCTTCGTTTGGTGGTCTGAGTCTCTGAAGAAACTTGTGACTAGAAAGCAATATTATGATCAAAATATGATTAATCTACCAAAAAAGCAGTGATGTTCAGTAATGATAGGGGCTCAAGACTAAACTTAGAGGTAAAACTTACGGTAGAAAACTAACACTCTTGCTGCATCCCACTCAAAATATTTAACAGATGAAGTGGGTAAAACATCTGTGAGAGACCCTATACTACTTAAAAGAAGTGAAAAATGAAGTTTCCTTTTGAATTAGAAATCTGGTTTTAGGGGGCAAATTGGTTTATCATCATTATTTACCTAAAATATTTTTGTGGAGTTTTATTCAAATATATTTAAAGACATTATTTATAATGTCATGATGTTTTCTGGCCCATGAAACTGTATTGGCAATTAGCATTTTCCCAGGGAATACAGGCTAATTAGACATTTCACACATTTTGTAGGGAGTTCAATCAGCACCACTAAATCAAAGGACAGTCTGGATACTGGACGCCATTAGAACTGAGGAAATATTTGTGTGGTCTGGAGTCCCCTGGTTTAGTATAAATAAACACAATTTAAGAACAGGTTGGTCTCAGACTTTAAGTTTGAGAAAAACAGGAGTTTCCAGGATGATCTAAGCTGAACAGAAGCTTCAGTTTAGGTCTTCAAAGGCTGTGCTACTCCAATGTGAGCTGAAATCCCAGAAAAGCAAGCAAGTGATCTCAGAATGGTGATCCCAGCAGCCTCTGACTGAGCCTCTACTCCCCAGTAAAGACTTTGGACATGATCTGCTCTGGACCCCAGTGCATTAACATCTCTTAATGCCATGAAATCTAAGGACCTAAAGACCTGGGTCCGAAATGTAGAGCCACTTGCCAGACACTCAAGAATCTACCACGTTTTGTCACAGCAAAATAGTTTACAAGATAAAATTGGAGTAATTTGCTAAGCTTTTCAACAATAAAATGGGCAATGAGAGAGAATCTAATAGTCTTCTACCAGCTATTATTAGAAATTAATCCCTACACATTTTTTTTTAATTGAAGGATATAACATGTGTACAGTTAAGTGCATAAAGGCACCAAACTTAAACTCCATGACTTTAAAAATCAGGATGCACTTGTGTAACCACCACCAAGATCAAGATACAGAATATTTCTGGCAGCTCATAAAGTTCCCTTTCTGGTCAATAGCCATGCACCTCCACTCCCAAGATGAACCACTATGCTGAATTTTATCATTATGAACTAGTTTTCCCCAGATCACAATTTTGTCTCTGCTTCTCTGAAAGTCAATGACAACAGTGCTTTTGGCACTAATGCCAAAGAAAGGATGTTTGTTGCCTTCTATTATTTTCTAGTTGTTATTGCGGTAGTGGCCATTTGCTCCTCTCCCAGATTTGACATGGTGTTACCTAGTCTTCCTCTCAGTTTACTCAGTTAGTAGCTCTCGAGAAGGGCTAAGAGCAAGAGAATTCTAAAGTCTGTATCCTTTGTGTCTGCCCCAAATCTGAGAGAAGTTCAGGATGGGGGCCTTTGGGGAAGCAAAATGTTATAATATTATCAGTGTGGAGCTCTCTTTTCGTGGAACCAAATGACAAGCTTGCTTCCATTCAGTCCTACCCCTAAAGCGTGTCCAAATTCTAAATGTCACAGACCAGTATAAACTTAGAAATCCATATTGGTCTCTTCCCACAACCTTATTGTTAAATGAATAAATGAATCATTTGGCAATTAATGTCCCTCATTAACACCAAATGTACACATGACTTTAATGAGCCAATTGTTACTAGAAACAGTTTATGTCAGTGTCCAAAGGACCACTCCTTAGGTGCCTGTGTTCCTTCACCAGGTTTGTTTGGTTTTTTTTAATCCCTCTCATTTGCTCACCCAGGCTATGCTTGGGAAGCAATGAATGAAGAGGAATTTATAATCTCCAAAGGAAAATCAGTCCTTTCTTCAGATTTATTTTTTAGAGGTTTAAAAGATTCAGAAGAATACCTTCCCCCCACTCACACACACATATTACATGGACCTGGGTGTCAGTGCTGAAGAGAGACCATTCTAATCTACTGTGAATTATATAGCTGTCACTCCAATTTTAGTATATGTACAATGAGTGCTTATCCAAATCTTTGTGCATCTGTTATAAATTTCTTCCTCATATTAATCCAGAACCAGTTTCCTTGTCCTTCCCATTCATAGGTGTTTAAAATAGTCTAAATTACTTTTCTTCATGATGGCCTCTCTGATATTTGAAAACACCTGTCATGAACCTTGCTTGCTCCATACCTACACTCAATCTAAAACAGCAAAGTGTAAACGAAATGAATGCACATTTGAGAACTCTGACAATTTGGCTTAATAAAGATGAGAAGTAAAAACACTGATAGTCTTTGAAAAAAATAATGGTATCTAATGAGGGAGATAGCCAAATGGCAGTCATGTGAGAAGAAAAGGGAAAAATAACAGTAGAAAGGGAATAAAGTATATTTTTAACAAAGAAGAAGAATTTTGCATGCACCACTTACAGGTCTTATGCATAATATTAGGCTCCAGACTAAAGCAGTATAAATAGCAAATCTCCGAATTTCAATCTAAGAGATAATTGAAACAGTAACAATTTTACCTGGCAATAATATAGAAAACAGGTGATTAAAAAATCAAAGGCAAACATTTTAGAATTCTGTAATTCTTTTATCCTTTGTAATGTTGGGTGAGCTACAAAGGGATTCATACTGTCAAATTTTTTTTGGATGCTTTTATACCAAACACTGAGAAATCAAAGCTAAATTAAATATTACACTGCCCTTAAGAAGCTCATAAATTAGTTACAAATATTCCCATTAGTTCTCAAAGTATATATCGTCAGACCAGCAGCATTAGTTTACCTGGGAACTAGTTAGAAATGCAAAATTCTCAAGCTCCACACCCACTCCAACCACAGAATTAGAAAGTCTGGAGTGTGGTCCAGCAATGGGTGTTTTAATTAGTCCCCCAGCTGGTTCTGGCGCAGGCTAAAGTATAAGGACCCTGAATTAAATCTAGCCATTGCAGTATGATTGATAAAAAGAGACAAAATATCCTTGGAAATTATGAGGCACCTTCATAATATTTGAGGAAAGGAGAATATGCTTGAAAGTCATAATTATGATTCAAAACCTATGTCCAAGGTTATCCTTTTATGAGTGGAGAACATCTAGTTTCTTTTGCCATTGATTTTCTTTTTGTAGTGTATAATCTTTTAGCTCTTTGAATAGAAGTTTCACTTGCCTTCAAAAAATACATACTTTCTAAAATCATTTATTTTGCCCAAATTATCCAACTCTTCTCACAACTACCTCTGGTAGTCTTCCACAGTCCTTTATCTCTGGCTTCGGGGTCAAGTAGTGCTGACAGTGAGTAGGAAAAATGAAGGAAAGGGCACTGTAGTGAGAGGCTACTGTGGGAGATACTCTACCCTCTGAATTAAGAGGAAGCAAATATTATAAGACAAACTAAATAAAATGGCCTACATTTAAATATGGACTGGGATGGTCATTCTCTTGCAGATGCACAGAACCAAAGAAGCAGAAGTCTGCCTGGTTTTCTTCCGGGAGCTTCAGACCCAGACCACGGCCTTCACATCTCACCTTCCAATCCAGGGAACCAAGTGTGGCAGCAGGGTCCCCCTCCACCAGGGAGTCTCCCTCCTGGTCTAGAATATTTAAGCCAGGTGCTTTTATCTCTCTATTTCTGCTAAGTGCTTGCCCTTAAAATGAATATAAACTTGATTTCTTGCCTTCCAATCAAGGCTGAAGAATGTCAACAAGTAACTTACTGAAGTGAGAAAAGCATTATAAATCATGAAATTATAAAATCTGTCTTTTATTTATTTCTATTATTTGGGAAGAAACTTTTTTCTTTTATGGTCACTTCTAATCTCCTTATTTATTTGTCAGAGGAAGAAGACTAAACATTTTCGATTGAGCTGTTTAGCACATTTATCCTTTTACTGCTTATTGCTCAAGGTGTCAGCAAATTTAGCCTGGAGGAACTGTCTAATATGTCTAGTCACCTACAGCTATTTAATTAAGAACATTGAGTACCTGTCTTAATCAAGGCATGTAAATGGTATAAAACCTAGTCCCCCTCACCCAAACATTCTGCAACCTCATTGGCAAAGACAAAAAATGATGACAAAAAATGCAAGGCTGGGTACTAGAGCCAGATAAGCACACAATTTTAATGTGCGCAGGTGTACAGAGAAGAGAAATGTTGCTAGAGGTCAAATTACTCAGGAGAGACTTCTGCAATGAGCTGAGAGTTCAACATCTTCAACTAAATCTCAAAAAGGTGGATGGAAATCCAAGAGAAAATCAGCCTATCAAGTTAGCATTGTCTTCTGATGCTCTTGCATCTCCAGGCCAATTTGCTTGAAAGATCATATTATCATTAGGTACAGCCATTGTTCTAGTCATTGGAGGGTCATCAATGATTCAAGTCTTATAATAAATCAATCAAGAAATATTATCATCTGAATTCCATGGCACATAAATAGCAATTGATATTTATGTATATTACTGTTGCTTTTGTATTTATCCTACAAAAGATTAGAAATACACTTACACTAATATTGAGATGTCAGCACATCTGCTGCAATTTTCAGCTTGTTTGGCACTCTTTCAAACTATAAAGTCTATCTCCTTTATCAAAATCAAATCTCTGTGTTAATTCCCTTAAGGTGCAAGAGATTTCTGTTATGCCTGATAGGGTTTAAGCTGCACGCAGCATATGTTCCTGGGAAAATGTTTATAATTGCAGATGCCTTCTCCAGAAACCCACTGGCAGACAAATGTACTTTAGAGACTGGAGAGCTCAGGGAGATATGTAAAAGAGCTGGAAAGGCTAACCTACCATCTTCCATCTGCAGGAAGGATCAGCTGTAATAGCTGACTAGAGTTGATTAACTGCTGCAAGCTGTTTGGGAATGTTGTCAGACAAGGTTTTGCCGAGTATAAAAGTGATATACCAGTGCCAGAGGGCTGAGGTTTGATGATCACATATGGTCATCACATATTCTTCTTCCATCCATGAATGATGACACACCCGGAGCCAGATGCCTGACATGAATACACTTTTTTCATATTTGATAGAGATATGAACCCATTGGCTGCAGTTTTAAAACGAAGTCAATTTTCCAAACATATACCTTTGGTAATCTTTTTCAGAAAACAAAAATATGCCACAAATTGGTGGATATTTTACTTCAAAGGGAAAGAAAATTTATAATCTTTATACTAAAAGAACACTAATTTGCTTTAAAGTGGTGCATATAGGAAAGGATGAATGCACATTTTGAAAGTTTAATACTACTAGTTTGTAAGAAACATATATATAAAGAATTTTGTGAGTTAACTTTTATCTAAAACCACAAGATTAAATAAAACTATGAACATTTGAAAATAATACATGTTTCAATAAACAAACAGGAAAATATTCAATAAAAATCCTTCTAAGTTAAAACACTCAAAGTAAAATTTAAAAAAATCATCTATTCTCCTTTAATCAAGACTATCCAATGACCACTACTGAAAATCATGTTTCCATTAATAATTTGAAAATAAATTCCCAAGCAGGGTGTGTGTGTGTGTCTGTGTGTGTATACATACATATGTACATGCACATTCTTATATGTCTAGACATGTATATATATACATATATGTTGTTCATGTAGGTTAAACTTAAGAATAAAACCAATACATTCCCTTTCCAGATGGATTAACATGTTCATAATAGTCAATAACATTTTATCCTATAAGCGTCAAAGGATAACTGCTATAATTTAGTCACCTATAGCTAAGAGTAGTGAGTCAAAGTCTACAAGGACACATGTAAAGATCCCATTTATTTTGCTACATGTATTAAATGGAATCAGTGATACCTGTAAACCTGATAAATTATACATAAGAATTGATTCTTAGTTACATATCCAAGGCTGTAATTAGGTTTCCATTCTATACCTTTCATACCTCAGGAGTCCTTTACTTGCCCTGACACCCGAATACATGACACAATCTCTTTAGAATTTCCAACAATTCTTAGTTCATCAATTAATAGCAAAAGATGAAAAGGGCTCTTTTGGACCATGGTTTATAAGTGGCCTGGGGCGATTTAAAGGAAACTACAGGAACAACCAAAACCAAGACCCTCAAATCCAGGAGGTTTACCCACAGAGGTAGATTAAGTCAAATGTGATTACAGAGGATGGGTGAGTATAAGAGTAAATAGGGAGGAAAGGTACTCAGAAGTCCCATAGCATCACTTAAGAATGGTTTCTCCCAGTTCCTAAGATTAGTTTAGTGATGTGGTACAGCAGGGTAAAGAGCACGTCAAAATCAGCGGCATTACTGCCTGGGTTCAAATCCCAGTCTAACCACTTATTGATACATGCTCTGTGATCTTGAGCAAACTACTTTCTCTCTCTGGGGTTGTTTCCTCACATGGAAAATGTAATGATATCTAGCTCTCTGATGTGTGTGAGGACTAAATCAGACACTATGTCAAAATATCTGGCACAATGACTACCTCATGGTAGTCATTAAATAAACAACTGCTATTATTAGGTATTAGAGAGGTACAACTTCCCTTTTCAATTAATAGTCTCTAAATTTCAAGGCTGAAAACTTGATCCATGTCACAAATAGTCAAAGCTCCTAAACTCAAACTTAACTTCTGCCCCCATACTCCTTCTCTATCTCTAAGTTACTGCTACATAGAACCACTGCTAAATAATCATGCATGTCTTTTTGAAGCTTACCCCATCTCTTTCCTCAACCCTCCATTTTCCTCAAAAGAGGAGAAGAGGACTAACAATACTACACAACAAAGACCGATTCAAATTTTTTTTTAAAACTTTGTCATAGTTGTTAAAATATGTTTTAGAATATCTTAAATCATAAATTTTGGAAAAAATATTTTTGTGAATCTTAAAAAGGAGGTCACATGCACTTTTATCAATAATAAGACTTAAATAGAAGAAATGATATTAGTTTTTACCTCCACCTCAGGATATACAAGGAGAGTGAAGGAAATAAGGTAACGTCATATTTTCTGCGTTTGTGATGCCCAATCAATTCCAACTGTTAGTATTGATTACTTTCATTTAAAAGTTATCAGTGAGTTTATTAATGTGAAGGGAGAATAAAGTGAAGAAAATTTTAAGGCAAGATAGAAAATGAAGCATTCAAAAAAGTAATAATCAGCATTGCATTCAGTGTTCATGATTTTACCTTAGTGACTCTTCAAGTATTGAATATCAAAATGAAAACATACACAAATAAAATTCACTCTTAAGAACATACTTTAAATATTTCCTTTAAAAAGCAGTTTGTACTGTATTCTGTTTAATAAGTCACTTCTCAACTGTGGCTACTTTATCTCTGTAAATTAACTTCATTTCTAATTACATAGGCAAGTTTTAATGTGTCATGCATTTAGTGGCTTAACTCTTTTCTGCTTAAATTGGTACTTTGTTGGCATCAGCAGGATTTCTGGGTTTTTTTCCCCTAGTCCAAAGGAAGATGTGAATGAGAAAATTTTAAAGAATAGCTTTTTTCAGCTTTAACAAAGACGTTTCATCACTGTGAGGAATGAGTTACTGCATGACAGAGTGAAAGTAGAGCTACAGGGCTGAGAGGAGAGGCCGTGCACGCAGGTCATTACTGTTTTGTTTCATTTTGGTTCATTTCTTTCAAAAAGAGAGAGAAAGAGAAAGAGAGAGAGAGAGAGAGTTTTAAAACCCTATAGGCATTCTTATTCAGATGGTTTAAAAATATTCTCAAAGGTATTGTTTCCAAGAGCTACACTTTTATCTGATTACCACAGAAAAAAAAACACAGAGTTAATCACAGTTGCTAATGTTATTCTGGGCAATTCTGCCCTTGAAATTTTCCTTGAAATTTTCAGGGTTCTTGTAATTTTTAAATTTTACTTGACTAAAAACCATGTTATCTTCTTTTTCATTATAAAATGTGAGCTGTTTTCAGCCATTTCCCTCACAGAGAACACGAAAATCACCTAATTTCATGTAGTCTAGTAAACAGGTTAATAGTAATAGCTGCAAAGGTTTTCAAAGACCTGTGATGTAATACTTTTTATTTCCTTTATGTCGTCTTTTAACAGTTAGACCTGATAATTATACACCAGCAGGTGGAGCTTCTTGGAAGTAAGTATATTATATTCTGTAATTATTAAAGCTGTTGAAATGTTTTAAGTTTCAGAAGTTTCTTTACATCTAAATATTTTATAAATGATAAAGTTAAATGTTTAAGATGGATTAAAAAGAGAACTAGGCCTATTTTTTAAAATAAATATTGAAAGTAAAATTATTAGTCTGATATAGATAAACATAAAAGCATAAAACTCCCCAAGTCTTTGATGATACTGTCATTGGGAATCTAATATTATTTTTAATCTCAAAGTAATAAAAACTATTTGTTCATTTCCATGGCTGCTAATAGTTTAAATTTTCTTAATGCTCTAATTTCAGACATGGAAATCAAGGTTGAGACTAAATAACAAAAAATCATCAAAACAAAATATGTTTTATCATAGTGTCAGTGATTCATCAAATAGGCAAATCATTTAACAATACACAAATTTACAATGATGACTAACTGAATTCAAATTAATCAAGGATTTTTGTCCTTAACTAAGATATGTCAAAATTATAATAGGTAGCATGCAGCTGTAGATATAATACGAGATAGAGATTTTAGACAAAATCATTACTATCAGTGTGAGCTGTCCCAGTAAATTTCATAACAGTGATAGAATTATTATCTGAGTATTTGATTCTTCTTTACAGCATTGCTTCCCTAGTTGAAAAGTGGTACTACATGCGTCCAAGTAGGTCATATATCTGTAATCAAAATTTAGTAATTGCACAGTTTTGTTCTCAGAGTTTACTTTGATTGCTATGGCTAAATCCTCAAAATTTCGAGCACGGAAGTAGATTTGTCTGAATAAGATACCATATACTTAATAACTGATCAGACACTCTGTTTTCTTTTAATAACACAACCATTTTTACTCATATAAAGTTTTGATAGTAAGCAATAAGCATGATTTTGATAATTTTTTTTTTTTTTCTCCATTAGTGATACTTGGCACTGAGACCTCCAACAAATATGAGATTAAAAACAGCTTGGGACAAAGAATTTACTTTGCAGTGGAGGAAAGCATCTGCTTCAATCGTACTTTCTGTTCCACACTGAGATCTTGCACTCTGAAGATCACCGACAACTCAGGTCGAGAGGTGATTACAGTCAACAGGCCTTTGAGGTGTAACAGCTGCTGGTGCCCTTGCTACCTACAAGAGGTTAGTCTTTGGCTCTGGGTGTGCTTGTATTTTTCCATGTTTGGAAAAATCAGCAATTATTTCTTAAACAAATGGTATTCATCTGCAGATATGGGGCAATTAACCTTTCAATTGGTTGAATTAGAATGTTGCTCCTTTAGGATCCAAACAGCTTGAGGATTTGGTGATTCACTAAATTTCTTTTCCTTTCCAACCAAAAACTATAGTGGCTTCCGTGATGTTAATCGGTAAAGACAGCTCATGCATCATGTAAACGAGACACATCCTCCTGAATCTCTGTATTAGCCACGTAATTGTAATAGCTATAAGTTCCACCATTAAGCAAATCTACCCTTTTTCTTCTCTTATTGGTGCAAAGTTCAGGGAGTGCTGAGTGATACTAAACTCTTCTAAAGTATTCTCTTGGGTAGGTATTATTTTTAGTACAGAATCTCAGGTTCCAATCACCCATTTATGACAAACTTCAAGATTTAGCAAAGACTATGTTATTGTTCTAGAGGGAACCATCTGATTGTTATATGTTTAATATATAATAGATTTTCATCACTATTTGATAGATCTATAGTAATAACTTTCATTGACATGATGCAGCTAAGTTGGTATGGAAAATATACTTACTTTGATGTTTTTGATATCATGACACCTCTATAAGTTGGAATAGATTTTACTCTCTACATTTTGCAATTGAGGAAACTGGGGCTTAGAGAGTGGAGGTGCCTTACCTATGATCACACATCTAGAAGATACAATAAATGGGACTTGATCCAGGTGTCTTTATTCAAGCCCAAGCTTCTCTATTGAGGACCTATGTATAAATAGTCTACTTAGCACAAAGGGAAATAAATAGTAACATGGAACTCTCCTTAATTAGAGAAGTTTCTCACAATATATATTGAAGCTAATTCTCCATTTATAGGCAATTACCTGGCTAAGTGATAGGATTGCTAAGGTACTCATATACGGAGCCCAAGAATTTTTATACTTCTACTGGGGATATTCAAGATCTAATATGCCCCAAGATGCTAAACTTAGTATAATCCAGAATATATGCCCATTTGAAAATTTCTGATAATTGATGTTTTATTTCAAAGTAGCCCCATGTCATATAACTTAACCATAAGATGCATCCTAATACTGATTAATAAGTTTTTTAATTTGGTTAAAATCACATCAGTTACTTTAAAAGTTGTCCTAGAACAAATCTATATAATTCTAAGAAGACTTGTTGAAACCACCTTTGTCCATCTGAAAACACTACAGATATGCACATAAGACTATGAACTTAACAAATAAGGAAAGACAAAAGGAGATCAGATGATGAGCGCTGGTTTGATTTAAAAGCAAACAATGTTCATCATTTTCCCCCACTTCCAGCTTATTTTACAAAGTATTTGATTTGGCTACATAAATATGTTGAAATACAATATTATGGACAATAAACAAATTAGGGGAATAAAGGATGATGGAGTAAAATACTAAAGTCAGCCCTGAAAATGCAAGTGCAAGTCTTTAACACTTTGGACAAAATGAAACAGAAATCAAATTGGTGTGTAACAACTGTAACTCTGCAAGAAGCATTTGTTTTTAACTGAGCACAGAGAAGCTAGAAGTTGACAATCCAAAGAGAAGAAGTTCATAATAATCAGTAAGTGAGACTTAAAAATAGATGTGTGTTGTGGCCACAACTGAGAGGGGATAAATATGAAATACCTCATAGGAAACATCTTCAATGCTTGACCAATTATTGTACTTGGAACAAAATGGCAAAGAAGCCAGTGTCCCAGGGTCAGAAAACAGCTTTGGGATAGGTTCTCCTTAGGGAAGGAAGATCAAAGACTTGGACGTTTAGCGCATAATGCAGAACACATATCTATACAGTGAATTTCTTTGTTTCTATAAATTATAAAAAAAAAACAACAGTATAACATAGAAGCAGATATTTAGAATCTTTTATATACTGTTTAGAAGTAAGCTGACATTATAGTAAAATTAAAATACAATAACCTTAGGAAATTTTATTTTATTATCTCTTCTTACAGTTAGAAATCCAAGCCCCTCCTGGTACTATAGTTGGTTATGTTGCACAGAAGTGGGACCCCTTTCTGCCTAAATTCACAATCCAAAACGCAAACAAAGAAGATATTTTGAAAATTGTTGGTCCTTGTGCAACATGTGGCTGTTTTGGCGATGTGGATTTTGAGGTATGATTGACAAAATGAAGGACCGTTTCACTTAGGTCCTGATTTTTTGCAACATAATTCAATTTTTAAAATGTTCAAATCATGAAATATCTCTGAAATAAATTTAGAAAATTATATATTTGTGAAATAATGTAACAAGTAATATTGTACATGCCAATAATAACTCATAATTCCAGAGATACTAAGTTCAAGAATTTTTTTAAAACATACTACAAAAACTTGATTTATGTGGAATATAGCGCCTATGGTATAAAGCAAATATATTTAGTTCAGAATCACCAAAATTACATCTTCTTTCCTATATCCCTGGTGGTAACATATCCAGTTCTGATCTCAAGAGCACACTCCATTAAAATACTATTAATTTAAAAGCTATGTTCATAAGGCTTGCTAATTCATTTTGTAAAACAATCTATTCTCATATAAACATATTTGTGTAAATTGAATGTTAAAAAACAGTAATTACTTGCAAATTCAATGTGTAAGAATATGAACTATCTTAACAGATTTTCCTAGAGGATATAGTCTAATTTAAAGTATGTATTTCTTTTTCATTTATTCACTCCATTCATTCATGTATATCCCACATAGGACATTAAGGTTGCAGGATTTCAGGGAACACTATTCACCTAGAATACAATGTACATTTTGCAAAATGAGCTGTCATAACTCCAGCCCGTGCCAAAAAGACTTGGTATAACTTTCCTAAGAGTAAAGGATAAAAATATGCCTTATGATTGAGGAGAACTTAAGAGTTTTATTATTCATGGTATAGACATGGCCTAAGTAACTTTCTCTATTTTCTATCCTCTACTCCCATACAGAAAGTGAAAGTTTATACTGAATCACTTTCAGCCTTTGAATGAGAAACAGGGCAAGCAAATGAATAGTGGATAAAGTTTAACTGTAGATTCCTTCTAGCTGAAAAGAACTATAGACTTTTGATGTCAAATTAGTCTGAATTTCCTGTGTGGTACATTAGCCCAGAGAATTTTTCAAATGAAAAATAGGACTTAGGGTTAGTTATAAAGGAATGACCTAGTAAATATCTGAGTATAATATAAAAATGAAATTGAGCAATGACTGATAATATTTAAACATATTAGTAATTATAAAATCTTAGCAATAAAAATTAAAAAGTTATAAATTGTACTTAGAACTTATTTTTTTCTAAAAAATTTCTTCTAAAATATTTCACAAACATATTTTTTTCTTTTTTGATGAAGAATTCAGATTTAAAATCTGTACTTCAGGTAAAGGAATCATGGTTAGACCATATAATTGAGACTATGTACCTGCTGCCATCTTGTGGTAGCCTGGCCTCAATTATTTGAGGCTATTAAATTCTCAATCTGCATACAAAAACAAAAAAAATAAATAAAGGAATTACAATGGATTAAAAAATGTCAGAAAAGCAAAATTCCTGAAGAGTAAACTAGAAAATCTACAAACCTATGCTTATATAAAGGAATGAGTACCATCGAATTGTCATTTAAAGACGATGAATAAAATAATTCCTATCTCTCATGAAGTAAATATATGAAGAAATGTAAAACCATCTGTATCACCTTCAAATTTACAACTTCTTATTTTTTTTTCAAAGGTGAAGACCATTAACGAAAAGCTTACAATTGGGAAGATTTCAAAGTACTGGTCAGGATTCGTAAACGATGTCTTCACCAATGCTGACAACTTTGGAATTCACGTTCCTGCGGATCTAGATGTGACAGTCAAAGCAACCATGATTGGTGCTTGTTTTCTCTTTGTAAGTGCAGTCTTAAAGAGTAAAGGTGATTTATTTCTTTCCTTTTCCCTTGTTGATTATTATAGAGCCAATCCCATTTTACACAGCATTTACCTTAAAGAGTAAGTTTAAACATAGAAGGTTAGTTTGGGGCCAACATTCTTCAGAAGTCAGAATGTACGAGCCTGCATTTCTATTAGGCAGGCCTCCTCCAGTGGCCCTCATACCCCCTCTTCCTCGAGGATTAATACCCCGTCCACATCCTACTCAGCATTTCTCGAAACCTGAGTTATCCTTCTCTTTCAACTTTAATTTAGACTTTTGGCTTATTTTCACTTTCACTGAAAAATATTTAAACTTAAATATCATATTATTTATCCTGTGTAAAGTTCAGGACTGCTTAATAGCTTACCAAGGAGTTAGGTGATATATTTTCAGAATGTGAAAATTACTGTTTTCTTGCCCTTCCAATATGTACATAGATACATGAGTAGACAGAGATGAGTTAAGATGTATCACTTTCTATTATTACAAAGATATGATGTTTTTGTCCTTTCTTCTCAACTTCCAATTTCATTAAAAAACATTTTCTTCTAGATTGGTGATAGGAGAACAGAAGTCAAGTAATACCATTGCCAAAGGTATTGGCCTTTGGGCTGGTTTTCCTGACTTTCCTTCTAATATCTCCCTCATTGCTTACCATCTTCAGTGCATTCACAAAAGCTCATGGAATTTTAAAATAAACCTACATTCTTCCTCTCATATTTTGTTATTCTTCAGGGTTTTAGGATCCTAATCTTATGGTGATATTAACGTGTGCTGCTGTGGGGAAAAATGTGGTCCTATTTACTTAGTCTCTTCTAGAGACACTTGGGAATTATATTAACTAAAAATAATTCCCTGGTGACATCACTGATGGATACTTAGAGTTTAATTAAAAATATATATTAGGGGACTTCCCTCGTGGCACAATGGTTAAGAATCCGCCTGCCAATGCAGGGGACATGGGTTCGATCTCTGGTCTGGGAAGATCCCACATGCCGCGAAACAAGTAAGCCAGTGCACCACTGCTACTGAGCCTGCGCTCTAGATCCCATGAGCCACAACTACTGAGCCCCTGCGTGAGCCACAAGCATTGAAGCCCGGGCACCTAGAGCCCATGCTCCACAACGAAGAGTAGATCCCGCTTACTGCAACTAGAGAAAAGCCCGCGCACAGCAATGAAGACCCAACGCAGCCAAAAAAAAAAAAAAAAAAAAAAAATATATATATATATATATATATATATATATATATATTAGGATTTTTTTCTCCAGCAGCTTTAGAGAAACTACTTTAACTTATTCATTCCCTATCATTGGTAGAGGTAGAATTAATACGTAGAGAGCTAGGTTTCTATACTTACTAAGTCATCACTTACCCTCAATTCCCATTTTCATCTACAGATCTAACCAAGTCCAGTCAATCTTGCCTGTCACCTAATACTTTTTCAATTTCCCACTCTCCTTACCTGTTGGGTAAGGCTTTTAATTTGCCACTTCCTGCTCACCCCTTCTATTTTTTGACGATTTCTGCATTTCGACACCAAACATGCCAGCGATCATGTGCGTGCATGCACATAAAGGCGCGTGCACGTGCACACATACACACACCCTTTTCTCAAAACCTTAATTTGGCTTTTCTGTTTAAGCCCCTTACTTAATATTAAAAATAGATTATCTTTAATCTGCCCTACTGACCTATTTTATGTAACAAGCTGATGGCAAAAATGCACTGTCAACAATCCCCTATGCCTATAAACTGAAGAAGTACTGATCTAGATAACATCCGAATAACCTGAAAGGATAACTTTTTAACTCCAGTGTCTGAGGGAGAAACACACTCACTGAGACTATCAGACAGCTCCTATCCATTGCTTTTCCTTTCCTTTTTACCATAATATCATAAAATATTTGCACTTCTTTGGACAATATAGCTTTTAAGATAATTTGTCACCAAGAATTGTCTTTATTGCCGTCTCCATTTTATTACCTTGTGGTGAGAGATCTTTAGAAAGCTGTTGGTGTGAGGATATTCCCCGATCCAAACAGCAAAATTCACAAGTGTAATCTTATTATTGGTCTTTTCTTGTTTGAGGCTACCACTACACAACACACAGCTCTGACCCCTCCCCACCAAAGTTCCCTCTGGTATACTTCCTCAGATGACTGCTGAGTTACTGACCACAAAGTCCATTATGATATGCCTACCTCTTGTTTAAAGGTCAGAGTCTATTACAACTTCCCACGCTGACCCAGACTGCCCTACAATCTAATTCTAAAAAGTCTTGATCACCCCAAATTTGACTGGTGATACCATGCTGATTCAGATAAGGTTTCCAAGTTACTTGTACTCTGCAAATTTATCTAAGTGTCATGAAGTGAAAAACTTTGATTTCTCTCCTACTGATAAATCACATGTTCCTGGAGCACCACTGGGAAACATAATTGCTTTATGTAATCAAAGCTTACATGTGAGACTCTTGTTGCCTTTTGTAAATTCACTCATATTCCATTTATTTATTTGTAGGATTTTATGTTCTTTGAACATTCGCTTGCTGGATTATAACAAGCAAGATGACAAAAACAATAAAATATACAGAACAGATTTCAGTAAGTAAAAGACAAGTTTAAATGATCTCTTTCCCTTTGAAGAGGTCTATATTTGATGCTAATTCTTTTTCATTTTCTTCTAGAAATCCCCTGGGCTCTGAATTTCATTTCTGAATGGCTTGAGTATTGGCTTTTTTGGTAACAAAATGTTAATTATTATATTTATTAAAGCATAATGTAATGAAGCAATTATCTGGTTGTGAATGCATGATAGCTAAAGACAAGATGACTGGCCCTAGCAGAGTGTCGCTTGGAGAGATTACCATTCTTTCTTTTTATCCTTTTGAAGTTATTGCATGGTAAGCATGAAAGATGAGAGCTAAGGCTTGCAGCATCACTGATGAAAATTCAATGTTTAGAGAGCACTTTGAAGTTTTTCTGGTACTAGGGCTGGTTACTAATCAAAAGGACTGGATTTCTAAAGTATTTTTTCATAAATAGTCTTTTTTGCTTTGTTTATTAATCTTCTTATTGTAGTGAGACATTTTTACATTATGTTGGAAAAGCTAAAAGTTGGGTAAATAATACATTTAAAGATGAGACGGAAGATAGATGAAATCAATTTGTTCTAGTGGCAAAAGGCACAGTTACATTCCATAAAAAAGATAATAGTTACAAATCAAAGCATGTTTTAAATACATGCCCGTGCTAGGGATTTAAATAAGCATATTAATAGACTTCTAAGTTAGTATCAATAAAGCAGTGGTATAGAGCAGGAATTTTATCTATTTGCAGTAATATTTCAGTCAAAAAAGGGATCTGAGGCTCTGAAAAATAGACAACTCCAGGCCTTAAAAACAAGCAAACAAAAACAAACAAACAAACAAAGCCTTAATACATGAGGCAAATACAGATGTCAGGAAACACAGCCAACTCAATCAATTAATTCCTTCCATTTTAATGTTTTCATCGTCCTCCAGATTACTATGTCTAGTTGTCCACACATTTCCAAAGTCCATTCAAAAGGAAAATCTTTGTTTATGAATGGCAATAGTCCTCTCCCCTTTTCAAAATGAGGAAACAAATTTGTTATAAGCGAAGTACCATGTAGGCTCTACTTTAGAATTACACAAATACTACCCAAATTTCTATCCACATATAAAGATGTTTAGAGAAACTCTAGAAATATTCCACTAAATTCCACTTAGTAAAGGGAATGTGTTCCAAGCATCTGTTACTAAGTTAGTTGTTTGGAATTAGGAACCTATCATCTAGAAAGAACACTGTATGTGGTAGTTAAGTCCCCTCAATAGTCCACAAATATCAATTTAGTTCCAGGTTCTGGGTTAAGGGCTTTAGGTTGTGTAAGATGGAAAGGAAAAGAGTCTCTCCTCCATTTTCTGGTTCAGTTTCCTTTAGCAGGAAACTTCTAAGTGCAAACTTTTCTGAGAGCCCCCTGGGGCCTGCAGGAACTATATATTGCCTCAAGCAACCATCAGTGACCTACTGGTGGGCGGAAGAATTGAAGCACTAACCACCAAAAAATAACCATGCTTCAAATCACACACAACCTTTCCCCGAGTCGTCCCATCCACTTCTTCAGCAGAACTGGTGTCACCTTCACGATGGGAGCAGTGCAGTCACGGAAGGGAACAGAAGTCCTCTGTGCTATGGTAGACGTCACCCTGAGTCTAGCCCCGCTGTGTGCTCGCCATGCATTCATGAACCTGACGTGTAGTCTTTCTGAACCTCCACGGGTTTCCCTTTTGTTACCTTGCAGAGCTGTGGTGATGGTTTAGGGGAGTGCAGAGTTTCCTCCAATTCTCCTTTATCTATTTTAACTAATATGTGTGTGATTTATGGTCATTGACAACCTGCTGAAGGAAATGGCCGTTTTTAAGCTGATGCTTATTAACCAATAAAATGGAGAAGATAGCTAAGGTTTTCTGAGGGCTTACTACATGCCAGACACTATGCTTGCTGTGACTTTCTGGTGGGGTAACAAAACGAAGTAAAACAAAGAAAAATCAGGCAGTATGTGGAAGGCTGACTGGCAACCTCTCTTTCCCCACGCTACCCTGCCCTCCATGTCCCAAATGTTCTCCCTAAAGATCATCCTGCTTTCATAGCTTTTGCTTGTCCTTTACTTTGATTTCCAAAATGAAAGATTTTTGTAACTGATGTTACGACAGCAGCACAGCAGTGGTTGAGACTTGCACAGTGAGGCAAGAATTGGAGAAAGAAAACACCGTTTGTAAATACTGCCTTTTAATATGACAATGTTTTGGATTTTTAAAATATTTAAACGAACCCTAAAACTAGTGAAAAGAGCTACTTAATACCTACATCTAATGGAGACTCCCCAAGAATCAAAATCCTTCTTAGAATATAACACTCATTTTAAAGTTGGCCGTATTAAATGAAAACCTGCTACAGTATTTGCTCACTCCAACAAATTAGGACCCATCCTTTCTCTCCTTCTTTGTTAAAGATGAAATTGATCTTTGAATGTCTTCTATGCACCACTTTTGTCTTTACCACCAACATGAGCCCACAAAAGACTAGGGAGACTCTTGCTTTTCAGTGAAAATTTTAATGAAAAGAAAGCCGCTCTAGAATGACATTGTTCCTCACTGCCTTTCCTTGGCCCACTATGCTCTCAGAACACAGGTTCCAACCCTGTTTACTCTGAAATATGCTGGGAAAGTCTTGACCAGATTCAAATTCTTCCCTTTCATTCATTCTTTCATCAATTTAATAAATACTTCTTGACTCCCTCCTATATGCCAAAAATAGAGTGCCCCTGCCCCATGAAGCTTACAGTTTAGTTAAAGAGATGGCTATTAATCCAATAATGACACAAACAGAACTTAGATTTTCAACATGAGAAATGTTTACAGGAGATAGACAAGGTTCTCAGTAAGGTGGGGTATGTGAATGATGGTGGATTTAATATGTGTAGAATAAGTCAGAGCAGGAGGAAGAATGTTTTAGGCTGAGGTACTAACATTTGCAAAGCTTTCTGGTGGAGGAAAAGGAGGACATGATAATCTCAAGTGA
This sequence comes from Balaenoptera borealis, assembly GCF_965194805.1. NCBI lineage: Eukaryota > Metazoa > Chordata > Mammalia > Artiodactyla > Balaenopteridae > Balaenoptera > Balaenoptera borealis. The sequence continues at coordinate 119,723,439 of NC_138862.1, forward strand.
CTTAAAGAAAGCCAGTGACGGAAGTTCAGACAATGAAGAGGAATGTGATACAAGATGAGAATGATTGGAGTCTGGAGGCCATGTTGAAGATCTTAAACTCTGTTCTATTAGCAAAGCATCTGATAAAAGTTTATAAGGACAGAGTTGACTGATGAAAGATTAGGTTGGTGAGAGGCCTGGAGAAGGTGCTCATGGACCAATTAGTGTTACTAAAGTAGTTTCAACGACAGCTAATAGTAGCTCGAATTAACGTGATGCTCAAGTAAAGGGAGAGAAGTCAGCAGATTCAAGATATATTTGGGAGGTAAAATCACCCTTACTTGATGCTGGGTTGAAAATAGACATTCAAGGGAGAAAGGGGATTTCTGGCCTATAACATTTAGTGACAGAGAGAACATTAGAAGAGGATCTGGTTTGGTGGTAAAGAAAGAGTGTGGGTTCAGTTTTAAACACGTTAGAGCAGTAATGCCTCTAAGTCTTCCAAAAGGAGATGTCAAATAGGCAGGTGGGCATCTTTTCATCTAGTGTATTTCTGGAGAGAGAGATGAGTATATGAGAACTATATGGACCCACAGAGATCTGAGTAATCTCTGGTTTACTTCAAAGATATCCCTAACAAATATTTTGAAACCTGCATGGACAATGAATTCATTCATTCATCTAAGTAATACTTTATGGAATTACTTCTGTGTACTAGGCACTGTATTAGCAGTGGGGCTATTATGCTAAGTGGCCATTATTCCTACTCTAAAGATGCATTCAACAAATACTTGTAAAGTTCATATTATGTGCTAGGCACCTATGTCATCAATAAGTTGCAGCAGTGAACAAAGCAACAAAGTACCTGCCCTCTTAGAGCTTACACCCTAATGCAGATAGATAATAAACCAACAGGTAACAAAAATATCATGTAATTATAGGTGATCATAAATACTGATAAAGAGTCTATCACTCAATATCTAAAATAATAAACTGAATGTGTTTCTTGCTAAGGCAAGGAGGGCTGAGCTTATAAGACACAGTTTATAAGCAGAGAACTTACAAAGGGTTTTGGAAAAGTGTGGCGTTTAGAATCTGGAGTGTTGGCTTTAGCTATGGAAACAGGTTTACCAGAGTAAGACTGTTGCTGACTGGCTGACTCTCAGACATCTGTTCACTGGATGGAAGCTGTTGCTGATTATCTGATTTTCAGTCTGATTTTCAGGAGTTGATTGCAGGGGATGTTGCTGATTTCCTTTCAGAAGTGTGTGCATTTTGGTAATCAATCAGACTGATTAAACAAGTGTAATACAGGCATACCTCATTTTATTTCACTTCACTTTATTGTATATTTTACAAATCGAAGGTTTGTGGCAACCCTATGTTGAGCAAGTCTATTGGGGTCATTTTTCCAATAGCATTTGCTCAATTCACGCCCCTGTGTCATAATTTGGTAATTCTCATAATATTCCCAACTTTTTCATTATTATTATATTTATTGTAGTGATCTGGGACTAGTGATCTTTGATGTTACTATTGTTAATTGTTTTGGGGCACCATGAACAGGGTCCATATAAGATGACAAATTTAATCGATAAATGTTGTTTGTGTTCTGACTGATCCACTGACAGGCTGTTCTCCCACCTCTCTCCCTCTCCTCGGGCTTCCCTTTTCCCTGAGACATAATAATATTGAAATTAAGCCAATTAATAACCCTATAATGGCCTCTAAGTGTTCAAGTGAAAGGAAGAGTTGCACATCTCTCACTTCAAATCAAAAGCTAGAAATGGTTAAGCTTAGCAAGGAAGGCATGTGGAAAGTCGAGGTAGGTTGAAAGCTAGGCACTTACACCAGTTAGTGAAGTTGTGAATGCAAAGGAAAAGTTCTTCAAGGAAATTAAAAGTGCTACTCCAGTGAACACATGAATGAGAAGAAAGCAAAACAGCCTTATTGCTGATATGGGGAAAGTTTTAGTGGTCTGGATAGAGGATCAAACCACCCAAAACATTCCCTTAGGCCAAAGCCTAATCCAGAGCAAGGCCTTAACTCTTTTTAATTTTATGAAGGCTGAGAGAGGTGAAGGAGATGCAGAAGAAAAGTCTGAAGTTAGCAGAGGTTGGTTCATGAAGCTTAAAGGAAGAAACTGTCTCCAAAACATAGAAGTACAAGGTGAAGCAGCAAGTGCTGATGTAGAAGCTGCAGCAAGTTATCCAGAAGACCTAGCTAAGATCATTAATGAAGGTGGCTACACTAAACAACAGATTTTCAATGTAGGCAAAACAGCCTTATACTGGAAGAAGATGTCATCTAGAACTTTCACAGCTAGAGAGGAGGAGTCGATGCCTTACTCAAAACTCCAAAAGACGGGGTGACTTGCTTGTTAGGGGCTAAGGCAGCTGGTGACTTTAAGTTGAAGCCAGTGCTCAGTTACCATTCTGAAAATTCTACGGCCTTTAAGACTTATGCTAAATCGACTCACCCTGTGCTCTATGGATGGAACAACAAAGTCTGGATGACAGCGCATCTCTTTACAACATGGTTTACTGAATATTTTAAGCCCAGTGTTGAGACCCACTGCTCAGAAAAAAAGATGACTGCTCATTGCCAATGCACCTGGTCACCCAAGAGCTCTGATGGAAATGAACAATGAGATAAATGTCTTTTTCTGGTCTGCTAACACAACATCCATCCTGCAGCCCATGGATCAGAAGGCATTTCAATTTTCAAGTCTTATTCTTTAAGAAATACATTTCATAAGGCTGTAGCTACCACAGATAGTGTATTCCTCTGATGAATCTGGGCAAAGTACATTGAAAATCTTCCAGAGAGGATTCACCATGCTAAAAGTCATTAAGAACATTCATGATTCATGGGAAGAGGTCAAAATATCAACGTTCACAGGAATTTAGAAGAAGTTGATTCCCAGCCTCATGGATGACTTTGAGGGGTTCAAGACTTCAGTGGAGTAATTAACTGCAGATGTGGTGGAAACATCAAGAGAACTAGAAATAGAAGTGGAGTCTGAAGATGTGATTGCATTGATCCAATCTCATAATCAAACTTCAAGGGATAAGGAGCATAAGGATGTTTCTTATGGATGAGCAAAGAGAGTGGTTTCTTGAGATGAAATCTACTCCTGGTGAATATGCTGTGGAGATTGTTGAAATGACAACAAGGGATTTAGAATATTACATCAGTTTAGTTGATAAAGGAGCAGCAGAGTTTGAGAAGACTGACTCCAGTTTTGAAAGCAGTTCTACTGTGGGTAAAATGCTATCAGATAGCATGGCATGCTACAGAGAAATCGTTTGTAAAAGGAAAAGCCAATTCATGTGGCAAACTTCACTGTCTTATTTTTAAGGAATTGGCATAGCCATCCCAGCCTTTAGGAACCACCACCCTGAACAGTCGGCAACCCTAGACACTGCGGCAACACCCTCTACCAGCAAAAAGATTACAACTCGCTGAAGGCTCAGATGATGGTTAGCAATTTTTAGCAATAATGCATTTTAAAATCAAGGTCTATACACTGTTTTATTGGACATAATGTTGCACACTTATTAGACTACAATATAGTGTAAACGTATGTTTTATATGCACTGGGAAACCAAAAAATTTGTGTGACTCCCTTTACTGCAACATTTGCTGTATTGCAGTGGTTGGGAACTGAACCCACCATATCTCCAAGGTATTCCTGCCCGGGTTTTGATTATTATTCTTTGCTATAATGAACAATCGGTTATTTCCCAGGAGGGTGAAAACTTTACATTCCCAAAAACAGTGAAGAAAATAATTCAAGATAAAAAAAATAGAGAGAAATGAAGCTGCTGTTACATTTGAACAGCAAAAGGAAATAAGGCAGCAATTCATAAGAATATTTGGGAAAAGAGAGTTCCAGGCAGATGGAAAAGCAAGTGCAAAGGCTCTGAGTCAAGAGGCTGCTGGACAAGTTTGAGAAATGCTGGAAGCCAGGGCAGTTGGAGTATATTAAAACAAAGGAAGAGAGGTTTGAGCTGCAGTAGGAAAAGTGGCCAGGGGCGGGATCATATGGAGTCTTACCAAGCAAGGTATGGAAGGGTAATTGATAAACCCTGGAATTTGATTGCATGTGGGATGTAAGGAATATTAAGAACTCAAGGATAAAGCCCCAGTTTCTATTGTGGTCTGGCCATGCCACTCACCAAAACAGGTGCAATTTAGTTTTACAGGTGCTATGATAAAAGAATATACATGAAGGAACAAAAAGAGAAAGAATTAAATACATTTAGGGTGGGAAGTCAGAACCCCTAGAGAGTAGATAACAATACCTGAGATGAGTGTGTGTTCTCCAGGCCAGGTGGGGTCAAAGCCAGGAAGTGTATGGCTGGGAGAACATTCCAAGCCAAGAGCACAGCACTAGGGCACAGAAGTGAGAAACGTCATCCTCAGCACCAAGAATGAAAAGCACCCAGGAGTTCAGGATGCACCTAGTAAGTTCATAGTTTTCTTGGACAACGATGCCATACTTTCCCACTCAGCTCTCCTCCAAATTGTAGCACTAGATCATGATTCAAAGAATAGCTTCTTCTCCTGGATGTATGTTCTACGTCTATACTTGACCAAAGCATCCTCTAAGGGCTGTGAAAAATTATCTAGACACTAGATTGAACTCAGAAGCTGAGTCTGAGTGAACCAACAGGTACAGGGAAAAACAAAACAAATCAACAAAAACCTTGAATATCCGTCCCTATGCAGAATATTCTGGAGGAAAAAAACTAAAACTCACCAGATAGATCACCTATATTTCGCTACAAGAGAGGTTTTGATAGATGATCTGAAGAATCAAAGTATAGCCTGGAAAGCATATATAGCAGTTCACTGAAATTCTGATTTCTTGGAACCTTAATTAGAGGTTTATATACATTTATTTTAGATTTGTTGGTTTTTTTAAATCAGAATAAGAATAAACCTAGGAAATAACATAAAATTTTAATACTTCACAATTTACTAATATTTTTCAGTTCTGTCATAATCTTTAATTGTTAAAATTAGAGGGAAGAAATTCTTGTTTATAATAATTTGAGTTCTCAAGTTCAGCAATTTCCCTTACTGTAAACTGTGATTTTGTCCTTTATCCTAACATTTTGTTTTAGAATCTGCAGATTATCTTAAAAAGAAAAAGACTTTTTTAATAAAAATTCTCTAAATGCAAATGGATTTTGTCTGTTTCTTATACTATGACATTTTTTGCCGTATAAACAAGTGAGCATTGTCCTTAGTGACATGTATGATAGTTCATCCAACGGCCCAGGTGTTAAATTTAGACATCACAGATTTAAATAATTTAAATTAAATAATTTAAGGAATCTATGATTTATTTTTAAGAGAAAAAACATAGTAATTAAAATCTTGTTAAAGAAAAGGAGAGCGCAAGAGGGAGGAGATATGGGGATATTTGTATATGTATAGCTGATTCACTTTGTTATACAGCAGAAACTAACACACCATTTTAAAGCAATTATACTCCAATAAAGATGTTAAAAAAAAAGAAAAGGAGAAAAACCACATTAGATCTTGCTGCCTGAACCAGTATTTTATGACTATCTGCTGAATATTATCAAAATAATTGAAAATGCATTTTCTGGGCATTTTCTATTTAATTATAAATATCTGGTTTTTAAAGATCTGTTACAGTAGAAATATAAGAGATTTCACATATGAAAATATGGCATTTTGTCTGAAACCAAACATGATGAAACAATTTGTTTTATGAATATATAAAAGCTAATATCAATGGGCCCGTTTCAGACATTGTGCTACACTTGCCACACTCAATTCTCATCCAGTTTCAATGCAACACGACAAAGTGATCATTATAAGCCCAAAAGCACAGATGAAGAAAACAATGCTCAGGAAAGTCAAGTAACTTGCCAAATTTTACAGAGCTGGTAGCTTTTTGTCTACCTTCTATGATGAGAATATCAGTGGCCAAGAAATGGCAAGAGGAGAAGAACTTTTAAAATACATGGAATGAGAATTCAGAAACCTAGGACAGAAGTATTCTCATCCCTTAAAGACCTGAATAAGTAATATTCTCACCAACGCCATGAGCTATCTCTATTTGGAAAACAACATATAAACAACAACTTAAAATCTTTCATCCATTGAAAATATAACTCTGATGTCATTTTTGTGGATGTCTCTGTGGTTACTATTCTACATAACAGATTAAGTAGGTAATGGGTAAACCTGAAAAAAATCTCTTTGAGAAAAAGTTTAAATTTTATTGGAGTAATTTTTTTTTAAACTTTGTCAAACATAATAGATTTAGAAAATATTTCCTGGTATCAACAAATCATAAAGGCTATTTTAGTCTATCATTTAATTGTTTTTTAAATTAATTTTAGCATAATCAAATAATCAATAAAAATAATCTCAGGATTCATTTTGGTACCTATACTATATTCACAAGTACTTTGTGATGTAAAATGTAAAATATATTACATTTTAAAGTAATATTGAAAGCTAGCAGTTGAAAATACATAGAAAGACTAAGAGAGAAATTAAACAATTCTTACTTAAGTAAGCAAGTTGTTCAAAACCTATTTACATATGTACAGATAACATACACTTTTAATGTTTTTCATGCTGCAGATGGCAGCAACACTTCACATTTTCAGCTCTGCTTAGCTACACCAGCAAACTCATGGAAATACAAATGTCTATTGAATATTCACTTTGTTCTTTCTGTAATTTGGAAAAGAAAATGTGCTGATTTTGTATGCAGGAGGGTGAAATTTGATGTTATTTTTCCTATCAAACAAGAAACAAACCATTATGTTGCATTATGCCCAACATAAAAGTTCAGTAATTACTATCTTTGATGACAAAATATAACTTCACAATTTCAATCAATTTAGTGAATGTACGTATTCCTATTTTTCCAAGGAAACTGAGTAACACTGTGTTATCAAATAGTTAATTATAGGCAACCATAACGATTAAGCATATAATTAAAAATAGATTCCCACCTCTGATTTGCTATTTCTCACTTAAGAGATCTAAAATTATTTAGAATCATGCAGGAAATCTCTTCACTTTGGTTATTTGTATGTTGCATCTTGATCATCTTCACAGGTAATGTATAGGCAAACCCGAGGCACATACATGGGGTCAAACCTCTTCCAGAATTGGTGATTCAAGGTCATCAAGCAAGAGTAGGTCTGATCGTGGATGGGAACATCCCACCATTTCAAAATAGGCTTTTAAGATGATAAAGTCATAGGAACTCAAAAACCGTAATTAATACTTTATCCAGAATGGTGAGAGGAGGAAGAGCAATAGTAGGAGAAATGCAGTGTAAGATATAGACAAGTCAGCTGTATCCTGTCTGGGTCATTTTCAATCCAGGCTGAATGTTCAATGTGGACAGATTTTTAAAAATATCAATTCCCAGGCCTCATTCCAGATCAATTAAATCAAAATCCCTTGGAGTGTCCTTGGGCCACTGCATTCTTTGTTAAAAATATTCCCAGTAATACAAATGCTCAACTAGTGTTGCAAACAATTTCCTATTCAGTGCTGACAAAATAGTATAAGATTTATTTTTAAGTCCAGTTCCCAAATTCAGCATTCAAAAACTTCAGTAATTTGGCTCTGATTTACTTACATAAACTTCCCAGTAGCCTATAAGCCCTTTATAGTACACTCATGTCCCCCTGGGATCCTTGTGCAGATCCCTAGCCTATTGCCCATGTTTCCAATGTACTGAGTGACTGCAAAATCACAACAACAGTGGTGTCATCTATATACTGGTAGAATTCTTTACAGTAGTTTAAAGCACTTCCACACGTATGAATGACCTGAGCAGAACCTCACAAGAAAACAGAGAGTTTCAATTGTGCACAGTTTATAGATGACCAGGTACAACCTCCATACATTGAAGTTATAGAAAATGAGACATAGAAAAATGACTTTTTTCTACTTCATGTCTACAGGTCAATTTTATAATAGAGTTTACATAAAAGACTATTAATAAATATGTAAAATGCTCAACGATGGTGAAGAGATGAATAAATTATGGTTCACACATCACATTATTCTCTTTTCTTAAAATTAGATTATAATTTAGACAATAGAGAGAATACATAGATATATGGACAGACAGAATAGAAAACATCTATATTATAGTAGGTAAAGGAAAAGCAAGTTACTTTGCAGAAGCATGCAGAATTATGATCACCTTTTGTAAAATCAAAAATAATTACATGTGGGTTGTGGGTAAAAAGAGAAGTACATAAGGTTAAATTGTCTATTTGCTCTAGCAGAAGCAGAAGCATGCAATTATAAAATCCATATAAAATGTTTTTAGATATATGTTTAAAAGCATGACAGGCAGAATATAGGTCTATTCTATAGACTTACGTCTGTTCTAAAACTAATTTGTTTTCTCAACTTCTTTGTATATAGGGGTCCCCATGTAACTCAGATTTGTCAGTGAAGCATAACTAGAAGTCTCTTAGGGCTTCCAGTAAATTATCTGCTGTTCTGTTAACAAGGGCAAATGTGGCTTGTTATTTTTCTGCCCACTTCTTCCTTTTTGGAACATTATATGATGCCTAGAAATATAGCAGCAATCTTAATGAGTCAGCAAGCCAATAGTCTAAGGATGGCAACTCTAATAGAAAGAATATAGGTCTTTAATGATATGATGTAGCTCTTGTACTATCTATCTCCAAACTTCTTAAGTGAGATTATTATTGTGCTTAGGAGATCATTTATTGCTTAAGCCACTATTATTTAGGTAGACTGTAACATGAAATTGAGAATATTGCTATATGATATATCCATTTAGAAAAAATAAAATATGATTTAAAGTCACACACAAACAGAACTTTAGATATAAAAATAAAGCCATGAAATTTTAGAAGATTAAGATTTTCTGTTTTGCAAAACACAACCTAAAGACAAAGGAAAAAGAAGTTGCGACACAAAAGAAGACACGGATAGTGCTTATTTATAATGAGGAAAGAGCTGCTACCAATGTATGGAGACAAATATTTTAAAAGAAAACAGGTCTAACAATGAATATAAAATTCATTAAAAAGGAAATATTAGTGGCCAGTAAAAATACAGTCATGTTCAAATAGTCTATTAAAGAAAGGAATCAGATTAGAAAAGATTCAAAAGTTAAATTATCCATTGCTATCAAATGCTCAAAAAAGCAGCACTTTTTATACACTCTTGGTGAAAGAGTAAATTGATATTAATAAGGGGGAAAATTTGGTATCAAGTGTAAAAAATTTGAAATGTAGATATTAGTTGAGCAAGCAATTTTGTTTTCTTGGAATTTATTCTATAGATATGCTAAATAACTGCAAAAGCTTTCAAAGATATATGTAGCATGGTGCTAGTTGCAAAACTGTTTTAATATTCACAATAAAATGAGTGGAGACATTCTAAAGGTTCACCAATGGTAGATTGGTTAATAAATAATTGTTCACAAAGAGAAGGGAATTTTTCTTTCTTAAAATTACAAAGATTGATCGCCTTTTAGATGGGGGACAGGAGACGGGGGCAGGAGATAGGGAAGGAGGATGGAAAATATCTATACTAGAGAAAGTAAAGGAAAAGTTACTTTGCAGAAGTATGCAGAACTATAATTCATTTTTTGGTAAAAAATATATTCTAAATACATATACACTATATAGGATATTCTTTTTTTTTAACTAAGACTTTTATTTATACAAGAAATATTTTTTTGATTATCTGAGACAACTGAAAACAACCAAAATAACTCACACAGTATACAAACAGTCAATTATACAATGATCACAAATTCTGTAGAGCTGCGCTGTCTGCTGTGGTAGCCACGAGCTACATGGGCCTATTGAAATATTTTAATTAATGAAAATTAAGTAAAATTAAAAATGCAGATCCTCAGTTGCACTAGTCACATTTCAAGTGCTCAATAGCCACATGTAGCTAGTGCTGCTGTATTAGTACAGATAGAGACCATTTCTACCATGGCAGAGAAAATATATTACAACTCTGTTCCACAGTCATCCAATCTCTGAAATTGCTGAAACCCTTATCCAGGTGTGACTGATGAAAATAGTTCTGTCCAGTCCTGTCCAAATGTTCCTCATCATTAATTCTGAAGCTTTCTTACCTGTGACCCTCATCCCATGCTGTCTGACCCACAAGGAGTAACTCTTGATATCTTTGCTGATCTGCTCATTTCAAAGAATTCTGTCTTTCCATCTGCGATTGCTTGGAGTTTACATTTTAAGTGCAGAATCCTCTTCAACTAGTTCTACACCAACGGCTTTAGAGAGTGAATCCTAGGAGCTTGCATGAAAACCTCTCCTTTCTGGAACTTGACTGAGTTGTCCTGGGAACATGTGTCCTGCATTTACACAAGTCTGAGTCAGTAAGGTGCCAGACACAGAGCCTAGGGCAAGAACCAAGGTCTTCAGAGTCTGCTTGTCCTTTGGTTCAAATGTCTTTGGGCTGCTGTAATCATTAACTCTTGCAGGAGGCTCAGAGTATCTGCTTCTGATCAACTAGAGGCAGCTTCTACTGAAGTCCTCACTCCACTCAGGCTGTGACACCCTTTGCAAGCCAGCTGTTCCCCATGTGGCATCTTCCTTAGGCTCCAACCTCACAGGATGGGTCACTCTTTGTCTTAGTTCAGGCTGCTATAACAAAGTGCCTTAGACTAAGTGGCGTATAAACAACAGACATGTATTTCTCACAGTTCCAGAGACTGGACATCTGAGATCAGGGTACCAGCAGGGTTGGTTCTGGTGAGGACCCTCTTCCAGCTTGCAGACTGCCGGCTTCTCGCTGTGTCCTCACATGTGGAAAGAGAGTGAGGGATCTCTCTGGGGTCCCTTTTATTTACAAGGGCACTAATCCCATTCATGAAGGCTTCACCCTCATGACCTAATCACCTCCCAAAGGCCCCACCTCCTAATACCATCACATTAGGCGTTGGAATTTCAACATGTCAATTTCGGGGGACACGTTCAGTCCACTGCACTCTTCTACCCAGATGTCCTCTTACTCTGCTGAGGCTCCAACACCACTGCTTTCCTCCCCTCCCTCCATGCATGTCTGTTTTGCTTGGTGCCACCAAATGTCTTTGGGACTGAATTGACTAGAAGGGAAAGTGAAAAGAAAGAGGAAGAGAAAGAGGAAGGGGGATTGTGTCTTTATTTTTAACATCTAATATGTCTCAGCACATACTGAACACTCTTCGTCTACTTCCCCTGGTGCACAGTGTGTCAAGTTGCCTTTTATTTCAGGAACATTCTTGCATGATTTGTCCAGAATAGGATATTCTTAAATTTAAAAATCTGGAAGAATACATTCCAAAATTTTAATAGTGATTACTTCAGAGTTGGGACAGGTCTAAGGAGGGAATAAATTACTATTTTATATATTTCTGAAATGTTTGAACAATAAACCAATTCCATACCTACATACACACACACACACACACACATCACCCCCACATACAATGGTTAAAGTGCAAATATCTTTAAAAACAATTATCCAGATTTGCCTCATAAGGGAACATTTGTGACATTTTTTGAATTCATAGAGAAACAATTAAGGATAAAATTAATAAAAATAATGTCTTTTTTCTTTATGACTACTTCCAATATTTTCAATTGTGTTCTAAATGAGTCCATCTTTTATGCATATCTATTCCTATTTTTTCAATTGATTTGTTTGTCATAATGTCCAGCCTATAAACATGTACCAGGTTTCCTGGGCTCTATGACACTAGCCAGCATTTTAAAATTCCAGCCAGTTAATATTCCCCGTTGCATAATTTAGTAGCAGTCAGATTTGACATAGCATCAATGGACATGAGTACTCAACATCGGAAAGAATGAATATCCTCCTGTCAAAATACTAAATAGGACAAAATTTACACTCTGAAATCACTTGGTATCTAATTTAGCATTAATACACACTTAACCTTTTTTCATTACTAGTTTATTTTCCACCCACATAAGAAATGCGGTCAGAAGATAAATTGGGAAGGGAAGTTCATCTCTTACTGGACTGGCTTTGAGGTGCTTATGACACATCAAAGTGAAGAAATTTGGCAGGTACTATCAGGAGAGAGCTTTAGCTCAAAGGTTTAAATTTAGGAATTGAAGCCATGAGTACATGACTTAACCCACTAAAAATATATGGCATGGAAAGAGAAAAGTGTCAAAAGTGGAGGGAAGCCTTCGGACACTATACTTTAAAACTGTGAAGAGGAAGAATTGTCCACAAAGGACACAGTAGAACTGCCTAGACACTAGCAGGACAGACAACAAAGTATGATGATATAGAAATTAAGAAAGAAGACATTTCTATGAGATGTGTAGTAATTAACCACATTCAATGCTACAGTGAGTTAAAATGCTACAGCGAGTTTAGTTATTTTCTTTGGATTTAGGCTTTCCAATATTACTAGGTCTTAGAGAAACAGTATTAAATGAATTTTGTTAAGGGTCCTAATTTAGTGCATTTGGGCATGATGAAAAGAAAGATTAGAGAAAGTGAGTGAAGAATGTTTTTAATGTAACAAAAATAACTTGCAGCTAATATTAAGAACAAATATCAGCAATCAGAAGGATCTGGAAGAGGATGGCCATGTCAGGTCTTAATTGGGCAGGGAGTATTTTATTATGCTGCAAAATCATTGTAGGAAATTACGTAAGAGAAGCTGAGAGAATAATACACCAAAAACAGGTGGATAAACCTGTTATTCTGCTAAGAGTGAGGTAGTTCTTCCAGAATCAAGAACATAAACATTTGATTAGTCTGAGTTAAAAGGCTGAGCCTCAAATATTATTTTATGGAGTGATAGTAAAAGACGAGGAACAATGAAGAATTATGGCTTCTAATTTTTCAGTGAATTGCTCCATACTGTTTACATATAAATCCAGACATCATGGCTCCATGATAGATTTCAGAAAATATATCAGTTAAAGTCAGTAGATCAAATTTTAATTACTTGGAACCTAATTATACAGTTAGAAAGCAGTTCTGAAGAGACATGTGTCCTGGAGTTTTATACATTGTTTTTATATTAAAATTGTGTTAATTGGTCATGCAAAAGGAAAAATATTATTTCTTCCTGTGTATTCACAACTCCCAGCGACAAACTAATTAGTCACCAAATGTTATAAAGTTTATCTTCTTTTTACCTTACTTCTCTCTCTTCATCTCCCTTTCTACTGTCACTATCTTATTTCTGAACCTGCTTACTTACATCCCTGGCACAAACCTCTCCTTCCTACAATCCATTCTCCATATAACTGATAGACTGACTTCTTAAAGCAAGTGACTCAAAACATCTCTTCCAGTTCAAACAACTAAAAGAACTTATCTTCCCTTTCACCTACATCTCTAATAAAATTATAGTAAATGAAGATATTAATGAATAAGACAGAACCAGCAAAAGGCAGGCCAGTACACATGAATGGTCTACAAAGGAGAACAGCCTTTATCCCAGGGAGGCACCTGGCTCACAGACCACAGTGTCATGCAAGGTGGGACTAGGAAGAAGGTTTAAAAACAGAGTTAATTGAAAGTCTGTCTACTGAAATTCTATGCTAGTCAAGTGCCCCACACTGACCTCACCCTAACCTCTCCCTTTTCTCCACACACACTGAGCATAATAGCCCAACATTATACTCTCAGGCATCCAAAATAGTACTCTTAAATAATTTAATTAACTGCATGAGCATAACGTTTCTAATGTTGCTGGAATGGTCTCCAGTGCCACAGAGTAAAGATCTCAAGATCTCCCCATTTTAGCGTCCAAAGAGTGGTTTCCCCATCTACTCACCCTAAAGATAACAAGCATTGTTCATACCTGAGCTCCCCATCCTAGTCCTATAGCTGGGAGAAAGCTAGCAGAGAAACAGGCATACAAGAGCAGAGGGAAATGATAACAGTCACCAGCCTTCTATTCTTAAATATGAATGAACTAAGGACCACCAAATATATGGAGAAACAAAAAAACAAATAAATAAAAAATTACGGACCAAAATGAAACAAATATAAGCCAAGGAACAGAAGAGAACTCTTATAAACAAAACTCCAGTGTATGTTGAGGAATTTACATCCACTGAAGAAGAGCGGCAGGCTATAAAAAACAAATAAAAGAACTCTTGGAAAATAATATATTACTACATTCCTGGGGCCCCTGTGACTTAGTATCATGTTCTGAAAAAAAACTTGAATTTTCTATTTAAGAGTTTTTGCTCCCTTTCCAGGAAATATTTATTAGAACTACTACTAAGTAGCATCATTAGCAAATTTTAAATAGTAAACCTTTTCAGTCTCAGATGAAGGAAAATAACAGCAATAAAGATATCATTAACCAAAAAGAGAAAAGGTATGCAAAGACATATAGATTATACATAAATAAAGTATATAATCACTTGCTGAAAATTTTATTTACATTTCCTTAATGAATGTATCATTCATGTTCACTTTGGCACAAAAATTAGGAGCCATATTGCAAAATAAAAAAAGGTTAATTTTTTATGTATTATTTCATAGAACATAAAAGAACAAAATTACAAATGCATAATCCATATAATAATCCACATAAATAACTGCTAGTTCTTCTCTTAGATTTTAATGTTACTGTTTCTGAAACAAATGCCAAATTCTAATAAATAAGTATATTATAAAAAATGTTTCAGCCTATAGGAAATTAATATGTTCTCTCCTTACCCTACAGTTTTTAATAACCATTATGAATGAACCATGCAACTATTACATGAGTCAAATGTATAAAAGCATTATTGTACTTCTTTGTATTATAGTTAACATACATTTTCAAAAATTAATACCAAGAATAAAGTATAATAGATAAAAAGTCATGTATTAAATAATTATAAGAAGAGATGTGGTGATAACTCAAATAAATACTATACTACAATGCCTTATGACTATTGTGGGAAGTAAAACAATTTTATCCTTGATATGTACATTGGAGTAGATTAGAGATGCATGTTAGAGTACCTGTTTATTCCAATAAAATTGGGTTCACTATGTACATTTATGAATGTAAAATTTTTTACACGGTTTATCACTCAATGCTTTATGCCAGTTGTAGCTTCCAGAGAATGCCAAAATGTAAATCTTTTGGCAGGATGGAATACTTCAATGATTCAAACAGCAAATGGGACAGTGGAGAGGGCTGAGGAGGCATCAAGGATCACCACATTGGTGGCAGATTTTAGTTCCTGCCCTTCATAAATTTGTGGACATTACAAAAACACAAAAACAAAACCAAACAAGCCTGCATATCTATTAGCCTCATAAGGGCAGGAAGCAGTGAAATCTCACTGTTAAAAAGTTAAAACATCATAAGGAAACTTTTCAAGATGAATTTTGAAGCAAAAAGCATGAAAATATCTAGATTTTACATAATCTTAGGTGATATGCTACATTCAAATTCAGCTATGCTCTAAGCACTTCTATTTCCCTACATTTGTTTATACTTGTCCCCCCTCAAGCACATTTTCATATTTTTCTGCCTATCCAAACAGGCCTGTCATCTTTTAATGCCAAAATTGCTTCTGCCTCAAAATTCTTCTCTGATTTTTGTTCAGTTTATATTACTTTCTTCATTCTCTTTGTGTCAAAATATAACGTTATTATGGAAGTTAGCATGTTCTATTGTACATTCCAGCTATTTATCTTCTGTTTATGAGTCATTTTTTTTTTTCTTTTTTTTTTTTTTTTTTAACTTTGCGTTTATTTATTTATTTATTTTATTTTTGGCTGTGTTGGGTCTTCGTTTCTGTGCGAGGGCTTCCTCTAGTTGCGGCAAGCGGGGGCCACTCTTCATCACGGTGTGCGGGCCTCTCACTATCGCGGCCTCTCATTGCGGAGCACAGGCTCCAGACGCACAGGCTCAGTAGTTGTGGCTCACGGGCCTAGTCGCTCCGCGGCATGTGGGATCTTCCCAGACCAGGGCTCGAACCTGTGTCCCCTGCATTGGCAGGCAGACTCTCAACCACTGCCACCAGGGAAGCCCAATTTTTTTCATTTTTTAATTTCTCTTTTTTTATTGAAGTATAGTTGACATACAAGATTACATTAGTTCCAGGAGTGCTGCATAGTGATTTGACATTTATATACATTATCAATTTATCACCATGATGTCTAGTAACCATCTGTCACCATGCAAAGTTATTGCAGTATTATTGACTATATTCCCTATCCTCTGTATTATATCCCTGTGACTTATTTATTTTATAACTGTAAGTTTGTACCTATTAATCCCCTTAACCTGTTTTTCCCAACCCCCAACCCGCTCCTCTCTGGCAACTACCCGTTTATGCTCTGTATCTATGTGTTTGTTTCTGTTTTTGTTTGTGAGTTTGTTTTTAGATTCTACATATAAGAAACCATAGGGTATGTATACTTATAGTCTTATTTCACTTAGTATAATAGCTTCTAGGTCCATCAGTGTTGTCACAAATTGCAAGATTTCTTTTTTTTATGGCTAATATTCCATTGTGTAAATATGCCCTATCTTCTTTATCAATTCATCCATCAATGGACATTTAAGTTGCTTCCATGTCTTGGCTATTGTAAATAGTGCTACAATGAACATAGAGGTGCATATATTTTTTGAATTAGTGTTTTCATTTTATTCAGATAAACATCCAGAAGTAGAATTGCTAGATTGTACAGAAGTTCTATCTTTCATTGTTTGAAGAATCTCCATATGCTTTCCATAGGGGCTACACCAATTTACAATCCCACCAACAGTGCATGAGGGATTCCTTTTCTCCACATCCTTGCCAACATGTTTTTTCCTGTACTCTTCATAATAACCATTCTAACAGGTGTGAGGTGATATCTCATTGTGGTTTTAACTCGCATTTCCCCAATGATTACTGACATCGAGCATGTTTTCATGTGTCTGTTGGTCATCTGTATGTATTCCTTGGAAATTCCAGTCCTCTGCTTGTTTTTTAATCAAGATTGTTTGGGGGATTTTTTGATATTGAAAAGTGTGAGTTCTTTATATATTTTGGATATTAACCCCTGATCAGATATATCATTTGCAAGTATCTTTTCCCATTTAGTAGGTTGCCTTTTCATTTTGTTGGTTTCCTCCTCTCTGCAAAGCCTTTCTAGTTTGATTTAGTCCCACTTAATTTTGCTCTTGTTGCCCTTGTCTGAGGAGACAGATCAAAAAAATATTACTAAGACTGACATCAGAGAACATACTGCCTATTTTTTCTTCTAGGAGTTTTATGGTTTCAGGGCTTACATTTGACTCTTTTTTTTTTTAATTTATTTTATTTATTTATTTATTATTATTTTTTTGGCTGTGTTGGGTCTTCGTTTCTGTGCGAGGGCTTTCTCTAGTTGCGGCGAGCGGGGGCCACTCTTCATCACCGTGCGTGGGCTTCTCACTGTCACGGCCTCTCTTGTGGTGGAGCACAGGCTCCAGATGCGCAGACTCAGTAGTTGTGGCTCACGGGCCCAGTTCCTCCACGGCATGTGGGATCTTCCCAGACCAGGGCTCGAACCCATGTCCCCTGCATTGGCAGGCAGATTCTCAACCACTGCGCCACCAGGGAAGCCCTTGACTCTTTAATATACATTTTGAGTTAATTTTTGTATATGGTACAAGAAAGTAGTCAACTTTCATTCTTTTGCATGTAGCTATCTGGTTTTCCCAAAATTATGTATTGAAGAGACTGTCTTTTCCCCACTGTACATTCTTCAATCCTTTGTTGAAAATTAATTGACCATACAAATATGGGTTTATTTCTGGGCTCTCTATTCTGTTCCATTGATCCACGTGTCTGTTTACTGTGCCAGTACCAAACAGTTTTTGATTACTATAGCTTTGTAGTATATTTTGAAATCAGGGGCCGTGATAACTCTAGCTTTGTTCTTTCTTAAGAGTGCTTTGGCTGTTTGGGGTCTTTTGTGGTTTCATACAAATTTTGGTATTATTAGATCCAGTTGCTTGAAAAATGCCATTGCTATTTTGATAGAGATCATGATGAATCTGTAGAATGCTTTGGGTCATATGGACATTTTAACAATATCAATTCTTCCAATCCATAAGCATGGTATATCATTGCATTTTTTGTATCATCTTCAGTTTTGTTCATCAGTTTCTTACAGTTTTCAGAGTATAGGTCTTTCACCTCCTTGGTTAAATTTATTTCCAGTATTTTATTCTTTTGGATGAAATCGTGAATGGGACTGTTTTCTTAATTTCTCTTTCTCATAGTTTGTTATTAGTGTATAGAAACACAGCATATTTCTGTATAATGATTTTGTATCCTGAAACTTCACTAATTCATTTATTAGTTCTAACAGATTTTTGGTAGCATCTTTAGGATTTTCTATATAAAGTATCATGTCATTTGCAAACAGTGACAGTTTTACCTCTTTTCAATTTGTATTCCTTTTATTTCTTTTTCTTGTCTGATTGCTCTGGCTAGGACTTCCAGTACTATGTTGAATAAAAGTGGCAAGAGTAAACATCCTTGTTTTGTTCCTGATTTTAGGGAAACTGCTTTCAGCTCTTCACCACTGAGTATGATATTGGCTGTGGGTTTGTCATATATATGGCCTTTATTTGTTGAGATATGTTCCCTCTATACCCACTTTATTGAGAGTTTTTATCATAAGTGATGTTGAATTTTGTCAAATACTTTTTCTGCATCTATTGAAATAATCATATGATTTTTAGTCTTCATTTTGTTAATGTGGTATATCACACTGACTGATTTGCAGATGTTGAACCATTTTTGCATCCCTGTAATAAATCTCACTTGATCATGGTGTATTATCCTTTTAATGTATTCTTGAATTCTGTTTGCTAATATTTTGTTGAGGATTTTTGCATCTATGTTCATCAGGGATATTGGCCTGTAAATTTCTTTTTTTGTAGTGTCTTTATCTGGTTTGGGCATCAGGGTAAAGCTTGCCTCACATAATAAGTTTGGAAGTGTTCCTACCTCTTTCTTATTTTGGAATAGTTTGAGAAGATAGTTGTTAACTCTTCTTTAAATGTTTGGTAGAATTTTCCTGTGAAGCCATCTGGTCTTGGATTGTTTGTGGGAAGTTTTTTTTTTATTACTGATTCTATTTCATTGCTAGTGATCAGTCTGTTTAGATTTTCTATTTCTTCTTGATTTGGTCTTGGAAGATTATATGTTTCTAAGAATTTATTCATTTCTTCTAGATTGCCCAATCTGTTGGAATATAATTGTTCATAGTAATCTCTTATGATTCTTTGAATTTCTGTGGTGTTGGTTGTAACTCCTCCTGTTTATTTCTGATTTTATTTATTTGGCCCTCTTTCCTTTTTTTCTTGATGGACCTGGCTAAAGGATTATCAATTTTGTTTATCTATTCAAGGAGCCAGCTCTTGGTTTCATTGATCTATTCTGTTGTTATTTTAGTCTCTAGTTAATTTACTTCCTCTCCAATCTTTATTATTTCCATACTTCTACTAACTTTGGACTTTGTTAGTTCTTCTTTTTCCAGTTCCCTTAGGCGCAAGGTAAGATTGTTTGTTTGAGATATTTCTTGTTTCCTGAGATAGAACTATATTGTTACAAACATCCCCCTTAGAAGTGCTTTTGTTGCATCCCATTAATTTTGGAACATTATTTTTTTTTTCATTTTCATTTACCTCAAGGTATTTTTTTATTTCCTCTTGGATTTCTTTGTTGACTCACTGGTTGTTTAGTAGCAAATCATTTAGACTATACACATTTGTCATTTTTTCCAGTTTTCTTCTTGTAATTGATTTCTGGTTTTACAAGATTGTGGTCAGAAAAGATTCTTGATGTGATTTCAATTTTCTTAAATTTATTGAGACTTGTTTTGTGGCCTAACATGTGATCTATCCTGGAGGATGTGCCATGTCCACTTGAAAAGAACGTGCGCTCTGCTGTTTTTGAATGGAATGTTTTGTATATATCTACTAAGTCAATCTGGTCTCATATGTCCTTTAAGGACAATGTTTCCTTACTGATTTTCTCCTGTATGATCCATTATTTGATGTAAGTAGGGAGTCATAGTCCCCTAACATTATTGTATTACTGTCAATTTCTCTCTTTCGGTCTGTTAATATTTGCTCTATATATTTAGGAGCTTCTATGTTGGCTGCATATATATTTACAAGTGTTATATTATTCTCTTGTGATTTAATACCTTTCTTTAGTGCTATGTTTGTATTTCTTTCTCTTTTTTGTGTATCTATCATAGATTTGGTTTGTGGTTATCATGAGGTTTATATATAGCAACCTATATATATAGCATACTTATACCTACTTTAAGTTGATGGTTGCTTACATTTAAGCACATTCTAAAAGCATTACATTTTTACTGCTCCCCCCATGTTTTATGTTTATGATGTCATATTTTACATCTTTTTATTTTGTGTATTCCTTAACTATTTTAAATATAGACGATTTTTACTACTTTTGTCTTTTAATCTTCATAGAAGCTTTATAGATAGTTGATTGACTATCCTTACTATATGTTTGCCTTTACCAGTGAGTTTTTTCCTTTCAGTTTTCTCCTTTCTATTTATGGTCTTTTCTTTTCCATCTAAAGAAATCCCTTTAACATTTCTTTTAAGGCCAGTTTAGGGATGATGAACTCCTTTAGCCTTTCCTTGCCTGGGAAACACTTTAACTCTCCTTTGATTCTAAATAATAACCTTGCTGGGTAGTGTATTATTGGCTGTAAATTTTTCCTTTCAGTACTTTGAATATATCATCTCACTCCCTTCTGACCTGAGAAGTTTCTGCTAAAAAATCAGCTGATAGTCTTATGAGGGTTCCCCTGTATATAACTAATTGTTTTTCTCTTGCTGCTTTTAAGATTCTCTTTTTAACTTTTGACATTTTGATCATAATGTGTCTTGGTGTGGGTCTCTTTGGGTTCATCTTGTTTGAGATGTTCCGTGCTTCCTGGACTTGGATGTCTGCTTCCTTCAACAGATTAGGGAAGTTTTCAACAATAATTTCTTCAAATAGTTTTTCTGTCACTTTCTCTCTTGCTTCTCCTTCTGGGAGCTCTATAATGCAAATGTTTAGTACTCTTAATGTTGTTCCACAGGTCCCTTAAACTATCCTTATTTAAAATTTTTTTTAAATTTTTTGCTATTTTGATAAGTGATTTCCTACCTTGTCATCCAGATCACTGATCAATTTTTCTGCATTCTCTAATGTGCTTTTGATTGCCTCCAGTATATTTTTCTTTTCAGTTATTGTAGTCTCCCATTCTAATTGGTTACTTTTTATATTTTATACCTCTTTGTTGAAGTTTTCACTGAGTTTATCCATTTTCCCCCTGAGTTTGGTGGCATTTTTATGACTATTTGAACACATTATCTGGTAAATTGCTTGCCTCCATTTCATTTAGTTCTTTTTCTGAGGTTTTATTTTATTATTTTGTTTAGAAGGTATTCCTTTGTCTCATTTTGCCTCTCTGTCTTTGTTTCTATATATTAGGTATATCAACTACATCTTCGAAGAGTGGCCTTATGTAGGGACCCAATGATACACTTGACACATTTCCCCCTGCTCACCATATCCAGGTGCCCCAGGGGTACCCCCCATGTAGGCTGTATGGGCCTCTTGTGGTTGGGTTACAATTGCTGCAGGCACACTGTTAGGCAGGGCTGACCCCTGGCCCAGTTGGATGTATGGCTCACCCCTGACTACTGTTAATGCTCTAGTGGGCAGGTCTGATCCCCAGCCCAGCTGTCTGTGAGACCTAGCTGTGAGTAGCTAAGCCCAGTTGTGGGCACGCTGGTGTGTAGGGCTGGCTCCCCAGAGCAGAAACCTCTTTAGTGGGGTGCCAGTGCAGGCCAAGCTCAGCTACTGAGTTGGTGAGGCTACTTCTTCAGAATGGGAGCCACTCTGGAGGAATCCTGCTCCTTGCTGGGTGGGGCAGGAAGGGAGCCATTTCAGAGGGGCCAGCCAGGGCAGGCAGGTTGCGCAGGGCTGATCCTCAGGGGAATGTCAGGGTGGGGTGCATGTTATTATCTATGTTCATAGAGAATGACAAAAATGGCTCCGGTCAGCACCAGGGCAGCTAGGTGAAAGGAGAGTTAAAAAAAAAAAAAAAAAAAAAGGAAGAAGGAAACTGCCAGTGCTTTCATCCCTGGAGAAAATTCCCATCAGATCTCTCCCACACACACCTTAAAATTAGTCAATGAGTCTCCTTCTTGCATGACCCAGCAGTTTTCAAGCTCTTGCCGCTGCACTAGGACTCATAGTGAGTTTGTATGTGAGTTTTCCTAGAGTGGAGCCTCGCTTTCCCACAGCCCTCTGGCTTTCCTGAATATAAGCACCACTGGTTTTCAAAGTGAGACGTTTTGGGGGCTCATCTTCCGGTACAGGCCCCCTGGACTGGGGAGCCCAACATGGGGCTTGGACCCCTTGCTCCACAGAGGGTACCTCCACAGTTGTGATATCACTCCCACTTACAGGTCACCACACTGCTGGTATGGATTCTGAGTAGATTGTGTTTCTGCCTCTCTTATCCTTCTTGATGTGGCCTTTTAAAAATATCCTTAGTTGTGGACAATCTGTTCTACTAATCTTCAGAATGTTCTCAGAGATAGTTTCTCTCTATGTGGTTGTAGTTTTGGTGTGTCCATGGGAGGAGGTTAACTCAGGATCTTCCTACTTCACCATCTTGGTCTGGATCCTCTGTGATTCATCTTCTTTCCTATACTATGAGCTCCTTCTTGGAAGGGTCTGCCTCTGAACCATTTTTGTACCTATCCTCAATGATACCAAGTACACTGCCTTGCATATAGTT
The DNA here is from genome assembly GCF_965194805.1 of Balaenoptera borealis. Taxonomy (NCBI): domain Eukaryota; kingdom Metazoa; phylum Chordata; class Mammalia; order Artiodactyla; family Balaenopteridae; genus Balaenoptera; species Balaenoptera borealis. The sequence goes on from NC_138862.1 coordinate 119,746,254, forward strand.
AATTTCAGTAAGTATTTCTTTTCTTGTGGTGGAATAAATGAAAAATTTAAACAGATAAATCTACATTCTCAGACCTGACTACAAATCATCTTCAAATTTTCAGAATGGAGAGTGTGCCAACATTTCATGTAAATGAAGAACAAGAGTTTTATTTAACTACATGCTCAAGTAACTACTAAAAAGTCAGCATCTTACTAAGACGATTTGACAGAAGTATAATGTCTATAACAAAGGGGGTAGCTATGGCACTGTATGTGTCAATAATCCTCTCTCTTGGGTTTTATAAATACTATAGTAATGTATTTCAAACTTCAAGTACACTGGAGGACATTTGAAACAGAATGATTAAAAAGATGAAGACGAGGGGTTCCAGTTCAAGGTAACAATGTAGGAGACCCTTGAACTCATGTTCTCCTATACACACACCAAATCTACAGCTATAAATGTGAAAATTCCCTCTGAAAGAAATACAGAAGCTAGCTGAGTGACTCCTACATATCAGGCAAACGAGAAAATACCCACATCAAAACAGGTAGGAGACACTGAGACACAATCTGTCCATAAACCCGACACGCATCCTGGCTACACACAACTGGGAGGGAACTCACAACTCCCTGTATCTTCTTGAGTAGCAAAGTGTTTGACCTCACATCTGATACCCCACCTCTTAATACTTTCACCAGAGAGATGGGCCCCCAAAACATCCAGCTTTGAAAGCCAATGTGGCTTGCATGCACGATACCCACAAGGCTATAGCAAACACAGAGAAAGATCTTAAAATGTTAGTGTGGACTCACTGTGGTTATAACCCTAGGGCCCAGAGCAGAGACAGCAGATTAAAACACAACCACTCTTTTCATAAAAGAGGCCTATTTTCTTATCTTAATAGCTGTAGCCTGAGGAGCAGACTTCTATTTTAGCACAAATAAACAGGCTAACTCCAATACTCTCCAGAGACCAGGAGGAAAGCAGCTCCTTCTTCATGCTCTCTCTCCACCTTGCTCCAGGTTGCTGGTATGTCTCAGAGAAGCTCGTGTATGTGTCTGAAGCCCTTACATCAGGAAAAACAGACTTTAAGCCAAGGACCGTAATAAGAGACAAAGAACGTCATTATATAATGATAAAAGGGTCAATTCAACAAGAGGATATAACATTTCCAAATATTTGTGCACCTAACATAGTAGCAGCTAAATATATAAAGCAAATATTAGCAGACCTAAAGGGAAAAGTAGACAGGAATACAATAATAGTAGGAGATTTCAAGACCCCACTTTCATCAATGGATAGATCATCCAGATAGAAAACCAATGAGGAAACACTGGACTTAAATGACATGCTAGACCAGCAGGATTTAACATTTACAGAATATCCCATCCAAAAGCAGCTGAATATACATTCTTCTCAAATGCACAAGGAGCATTCTCCACAATAGATCATGTCAGGCCATGAAACAAGTCTTAATAAATTTAAGAAGACTGAAATCATATCAAGCAACTTTTCCAACTACAAGGGTATGAAACTAGAAATGAATTAAAAGAAGAAAACTGGAAAATTCACAAATATGTGAAGATTAAACAACATGTTACTAAATAACCAATGTATCAAAGAAGAAATCAAAAAATATCTTGAGACAAATTAAAAAGGAAATACAGCATTCCAAAGCTTATTGGATACAGCAAAAGCAGTTCTAAAAGGAAAGTTTAGCCTACATTAAGAAATGAGAAAGATCTGAAATAAATAACACAACTTTACACCTCAAGAAACTAGGAAAAGCAGCACAAACTAAGTACAAAATTAGAATAAGGAAGGAAATAAGAAAGATCAGAGTGGAAATAAATGAAATAGAGACTAAAAAAATCAAAATGATTAATGGAATTAACAGCTGGTTTTTGAAAAGATACAAAATAGACAAACTTTTTAGCTAGACTCACCAAAAAACAAGAGAGGACTCAAATAAGTAAAATCAGAAATAATAAGAGGATACTATGAACATTTATACACCCCAAAATTGTATAACCTAGAAGAAATGGAAAAATCCTAGAAATATACAGCTTACCAAGAGAGAATCATGAAGAAACAGAAAATCTGAACAGATCAATAACAAGAAAGTAGATTTAATCAGTGATCAAAACTTCCTAACAAACAAAAGCCCAGAACCAGATGGCTTCACTGATGAAATCCACCAAACATTTAAAGAATTAACAACAATCCTTCTCAAACTCTTCACCCCAAAAAAAGAATAGAAGGAAATACTTCCAAATACTTCCTTCCAAATAGAAGGAAATACTTCCATTTTATGAGGCCAGCATCATCCTCATACCAAAGCCAGACGATGACACCACAAGAAGAAAAAAGTACAGGCCAATATACCTGATGTACATGGATGCAAAAATATTCAACAAAATATTAGCCGAACCAAATTCAACAGCACATTGAAAGGATCATACACCGTGACCAAGTGGAATCCACCCCTGAGATGCAAGGATGTTTCAACATATGCAAATCAATCAAGGTGACAGAACACCTTAACAGGATAAAGGATGAAAATCAGGATCATCTCAGTTGATGCAGAAAAATCATTTGACAAAAATCAACATCCTTCAATGGTAAAAGCTTTTGACAAATTAGGTATAGCAAGAACTTACTTCAACTCAATAAAGGCCATTTATGACAAGCCTACAGGTAACATCATACGTAAAGGTGAAAAACTGAAAGCTTTTCCTCTAAGATCTAGAAAAATAGAAGGAGGCCCACTCTCACCACTTTTATTCAACACAGCATTGGAAGTTAGCCAGAATAAGTAGGCAAGCAAAAGAAATAAAAGGCATCCAAACTGGAAAGGAAGAATAAAACTGTCTCTACTTGCAGGTGATATGATATACATAGAAAAAACCCTAGAGACTTCACCAAAAAATTTTTTAAAACCAATAAACCAATGCATTAGACTTGCAGGTTACAAAATCAATATACAAAAATCAGTGGTTTCTATACACTAATAATAAATTATAAGGAGGAGAAATTAAAAAGGTAGTCCCATTCACAATTGTGTCAAAAATAATACATTTAGAAAAGAATAAATTTAACCAAGGATGTGAAAGATCTGTACATTGAAACTATAAGACAGTGATAAAAGAAATTGAAGAAGACACAAATAAATGGAAGAATAATCCATGCTCAAGGATTGGACAAATTAATATTATTAGAAAGTTTATACTACCCAAAGTAATCTACAGATTCAAAATTCCAATGGCATTTTTCACAGAAATAAAACAAACAATCCTATAATTTGTATGGAACCAAAAAGACCCCGAATAGCCAAAGTAATCTTGAGAAAGATAAATAAAGCTTTTTCAACGCTTTATGTGAGGCATTATGCTTCATACTGTACTACAAATATATAATAATCAAGTTAAGGTGGTATTGGAATAAAAATAGACACAATTGATCAGTGGAGCAGAATAAAGAGCCCAGAAATAAACTCATGGATGATCTATTCATTCACAACAAAGGAGCCAACAATACACAATGGGAAAAGGATAGTCTTTTCAATAAATGATGTTGAAAAAACTGGACAGCCACCTGCAAAAGAATGAAATTGGACCCCTATGTTACACCGTTAACAAAAATCAACTCACGATAAATTAAATGCTTGAATGTAAGACCTGAAACCATAAAACTTCTGGAAGAAAACAGACAGTAAGCTCCTTGGCATTAGTCTTGGTGGTGAATTTTTTAGATTTGATACCAAAAGCAAAGGCAACAAGAGCAAGATTCAGCAAGTGGGACTACATTAAACTAAAAAAGTTTCTGTACAGGAAAAGAAACTATTGATAAAATGAAAAGGAAACCTACAGAATGGGAGAAAATAAATAAATAAATAAATAAATAAACCAATTTAAAAATGTGCAGAGGATTGGAACAGACATTGTTCCAAAGAAGAATTTCAAATGGTCAACAAGTAAATGAAAAAGTGTTGAACATCATTAATCATCAGGAAATATAAATCAAAACTAAAATAAGCTATCCCTTAACATCTGTTAGAATGGTTATTATCAAACAGAGAAGAGATAACAAATGTTGGCAAGGATATGGAGGAAAGGAAACCCTTGTGCACTATTGGTGAAAGTGTAAAATGGTGCAGCTACTACAGAAAAAAAGAGTATGGAGATTTTCAAAAAAATGAAAAATAGAACTACCATATGATCCAGCAATTCCACTTCTGTGCATTTATCCTAAAGAAAATTACTGTCTCAAAAAGATAACTGCTCTCCCATGTTCACTGCGGTATTATTTACAACAGCCAAGACATGGAAGCAACCTAAGTGTCCATAGATGGATGGATAAAGAAAATGTGGTATTTATATGCAATGGAATATTATTCAGCCATAAAAAGGAAGGAATTCCTGTCATTTGCAACAACATGCATGGACCCTGAGGGCATTATACTAAGTGAAATAAGTCAGACTAGAAAGACAAACACTATGATCTCACTTATATGTGGAATCTAAAACAAAAACAAAACCTCTAAACTCATAGATACAGAGAAAAGATTGGTGGTTGCCAGTAGGGGATGAAGGTGTCAAAATAGGTCAAAGTGGTGAAAAGGTACAAACTTCCAGTTATAAGATAAATAAGCCCTTGGCATGTAATGTACAGCATGGTGACTATAGCTAACAATACTGTATTGTATATTTGAAAGTTAAGTCTCACATCAGCCAGTATATGTGCATGGTGAGATTTATGACCATACATACAGAACTCTAAAATTAGGATTCTTTAGACATAAAGAACAATGAGGGTATGGGTTTAGGAGAAAGCCACAGGAAAGAAGTCAGGCACTGACAAAGTGCCCAATTCACAACTGTGTCCAAAATACACTTCTTTTTTATAGAGGCTAAGCAAGGATGCTAGTTGGTGAATATGTCGTTGAAAGCCTAATGTCCCTAACCTGACTATAGTTTTATCATCTATAGGAGAAAGCCAAGAGTAAACAATGATGTTTTATTTCCACCTAGAAAATCCATACAGGCTTCTATAGGACTGGCTATGTGCTGCTGTACTTCATTTTGTGTGTGTATATATTTGGGTAAGTATGGAGAACTATGCAGAGAATATGTCAATTTTCATATAAAAATAATTATCTTATATTAAAAAGAAATGACATCAGAGACACCAGGATTCTACACAGCAGTAAGAAAGTGAGCCCAAATAATTCTTCATAAAGGAAAAGTCCATGTCATAGGCTCAGCAGTTACACTAAAGCTATTAATTTGAACTTAAGTTTTCATAAATTCTACTGTCTCAAACTAATAAATCACTTGCACATGGAAAGATGTCAAACAAGTTCTCTCTCATCCACATTTGGCAAACACCACAACTTCTTAACCCAATTGTTGGTCTCAACATGTAACACCTGTAAATTTTCACCTAATTAAACATATACTATATGTTGAATGATGGGGCAGAATTCTTGATTTCAGAAAAACAAAACCTACTCTGGATAGTTGAAACATAAAATAAATGTATTAAAGGATATTAGTTTGCAGGTTCTTGGGGGAGGGCCAGAGAGTCTGGCATGCAGTAAGAATCAATGCCCAAACCCTTCGAAGAATTCTCCAGAACGCAGGACTTGTGTGGAATTGCAGAAGGAGAAAAGTAGGAATGAAGAAATTAGGAATTCATGAAAAAGAGGAAAAGGTGTAGCAGATTTGTTAGAGAGGACACTGAAGTATCAACATGTGGAAAATGCAAGCTCTTACAATATATTCTTCTTTCACATTTTTCATTCATAAACTCAACTGATACGACTGGTGCCTTTGGGAATAATTAAGTTGGGAAAAAAATGTGGACACACAACAGTGAAAGCAAGATGTAAAGAGAAGCCACAGCTCCAAGAATGCAGATACAGCTACACTATGAGAGTATCTGAAGACTTCAAGTTTTAATTCAATCAAGTTAATTAGAAATGGCTGTGAACACAGGGTCCATAAAACAAATTATGGTTTTTACTGGAGTTCAAATGATCCCAGCTATATAGAGACTGGAGAATTGCTGTCATTCGACTGAGAAACTGGCAAAGCCTACTGCGAACAAGTACTCAGAGCGTGGGGCTTGAGATGTTTAGGACCAGGCTGAGTAAATGCCCTAGTAATACGGATGATAAGTAATATGGATGTTGTCATATAACAACAAAGATGAGGGAAGTCTTGTCATGATTACCTTCCATTATTAGTTTCCCAGTTTTCTACAGAAGCTATTTAACACAAAAGATAAATCAATTTTAGGATAAAATTAAAATACTAGGTTTCTGTTTTGTTCCACCAGAAACCGTGAGTCTTATTTGCCATGTGATATTTGCTGAAAATAGGGATAAATTCATTTTTATATAGAGAAAACAACATTCTTTCAAAAAATAGCATTGGCTCTCAACTTTGAGGAGACTAGGCAGAGACTGAGAGGGAGGAGGAATGAAACAACATGATTTGCACTTTAATTTGGAAGAAAGCTGGAAATGCCGAAAAGCTCTTTCTAATGTCCCTGTCCTTCTTCCTATCCAGCACCCTCCAAACTACCAAATTAATGACTCTGAAGTTTAACCCTAACCTCAAAGGATCCAAAATAGGACAACATTTATAACCACCACACTCTGGATCTCTTTTGAAGCAGGCAGACTGCAGAGAATCGTATTCTTACCTTTTTTTTCTGCAAAAAGCTTTACTGTTTCCATTTGGTCCACAGCTTGGGCGAGGGCTCCTGGGTGTTAGAAAAGCTGTCTAGTGCCTGCAGTGAGAGGCTCAGGCAGAAGCCCTGACACAAAGGGGCTGCAGAGGAGCCCCTCGAAGGCCTCTGGGCTCTGGAGGCTCTAGTCGTGCTTGAGGGTGAGCCTTTGGAAGAAGAGATACTCGCCCACCCCTGCCTGGGGCCGCCAGCCTGCGGAGGGCGGTCAAGTGATTGCCATCTTCTTGATGAGTTTCACCTGCTCATCCAGAAAGTGGTTCTGCAGGAAGTCACAGAGATATAGGGGTCTATGCAGGCAGAATGCAGGGCATGCAGAATCCAAACAGCCTGGTTCAGGTTCTTTTCCAAGGCCACTGTGGCTTCCACGGTGTCCAGGGCTTTACCTCACTTACTGTGAACGGCTTCTGCATGTCCCAGAAGTGAGTGTGGCCTCCATGCTGGTTTTGTATCTTCAAGAGATGCTGGGCGCCCTCAAGCTTCTCCTTGGCCAACTCGAGGAAGAGGTGAGTGGCCCAAGCCCTGTGGAGCCACAATGTCTCCATCGAAATAGAAGCCCTGAGAGAATTTTTGTTGATGAGGAATGGGATCCGAAGCTACTGCTATTGTCCTGCAGGAAAACAAAGGCACAGCTCCACTCATCCGTTTTTAGCTGCCGAGCGTATTTCTTCATGAGGAAGCCGAAAGGCATGTCTATCACCCTTTCTTGGCCAAGCACAAGCCTCAACTTCCAGGACTGTATATCCCTCAAAGAGAGTAGCAGCACCATCATCTCCATTAACTCTGTCTAAACTGCAGCGAAGGAAAGCAGTGTGTGTGTCTGGCAGTGCAGCTTTGAAACAAGTCACAGCCTACTTCCTCCCTCCACGCTCCTACCGTGGAGACATTCTGCAGCTTCCACCTACCACTCCCACCCCATCTTCTCGCCCATGAACTCTACCGTACAAAGTCTACAGCATGCGATTTTGTCCTTATTAAATGCTGCCTGCTGTTTGACGTCTTCTCCCCTAAATGGCTGCACGTGGAGGGCAGAGGACTTGCTCTCAACACCTTTGTATCTGACCCAGATCCCAGTGCAGTAGGTAAGCCGCCATGCTTGCTGGTGGAATGGACTTCCTACCAGCGCCCATCTCCTCCATTTCCACCTTCCACCACTTGCTTCTGGCCTACAACAGCAGCCTGCTGGCAAAATGCTCACTTCTAGCAAGGCTGTTTCAACCCAAGTTGGAGAGCTTTGATCTGAGGAACATAAAGACCTACCTGAGGGGAAAACATGATCAAGAAAATGTTAATGACCAGCTGAGTCACATCACACAGCATTGCATTGTGACAGCATGAGGGATCCTATTGGGGGACCTGCAGAAATCATCTTTATATTTGAAGGCGCTGTGGGAAGGAGGGTAAGTGAGCTGAGGAGGTACCCTGGGTTTGGGACAAGCTGGCCCTTTAAAGGCCATGAAAGGCCAATCAGTAAGGCTCAGAATCACCAGAGGTTGAAATCAAACCATCCCCTCCAAACTGGAGTTCCCTGAGGGCATCTCAGAAGAAAGGTTGCATTAGGCGGTTTGGAGAGGGAGCAAAGAGGCTAATGAAGCATAAACTGGCTGCTTTCTGCAGAGCCTTCTGGGTAGCAGGCCACCCTCTCCCCCTTTCCTACCCATTTATTTATTTATATTCTTAATTAATGGAAATCTCAAACCCCATTAGTTCAGCAGGAGTCAGTAATAAACACTTGAAGCGTTAGGCAGGCAGCGCTACTGGGGAAGGGCAGAGGCTCTTCTTCCTGTTCCTAGATTCTGGTCGCATGGCTAGCTTGGGCTGGGGAGAGAAGATACATTTGCTGGTTCTATGCAGGAGGGCCGGAGCCTGTGTTGATGGGCCACTGACCTCCACAGTATCTGAGTTTCTTTTCTTTTTTTTTCTTATTGAAGTATAGTTGATTTTCAATATTATATTAGTTTCAGGTGTACAACATAGTGATTCAGTATTCTTATAGATTATACTCCATTTAACATTATTACAAAACAGTGGCTGTATTTCCCTATGCTGTACAATATATCCTGGTTGCATATCTATTTTAAAAAAATAGCATTGGTGGTAACTGATGACTTTGTATGTTCTTGTTAAAGTATTTTTTAATAAAAGTAGTTATATGGACGGAGAAAGTATTTATTAGAAAAGGAAAACAGTTTATCTTATAGGCTAAGTGCCAAGAAGTCTATGGGAAAAAGGAAAGTCCTATTGTTCACCGCCCAGTTTCCTTAGTACACAATAGTGTCTGCTGAAGCCAAACTTTATTACATAAGAAAAAAATAGGAGTCCTATACTTGGAAATAATTTGAATATTCCATTAATAACATAAATAATCAAGTAACATGTTACCATTTAAGAGAATTATAACTTAGATCCTCTCACCTGGTAAAGTTTCCCAGGAAGAAATTTTAGAAAATTACAAAAATCTATAGAAAAGTATCATACATGACTGTAAAACACCGGAAACATGCATGCGTTTTAAGGTTAAGAATAAAATATGTATGTACCTTCAATTACTGATGCTATCCAACAATGTCTTTGAAGTTCTAACCAATGAATAAGGCATGAAAAAAGTAAACTTACGAATATGAGAGAAAAAAATTGCCAGAACTTTAAGGGTATATTATTTTATTTTTAGAAAATACTAAATAATCAACTGAAAAACAATAAGGCATTTAATAGAGTATTAATTATTTTCCTGTAAACCAACAATAACAAATTTGAAAGGTTAATGGCAAAATGTCCCATTTAAAATTAATCACAAATACTGTAAAATGTCTGAGAATATATACAAAAATAAATGTGCAAGAGCTAAACTTCAAAACAATTATAAAACTTTGCTGAGGGTCATAAAAGAAGATGTGGGTAACTGGAGTGATGTTTTAGTGTATTGTCTACTTGATAAGCTGATTCTAAAGCTTATCTGTAGGAATGTATAAGAAAAAATATTCAATATATAACATTAAGAAAGAACAGTGAGGGAGAACTATTCTGGATATCAAAATATACTATAAAGCTAAATCATTAAATCAGAGTAGTACTGCACACAGTACTTGAGGAAAAAGGTAAATAAAAATCAATGGATTAAACTAGAGAAGCCATGTGCACATAGAATTACACATATGATAAAACTGGCACCTTTAAAGCAGTGGAGAAGAATTAACTATTTTTAAAATGGCATTAGGGTAATTTGACAATATTTAGAAAAAGGAAGAAAAAGTTAAGACCCTTTTATATGTCAAATACAAAAGTAATTATCAGATAAAATGAAAAACAAAATGCAAAAAACAAAACTATAAAAAGATTAAAAAAACCATAAGAGATTATTTTCATAATCATTGTTTGAGGAAGGTGTCCCAGTGAAAAACTCAGGAAAATATTTTCAAACTTCACCCATTTAAAAATTTAGAATCTTTATATTTTGGGGGTAAAAATCTTAAAATAAAAATTAAAAGTCTCAAAAAATATTAACATCAGTGAGCAATTTAAAGTTTCTATAAATCTATAAAAAGTAAATTCAATAAGTCAAAGTAAATGAACAGGAAATGCAATATAAATACTCACAAGTATCCAATGTATCTACAAATAGACATTCAATCTCAGTAGCAATCAAAATCATAAAGATTATGAATTTTGTCTCTTTGAAGTCAACACTCATGCATATTCGTTATTTCAAACAATAGTGTTAAAAGAGGTTGTTTCTTTTAGATGTTTCAGCAATGAAAGTTTTATATACTTATTCAAGTGCCTTAACTGTCTACTTTTGCAAAAATGTAATCATCTTTGAAAACTTGTGTTTTAAACAACATTAAAAACTCAATTAAATCACAATACATTTACACTATTTTAAATCTCTAAAGATATAGGCATTTTAGAATGCTAAATTTCTCATATTTAAAAACACACAAGAAACAAAAAGAATAATGTATACACAGTTTTTAAAAGTTACTAAGAGTTTAAAATGGTAATACACATATTGTCAGCATAGCTATGCAACCTGTGTGTCCCTGCCACTAGAGTCTGCATACTTTCAGGCAAACAGAGTCTTCTTCAATTTTTATTTTCTAGTGCACAGCGCAGTTCTTTATATCATAGAAGAAGCCTAATAAATATTTTCTGAATGAAAGTCAATCTTTATCCTCCGTCCCAGAATATATGTATGCCAAGTTTTTCTTTGTTTACCCCCATGAATATAAATGAAATATGTCCCACACATAGATTTACTTGAATTATCTAATAGTGAATATATATATATGTATATATCCTGTAATCTTCATCTGCTTCTGAATACTTGTAAATAAATTATGATATCATGATTTAACAGAGCTGCACCTATTAGGCGTTGTGGATGTATTATCTCAAGTTAATTCTTCAGGACTTCATTGAATAGAAAGAGGCAATTTGGAAGATTCTAGGCTGTTAGACTAGCTTCATTAAAGTTAGTACCTTTCCTAGCAGTTGATTTCTACAGCACAGTAACAACATGAATGAATGGAATGTGTTCATGTTTGTCTTCTACATTGGCCAGATTTAATACATCCAGTAAATCAACAAAGAAAACCCAGAGGAATAGGCAGAAACTAAACAGAGACAGATAACCACCAAGAGCAAGCCAACTTCATACATGTTTCTCAATCTTTTACGTTTCTAGTCCTTAGAAATGAATACGCATTTTGTAATTATAAATATGAACTTTCAGCCATAAATAAAGATTGCAGGGAGTATAATTCAAGTTATATGTAAGGAATGTGGCTGGTTAGTGCATTGTGTTCATTGTTCCAAGGTAGTAAATTCACCTCCTAGTTTGTCTAGTTAGCTGTACTTTCTCCCACTAATACACACTGCTCATTTAATGTGGAAATCCTTATTCCAAAATAGGGCTAAAAGAAAATGAGAAAGAGTTAGAAACAAAGAATAGGTTAGCCATAAAAGAAAGTACATTTCCTACCACTAGTGGGTAATAATGATGATGATAGCTAACATGTACTGGGTTAGTTCGATATCTAGTTGTTACTGTATATTAGGCAATATACCAAGTACTATATGTTAACTGATTTGACTCTAATATCTTTAAAATATTATTATCTCCACTTAAGAGAAGAGACAAAAGAAGAGGAAACTGAGGCAGAGAGGTGTGCTAGTATACAGTATCTTTTTTGAAGAGTTTACACTTGAGTCCACACTGAGTCTGTAATGCTCGTGTCTCATATTTAGATGTACATGAACAACTAGTAGTGAATGTTAAGGAGTTTGAAATTTTGTCATGGCCCATTGGCCAATTAGCTCAGTGAATGTAGCTGTAAATATACATACATCCATACATATATTTGACTCTGTGTGTATGTGTACCTATACCCATATACACATGAGATGATCAGCTTAGAAAGGTTTTTCTTTTTGAGAATGAGAAGCACTGATGATTCCATCTAGTTGCTGGGACCATAGCAGTGATTAAGGCTGACTGATCTGCCCTCATCCTTTCCTTTCCTTTCCTGTGTGACGTGCCCCATGTGGCTAAGGAAAAGGTAAAGCAGCTGTGCTGAGATGGTGGACATTTATCTCATGTAGAAATTATTTTCCCTGAGTGGCACCGTGAAAGAGGACTTCTTATATTTTGTTTCAGAATGAGCCTTTCAAAGGAACACATCCTGAAACTCATTTAAATCAAGAAATTTATAGATTGGAATCATGGCTACATTCCTTAGTAAAACAAGGGGAAAGTTCAACTGCTAAGTCTCATAAATGAATATATTTGATGTCATTTGAACCAAGAAGCAACATATAATGTTTAAGAATACTGACCCTGGAGGTAGAGTGCCTGGCTTCAATTCTACCAGCTGTGGTCACATTCCTTAACTCTCTACAAACACCCACCATCTGTAAAACTGGGGAAAATTTAACCTTAAATACAGAGAATTAAATAAGTGTGTGTATATGTATGCGTGTGTGTATATATATATATATTTTTTTAAATTTATTCCCAATATAGTGTTCAAATCAAGGCCTGGTATATAATAAGTGCTCAACTGCTATTTTATTTATAAAAATATGCAGATTTGTTCATTTATGGCATTTTTAATCTCTTAAGCCTTGTAAGGGCTCTGACTGTTCTGGATCCAATCACCTACTATATCTGGAGACTTATAAGAGTAAAGCATTAGTAGAAAAATATGAAGTGGCATATTATTTCTATTGTGTCTGTTATTAACATTCCAAGTATATCCTGAGGTAATTAAAGTTTAGTCTTAAAAGAGAATCTATGAATTCATATAGTTTGATATCTAGTTGATACCTAAGATTGAATATCATAATTTACAATTTAATTTTTACTAAAATAATATAATTGCATTGTACTTTTTCCATTTTGGGGCTTATAGAAAGAACATCTTCATATATGAATTTTAAATAATATTTCCATCAAGGAGCTCTTCAGAAATACTGCCTAGGAAACCTGAAGTTTACTGGGAAACAAATTTGAAATATTTTAAAATTAATCCAATAGGTTCTCTGTATCCCTTCTCTCTTCATATGTAATTTGCATACCAAAAATGATTATCAAATTGCCTACAAATGTCAAATATTTAACATAGCTGTAATTGTAATTAATCCTGATTAAATACCTCACATGATGTACAGTTCATAATGTTCATACATATATGAACATAAATATATACATGATATATAGCATAACACACAAAAAATAGGAGAATTAAAAAAATATCCAACAATTCTAGATCCGGGTAAGATGGAATAAGCACACTACTCCCTGACTCTCCCACTTAACATAGCTATAAACCTGGATTGCACATAGACCTGCTATTTAAGGACTCCAAAAATTTAATAGTAAAATTCAGATTAAGTGAAGACCCCAAAGAGCTTTTCTTTATGTGGGTTTTATCTACTGATACTTACTATATTAGAAATTTAAACTAAGAAATTGTTAAAACACAAGCTCATACTCCATTAGCTAACACCGTGGTGATGTCATCACCACATATCACAAGCCTCTGGAAATTTTCACTGTGCATTCATATGAGAAAGAGTGAAAAGTACAAATAACATCTTAGTGATATAGGAAATACTTTTGACCACACTTTGAGAACTCTGTCTTGTGTGCAATGAATAAAGAATAAATATTGTTTTGATGCATACATGAAGTGTTCACCAAATTGTGAAACAAAGATTCACAAATATTTTAAACACTAATTTCATACTGAAAAATTTTTTAAAAAGAATACTCTATCAAAAAGCTAAAAAAATGTTTAGAAAAAAGACATTTCTAAATAATACAGACACATATCATTTGATGTCTTTTCCCCAGCTCTGGTTCCCAGCAGTACTTTCTAAGGCTCTCCATTCACAGAGGATCATGGTAGAGTTAAGAAAGACACCAGGTTCGTGCTCCACCACTACCCTTTTACAATTGGGATTACATTGCCATTGAGAAAGAACTCACTTGAATAAGTTAGATGTTTATATATAAAGACTCTTTATATCAAGCTCTCCTAATTTGGGGACCAAATTCAATACTAGCAAGGCCATATCTGGGATAGTAGAGATGACCAGAATCAGTATTCAAATATCTGTAAACAGTCAAAACTTTTCCAGACTTCCAGAGAGGAAACCTGTCTGTTAAATTTCTTGTTATCCAAGAATTACTCTGAAAAAGATAAATGGTTCAGTATTCATTAACGAACATCTGTAAGAAATTATCAGATACTATACCTATTAAAAATTATGGACTTAAGATGACCTATCTAGAGTAATATTCTTGAGCCTGTAGGAAAAAAATATTATGTAGATTACCTTTCATTTTATAAGGTAGCATTAATTTCTAATATTTAAAAGAAATTCCAGTAAAAATAATTTTCCTTACTTGGCTTTAAAAATCTCAGGGGCTGAGAATTTTCAGAACTCAAATAACACATTTGATTTTTTCAAAAAAATTTTAATTTCATTAGAAAAATATATATAAATTATGTTTTAGAATTTTAGAAATATAAACAAATATAACACACATAATAGAACATAAAATGGGTTTGAGCAATGTTAAAATATAAATGTTTAATCTGTGACTTTAAAAGGTCTTAGGTTATTTTAGACCTGGTCATGGACTCTGGCACCAAGGGAAAGGATAGTCTCTTCAATAAATGATGCTAGGAAAACTGGATACCCACATGCAAAAGGATGAAATGGGACCCTTAAACTGTACACAAAAATCAATACAAAATGGATCAAAGAGTTGAACAAAAGACCTGTAACCATAAAACTACTAGAAGAAAACATAAGGGAAAGCTTCTTGAGGTTGGTCTTGGCAATAATTTCTTGGATATGTCACCAAAAGCACAGGAAACAGCAGGAAAAATTAAAAAGTGGGACTGTATCACACTGAAAAACTTTTGCAAAGCAAAGAAACAACAAGATGAAATGGCAACCTACAGAATGGGAGAAAATATTTGCAAAACATATATCGGATAAAGAAAGGGTTAATATCCAAAATATATTTTTTAATTATACAACTCAGTTAAAAAACAATCCAATTTAAAAAATGGACAGAGGAAATGAATTAATATTTCTACAAAGAAAACATACGACCAACAAGCATATGAAAAGATGCTCAACATCACTAATCATCAGGGAAATGCAAATGAAAACCACAATGAGCTATCATCTCACAACTGTTAGAATGGCTAATATGAAAAAACCAGAAGAGAACAAGGTTGGCAGGTTGTAAAGAAAAGGGAACCCTTGTACACTGTCAGTTGGAATGTAAACTAATGCAACCACTATGGAAAACAGTATGAAAACTCCTCAGAAAATTAAAAATAGAAGTGCAATATGATCCAGCAATTCCACTTCTGGGTATATACCCAAAGGAATGAAATCAGGATCTAAAAAGGTAGATCTCCCATGTTCATTGCAGCACTATTCCCAATAGCCAAGAAATGGAAGCAGCCTAAATGTCCCTTGATGAACAAACTGATAAAGAAAATGTGGTATATACATACAGTGGAATATTATTCACCTTTAAAAAGAAGGAATTCCTGCCATTTGCAACAATATGGATGAACCTAGAGAACATTATGGTAAATGAAATAAGTCAGATACAGGTGGATAAATACTATGTGATACCACTTATATGAGAAATCTAAATAGTCAAACTGATAAAAGCACAGAGTAGAATGATGGTTGCCAGGTGCTGGGGAGAGGGGAAATGGGGAGGTATTAGTCAAGGAGCACAAGTTTCAGTTATGAAAGATGACTCAGCCCTAGAGATCTACTGTAAAATATAGTGCTTATAGTAAACAGTACTGTAGTGTATATTAAAAATTCACTGAGAGTAGTACTTATATTAGGTGTTCTTATCAAAAAAATAATAACGATGATAAATAAAGAGGGCAAGAGTGAGATATTGGAGGTAATGGATATATTTCTGATTGTGGAGGTCTTTTCACAAATGTATACTCATGTCCAAACTTATCCAGTTGTATACATTAAATATGGACAGCTTTATGTATGTCAATCACACCTCAATAAAGTGGTTTAAAAAACATATTTTAACTGCCCAATTTTGTTTCTACTTGAACGGATAATATTGGTTCACTGTCATATGGGAGGACTAAATGATATGAACTCACTAATCTGATAATAATTTCAGAGGACAGGAAAAAACAAAACTGGTAATATGACCATGGTCCTGTTCTGACAGGTGAGTAGTAGAAAGAGGGAAGAAAGGAATTAAAGCCCAACTACAAATTACATTTCTTATCTTCGCTATCTTTGTTATCCTCAGTAAAGTGAGTCATGTCATTTTTGGCATCTTTTCTCCAATCTGTTATTAACAATTCCACAAAGCCAAATGCAGACACCCCCAAGATAATCTAGCTTGCTGCAAACACTTTGAAATTGAACAGGGACCAATCTAGCTTGAGGCTGTCAGGGTCAGAAAATTGTTTCCTGGAGAAATTGAATAGTCAAAGGAAATTTAAAAACCTCTAGATTTTTGGGATACCTGAAAGAAAAAAATTCAGTTTCAACCCATTAACCCTACAGTGAGGCACACCAATCAACAAGGTCTGCTGCTGAAATCTGCTATTTTACTGCCTCTGGCATATATATAAATAGGCTATCTAAGGATCACCAGACACCTAAGGCAGGTATCAGACAAGAGAGACAAAAACAAACAAAAGAAAAGCAAAACTTGGAAAAAAAAGACACATTGCTGAAAAAAATAGGAAAAAAAATCCAAACCTATAATTAATATCCTCTGAGACATAAAAATCAATTTATAAAACAAGAATACAAAACTACAAGAAAGAGTATTTGGGGTGGTGGGCAGGAGTTGAAAACATAATAGCAAAAGTTTTAAATTAAGTTTGGGTATGAAAGATAAATTGAGAAAAATCTCTCAGAAATTTTAACAAACAAAAAATACCAAGAAGGAAAATAGGGAAGAAAAGGTATGAGAGGGTAGAGGGGAAGGAAAAGGGAGAGAATTGAAAGAGAAAGGTGAATTTGAACACCCTATTAGGAAGGGAATTCTGGTTTACTTTGGATGTTGTCAAAAGTTCAGAAATAACAGAAGTAAAACCAATTAATCACCAAAGTAGTAAAAGTTTTCTGTGCACACACCAGAAAGACAGTTTGAGAATTGGGAACACTCAAATTAAATGTTGAATGAGCCTCTGGGTAAATTATTAAAAGTAATGACTATTTTTTCTTCACAGTGATTGGTTATAACCTTAGAATTTTCTTAAATAATAGAGAATTGGTTAGTGGCTACCTCATATCCATTTTGGGAACCAGTTTAAGTTGTGCTTATGATTCCCAGACGCATAAGCAAGAAACGACCCAAGTCAATATCACAAACAAGCTAAATTAAGCTTTGTTTGTATGACTAAACTGATTTTTGTCTGCTCAGGGAATTTTCAAGGCTGCTTGTCAATTTGTGTTTGATTTTAACACCATTAAAATGAGAAGTTATATGTGCAACCAGTGTTGGACTCACTGAGACACCAGGCTTCTCTGGTCCAGAGGAAACAAACCTAGGAGGTCGTTTTTTATTTTGCAAGAATGGAGGAAGGATAGAGGGAAGGGGATAATTGAAGCACGTCTACTGAATCTCTATGTTCAGTTTCACAGGTCCTGAGTACTCTTCTGTAGAAAAAATGGTCCATCTCTGCTATGAAGAATTACAGACAATTTGTGAGATAGTCCTGTCAGTATTATTTGCAAACTATGGCTCAGCTCTAATTATAAATGGAGATAACGCTCTTATTTTGAGAGATCTCTCTGTATCCCAAAGTAACTGAACCAACTCTATGGTTATTCCAGGCCTCAAAACTTCTCTAAAGAATGGATTCTGAATTTTCACAAACTCTAATCCAAAACAGGTCTCTTCATAACACACCATACTGAGACCTATTCATATCATTTGTAGCTAGAGCAGACCTGTATTTTTTAATTTTCTATGAGCCCAAGGATAATACCAAATAAACAAGCACCTTTCTTCCAAATCTCAAAGCTTAAAGTATTTTTTTATAGGCACAACAGATGATAAAGTTTAATTTGATTGATCTCTGAGAATTTGGCCTCTCAGTGAGGGAGTTAGCCTTGCAGAACTTCTGAGAGAGTGCTGAGGTGGGGATCAAGACTGGTCCACATGATAAATCAGCTGCAGCTACTTGATTTGGACTCCCTTATGATACCCAACCACGGCAGAGGAATAAGTGGTGCTTCCTCAGCCAAGATGAGTGAGAAAAGGAATAGGGCTGACTGCCAAGGATATGACACATCTCACTGCCGTCAGCATTAGATTATATTCAGGAATGACAATCAAATGTGTAACTGGGATGGCATGAGACCAACGTAATCAGAATAGTAGCTGGGATAGATTGTAAGGATTTCTCCCCCAGTTTTCCATTCCCTGCTTAGTTGATCAAACACTTATCTAGGTACAGCTGTGAAAGTTATTAAGGTTGCTAATCAGCTGACCTTAAGATAGGGATAGTCTCTTGGGTTATCCAGGTGGGCCCAATGCAATCACACGAGCATAAAAAGCAAAAGAGGAAGATAGAAGACGCCGCACGAAAGATGCAGCAGAGATGGAGATCGGACAGATTTTAAGCATGAGGAAGATTCAACACACAATTGCTGGTTCTGTGATGTAGGGACCCATGTGGAGCTAAGGGTAGGCCCTAAGCTGACAGCCAACAAGGAAATGAGGACCACACTCTACAACCACAATGAAAGGGATTCTGCCAACAACCTGAATGAGTTTGCAAGTGGATTCGTTCCAGAGCTTCCAGTTAAGAGCCCTTGATTCAGCCTTTGAGACCCAGATCAGAGAACCCAGTGAAGCCAACCCAGACTTCTGACCTACAGAACTGTGAAATGACAAAATTGTGTTATTTTAAGCTATTAAATTTGTGGTAATTTGTTACAGCAGCAATAAAAATCTAATATAAATGCCCAACCTATCAGTAGAACTTGCACACAGGCTACACACAGTAACTGCTAACTACCAGCCCTGGCTATGCCATGTAATGTTTTACCTGAAACTAGTGTTGCTGCCTATCTAACTACTGAAATACAAAATGTTTGTTGCTGCATATTTCCTCCTACATTCTATTTACAGTCAAATAATGCATAAATTAAATACATGAATATTCATTATCCACGTACACTAGTCCCATTTGTACAGGTATTTAGTGGCAAGGGCCAATAGTACTGATACCTGTAATAGTAATGATTTCATACCTAGGATTACCTGTAATAGTAATGATTTCATACCTAGGATTCTAATCCATTTAAAACATTCTAGAGGCTCACAGGTTTCATGTAGGAGACTGTTCACAGCATTTTATATAACAATAAAGAATAAATAAAATACATCATGGCACAATTATTACATGAACTATTATGTAACCCTTGAATAGATTTTTGAAGGAAATAATCTCCAGATGCTAAATGAAAGCAGGATACTAAATTGTATCAACTGTCTGAGTCTAATTTTATTAAAATTACAAATACAGGGCTTCCCTGGTGGCGCAGTGGTTGAGAGTCTGCCTGCCAATGCAGGGGACATGGGTTCGAGCCCTGGTCTGGGAAGATCCCACATGCCGCGGAGCAACTAGGCCCGTGAGCCACAACTGCTGAGCCTGCGCATCTGGAGCCTGTGCTCTGCAACAAGAGAGGCCGCGATAGTGAGAGGCCCGCGCACCGCGATGAAGAGTGGCCCCCACTTGCCACAACTAGAGAAAGCCCTTGCACAGAAATGAAGACCCAACACAGCCAAAAATAAATAAATAAAATTAGACCTACTAGAGAATGGACTTGAGGATATGGGGAGGGGGTGGGGTGAGATGTGACAGGGTAAGAGAGTGTCATGGACATAGATACACTACCAAATGTAAAATAGATAACTAGTGGGAAGCAGCCGCATAGCACAGGGAGATCAGCTCGGTGCTTTGTGACCACCTAGAGGGGTGGGATGGGGAGGGTGGGAGGGAGGGAGATGCAAGAGGGAAGAGAAATGGGAACATATTATATATGTATAACTGATTCACTTTGTTATAAAGCAGAAGCTAAGACACCATTGTAAGGCAATTATACTTCAATAAAGATGTTAAAAAAAAAAATTGCAAATACACTTGCACACACAATGAAGACTGGAAAGAAATACATTATGTTATAGTGGTCATTAATATGTGGTAGGTGATTAGTAATTGTTACATATTTTATTTGTATATTTTATCAAATTTTTATATATTATTACTTTGCAATTTGATATTTTTTTTAAAAACACTGAATATTAATCTGTAGAATTAGTTTGCTACTTATACATATGGCACTAATTCTATATACTACTTTGCCAAATTGACCTTTTAGCACATTGGTTCCCTCATCTTCAAAAATAAATTGACCCAAAGGACCTAACATCTCTTTGAACACAAAAATTCTAAGAATATCTAAATATAGAAGTGTCACGAAAACCCTAGGTTTACAATGTATAGCCCTGGAATCATCACTTGGTCTTTGGCACTTTGCTGTTTTTCTCCTTCATGTCATCGTTGCATAGGTCCTTTATGAGCATTTTTTGAACTCTGAACATGAATCATCTCTTAAACCACAATAAATGATCTTCTTATCATCCTATCACTACATGAGTTTTGAAGACAGTTAAGAAAGTACAAACAAGAGCACAAACTATTGGGAAATTGCTATCTTAATTTTCCTTTATATTTTTTTAAGTAATATTCTTACATAAATGACAACTACATAGAATTATTTGTGATTTTCCTTTTCAAAATATTTATGCTCTTATCATTGCCTTATATTAACATTATGCATACCAAAATAAGGTTTGCATATATGTTTGTTTTTAAGAGTTTTTAATTGAATTCATTATTTTAAAAATTATCAAAACTATTTTGTATCATTAAAATTATTTTAGCCATCTAGTTTAAAACTTAATAAACACTATGCATATCTGTTTTCATTTTTAAAAAAATCCTGTCTTTCGTATATTTCATTCTATATGTAGGAGTATAAATAAAATTTCAGGTGGAAGCAAATTTGGTACAATTCTTTTGGAAAGCATTTTAGCAAGATACACAAAGAGAATTAAAATGATTAAGCAATCTGACCTAAAAATCCACCTGGAAATTTATCCTTATGAAATGATTCAAAAGAAATAAAAGATCAATGATGGATATTTACTTCCATTTTAAAAACTTTCATTCAGTTATGAGCTTAAAAAATCTATTAGCATTCATCTTGAATTGTTTGAATTTCTCATCTACAGAACCCAGATTAAACCTAATTTCTTAATGTACTAATTTGCATTAACCCTCTAAGCCTAAAGAATGCATTAGAAATTCGGTACTCAGTGAAGGAATGGTTTGGAATCTATTTACCAGACTAATAAGTGCAAATAACATTCCTTGGAATATCACTACATTTAAGTTATTACAAATGGTTATGAAACTTTTTTCTTCACTATTATCTCTTCACAGATGAATATAAGACCAAATAAATAAATGCAATTCCTGTTCTGGTATGAATTTAAATGATATTACTTTGCAAACGAATTCAGTTCACCATCTGAGTTTGCAAATATGTGCTGTCAGTACCAAGCAGTTTCTTTCTTGTACCACAAAACAAAACAAACAAAAACAAACAAAATAAAACAAAACAAACATAACAACATCATTATTGGAAAGATCAAGACTAAAGTTTTCTTTGTTAAAAAATGTAGATAAAATGTTGAATTACTAAACTGGTGAAAGAAGAGCTAACATTTAACAGAACCATGATTAGTTGTTGCCGTATGTTGTGGTTTGTTTTCAATGTTGATTCCACTGGTAACTTGATTGTAGGTGATACAAACAAGCAAAAACGTGATCAGAGGAGAAAGCAAGCAAAGGGCAAACATGATAAAGTGTAATTAAGTAACTGAGATTTTTATCTATTGACCTTATATAATACACTATCTATACTGAGCTCAGATTGACATATGACATTCTTAATATAATGACTTACTGAGGAGATGAAAGAATTATTGACCTGCTGTGGGGTTTTGTTTGTAATGACTTTGTTTTGTTTAAATTTGGCATTCATAAAGGAGTATGACACTCAAACTCACCCTCTGACTCAGTAACCAGATATTTGTACTTCATAAGCATGAACCCTTATAATCTGAATATGAGTTCCGCAGTTAACAGGGTTTCAAATTGTTCTTAGAGTTTTATTAAAGTGTCTCTTCTCTTGTTTTCGCTTGTGATACATCCAAGAAAGTTAATGTTTTCAGTTAACAAAGGGTTAGTCCAATGAACTTGATCCCCTTTAGGGTTTTTCATTACATCTTCATGGTTAGTAATCTTACAATTGTTTATAATTACTTTTAAGTAAGCTTAATTAGCAGTCATTTTACTTACTTTAAAAAAAAATCCTAAAGTCGTCTATATTTCATTGCCTTCCTTTTTATTCTGTAAACCACTGAAATATGGTTTCCATTCCCACCATTCCAATAAAATTGTCCTTGCTAAGACTGGTAATGGCCTTTTTACTTGTTATACCATCTGGAAACTGTTAAATCTTTAACTGACAGCCAGGACAAATGTATATTAAAATATCTCTTTTGTGCTCTGATTTCTTGGATTTTTTTTTAACCTAATAATTATCTCTTTAGATGGTTATTTGATATTGGCTAAATAAGTAGAAAATTTAGGCCCCAGATTTAACTATTTTGTTTTGCTGGTTTGGATTTGGGGTAAGTGAAAATTGTTTGACTTGTGCAAAGTGAAGAATCAAAACAGATAAGCTCATCTGATGGTGACTGATAAAGCTATAGCTACAACTTTAAACCTCAGGAAAAGATTCAGCCCTGCACCTCCTCACAGGGCAGCCTGGTGCAGCGTCCTGGCCACTCCCACCCTGCTCACTGAAACACAGCTCTCTATCTCTGTCTCTGTCTAAAAGAAAATGGGAACTAGTACATCACAGGGACCTGAAACTATAGAGCGAAATCCTACTGTCTTTCCACTCTGCTCATATCTACTTACTAGGGTTCCGATTGTGGATAAGATCGTGGGATATATTTTCTGTTTAGTGACTTCCCTTCCCTTCTAGAACTGGGGGAGTGGAGGGCACAATAAGTTAGGCATTGCGTTTAACCAGAAGGTCTCTGTTCCTTGTCATCGTGTGCAAAAATAGGACATGATCTTATGACCTAAGTGCAAGACTCAGCCACCGCAACAACTTCTCTTTTTTCTTGCAGTTGTGACACCATTAAAAGTTTCATTAAAATTTAAATTTTAAAATTTAAAAATTTAATAATGACACCATTAAATTTTCCTCATTAAAAGTCTCTTCCGGAGCTTCCCTGGTGGCGCAGTGGTTGAGAGTCTGCCTGCCAATGCAGGGGACATGGGTTCGAGCCCTGGTCTGGGAAGATCCCACGTGCCGCGGAGCAACTAGGCCCGTGAGCCACAACTACTGAGCCTGCGCGTCTGGAGCCTGTGCCTCGCAACAAGAGAGGCCGCGATAGTGAGAGGCCCGCGCACCGCGATGAAGAGTGGCCCCTGCTCGCCGCAATTAGAGAGGGCCCACGCACAGAAATGAAAACCCTACACAGCCAAAAATAAATTAATTAATTAATTAAAAAAGGAAAAAAAGTCTCTTCCTCCTTAGTTTCAGGAACATTACACTTCTGCTTTACACGGCGCTCTTTGTCCTTCCTCCCTTTCAGTTTCTTTAAGGGAAGGATACAGTACCCACACTCATTAAATACCGCAGGTGTCTCTCATTTCCATGCTTGACCCATTCTTCATGCTGCAAATTCAATGGTGTGAGTCTGTTTCTATAACATCAATTACTGTGCATATTTCAAGTTCTTTCAACAGGTAGGTAGGAATATCTTAACTATCTACCTTAACTACCTACCCATTGTCTCTACTTTGATGTCCCACAGGCATCTCACACTCAACAAATCTAGCTAAACTCTACTCCTATTCTCATTCTGTGATGTCTATATGTATGCACTAGCATCTATCCAATTGTTCAAAATGGAGACATACCCCATTCCCTCAAAGGGAAGGGGAAATAATCCCCTTCCCTTTCTCGCCCCAAAATCTGTAGTCACCAAGCAGCACCTGTCCTTTTTTTTCCCATCCTTGGAATTCATCTCCTCCTTTCTAACTTCACTAAACACCATCTCACTATTTTTTTCAGGATAGTATCTTTGTCACTAAAATGATCTCCTTTCTTCTCCTACTCTACAAAACATTCTTCTCCCACTCTACAAATCATTCTTCTCCCTGTCACAATTCAGTCTTTCTAAAACAAGAGCCTAATAGTGTCTTTTTCATACATAAAATGATATCATACTTCAATCCAGTCCCCAAGATCAAACCCAATCTCTTCAGCACAGTGTATGACCTTTTACTTATGGCTCCTGCCCAACCTTTCCAGAATTGATTAGTTTGGATGATGATAGCTCCTATAACAAATTTTAATGGCTTTTATTAATACAACTTTCTTTTTCTTTCCCATAACTATCAAGGTGAGAGTTTCTAGTCTCTGGGCAGCTTTCGTTCACACAGTGTTTCAGGGCCACAAAAGCCTCTGTTTTGTAGTTCCGTCATCCCTTAGGGTCTCAGCATCTTCTGCATCAAGCCAATGGGAAGGAAACAGTATGGTGAAGGCTCACTTAGTGCTCAAGATTCTTAGCTTGGAAGTAATACCTTTGTTTCTTCTCACACTCTGTTGGCTGAAATTCAGTCATATGGCCAAATGGTAGCTGGCCACTTGTCAGCAGTAGTTCTATACCAAGGAAGAAGGAACACAAATTTTGGCAAACAGTTCATTTTCTCTGTGTTAACATCAAAAGTCTCCTTCTGTTCCCTATCTTGCTCCCTCTTGCGTGGCAGCCATACTTAACCCTCATACTCCTGAAATACGCTATGGCATCCCTTGGCATATGTTGCTGCTTTCTGCTCATCTTTAAAAATGCAGCTGAGAAATCTTTTTGTGTAGAAAGCCATTACAGAACTCTTATTTCTGGATTAATATCCTCCCTATGTGTTCTATATTTTTTTGTTGCAATAGGTGCTTGGAAGATCTTGATAGACTCAGTTATGTACATTATAAGTTCAAAAATGTCCATCTCTCTTCTCAGTGGGACCTGAAAAATATGAGCGTTGAAAATGAAACCTGACTCATTTGGAGTGATTCTTATTACAAATTTATGAAAATATTTTTGGTAAAGTAAAAGGATTTATGATTTTATACATAGCTGTTATCATACAACTGGTAATATACAATTTGCTAAACAGGAGCTTTTTGTGTGTTTTTAATCTTAAGTGAAAACCTGTAGAAGATGGTATAAAAATCTTTCGCTTAATAACACTCACTTCCTTATTTTTCTGAAGAGACACCAGACAGCATCTCTCAGCTTCCTTTGCAGTTAGGTGTGGCCATACAATTGAGTTCTGACCAAGGGAATGTGGACAGAAATGATGTGTCTCAATTTCAGATCTGGCCCATAAAAACCTCTCATATGCAACCAACTTCTTTCCCCTGCAGACTTAGTGTCAAAGCCCAGAAAAATCTCGAAAGCCATATGTTAAAGATGTCAGTGTTTCCATGAGCCTGGGTCCTTGAGTGGTGCTGTAAAGCAGAGCCCCCAGCCTACCAAAAGGGAACACTTCCATTTGGCTGTTATGTCGTGAAAAAAAAAAACCCAAAAACAAATTTTATTATGTTATGTCATTGAAGTTTTGAGGTTGATAATGCCACCAGCATTATTCCAAATTATACAGCCCGGTGTTGATGACTAAAGAATTCATGTTTGGTGATCTCCTGGAAAATTAAAAATCTTTGCTAACATTAATATTTCAAAATAGATAAATTTGCCTGACCAATGGTGAACCTGAGGCACTCAGATGTCAGGACCTTCTCCTGCTGCTTCCCACGAAACCCTATTGTACCAATTTCACCTCGGGGATGTGGGACTCTCTTGGAGCTATCAGCTACAGCAGTTGGCCTAAACAAGAAAACAAAGAGCAAAAAAGAGGATTTTGGAAAGAATATATTAAGAGTCTCGGCGGTACAATGCTAAGATTATTTTAAAAATAACTTTAAATAGCTTAAACAAAAAGAAAGAATCAGAAAGAGCTATAACCATGGTGTAAAATTATAAAGACATAAACCCCACCATGCAGAAAAGGACAGCAATACAGAATCCTGTTTATTTTTAGTATGAAATCAGATGAAAGACAAAAATAAATACTCTTGGTGAGTCCATAACCACAAGCCAACTTACACATAACAAGTCATCTGGAACTATGTAAGTCAGGGTCAGTGCTGAGGCTCAAAGGGGTCATTATGTTCTTGAGATCGTTCCACAATTCCTATATGTATGTGTGTGTGCATGTGTGTGTAAGTGTGTATACATGTATGTGTGTAGGTACGTACATTTGTATGTGTGTATATACAGAAATATATATATATACACATACATATATAAAATTAGGCAGGAATGCTTTTCTCGAAGTCCTCAAGAAGATTTTTCCTCAGCCAAATCTGAGAAATATGCCCACGTGTGCACCAATCACAGGCAAAGGAGACAGGCCGGTGTCAATACAATTGTCTACCAATGAAAATTCATACTTCAGGTCAGGACCCTTGTTCCATGAACACATTGCTCCCCAATACGTAACCAAAATAGGATTCCTTTACCAAGTGGTTCTCAAAGTGAAGTCCATGGACCAACATTATCAGCACCACATGTGAACTTATCAGAAAAGCACATTCTCAGGCTCCATCCCAAACCTACTGATTCAGAAAAATTGAAGATAGGGCTTCACAAATTGAGTTTTAACAAGAGTTTCTGGTGCTTCTGATGCACATTAAAATTTGAGACCCACTACTTTACCATATAAAAGCAGATACTGAGTTTTGGGTAGGCAACTTACGGTTTATGCTATGCCTAGATATTTTCTAATTAAAGATATTTTCTAATTAAAGGTACTTTTCTTTAGAGATCATAATAAAATGAAAGCAAATACAGTTAAAACAAAACAAACAAAAAACCAAAGATATAAAAAGCAAAAGAAGAACAAGAAAATGTTAATGTACAGAGGGGAATAAAATCTTAACATGTTTGAGAAAATGGAAAGAGGCAGATGTGGTAACTATTTTATAACAGGAAGTTATAACGTGTGTATAGACGAATGTAAGAATAAAGAGATCCAACTTACTACCACAGAATCCCAGAGAGACTGAGGACTTAGTGACTTCAAATAAAAGGGAGAATAAAGTTGAAAATTAAAGATCAAAATGAGAAATGCTTGAAAGTCTATATTCACAGGTCTATTCACCAACCCTCATTCACTATCGCCATGGAGAGACTGTGGCAATGGTATATACCACCCTAAGCAAGGTGTAGGAACCTTCTTCTGTTTAAAGGATAACAGAAACGTCTAGAGATTCAAAAACAATATTCATGGAGGAGGAGAGGTTGAAAAAAAAACATTGAAAATGGAAGGTACTGGATCTCTACAGTTTTCCTATTCCTTCTGCAGCAGATATCAGCAGTCAGAAAGCTAAACGGCAAGGTACATATCACTTCTTTTCTCCATATCCAGCTTTGTTTGGAAGATCATGTGTTACTTTGGTAAATAAAAATTTTACTAGAAAAACAACAACAATGAATCCTTCAGTTCAACAAATATTTTCTTACTGCGCCAGTTTGCCAGTAGGGGCGCTGGAAACAGTAAACATTCTAAACACATCTGGTTGATTGCACTCTTCAAAGGGGTTAACATCGTTTAGTGGAAAGAGAGAGACAGAGAGCGAGCGAGAGAGAAACAGAAAAGACACCATAAAGAAAAACAAGTTTGACTCGCCCTCATTTGTACTCTGTACCGCCCCCTGCTCCCTGGCTTGAAAGCAACGGAAATCTAAGGGACCGAAGTCGGTCAAGGCCCAGGTAAAGGAAGTTCTCCTGCTAGAGGAGCAGCCAGAGTCCACCCCGGAGGCGGCCACTCCCCTGCTAATGACCAAGTTCCAGCTGGTTTCGATCTCCCAGTTCCTCGAGGCCCTGAACCTCAGAACCAACGTTTTTGGAGCCTCTCCAGGGGTCAGAAAGGGAGCTGACAGTCTCTCCGCGCCGCAGCGGGGCGGCGGCCCCGCCTCCAGGTCTCAAGCCTCCGGCAGCGACGCGGAAGCGCCAGCCCGGGAATGAGGGCGGGAAGCCCCTTTGTAACTCAGGATCTAGGAAACGAAACAAGAAGCGACGGGTTTCGTCACCGAGGTCTCTCGGAGGCCTCTTTCCTGGTACCTTCAGGGAAGGTTGTGTAAGGAGGACTCTCGACCGCCAAGCGTCGGAAGCCGAGCATCGGCCCCGCGCCCGGGTTCCCCGAGCTCGTCTCACCGCAGGCAGCGCCGGAGCTGCGGCGGCCACAGGTGGGTGGGCGGCGTGTTCGGCCTCCTCCCGCGGGGGCCGGGCGCGGGGCTGGCGCGGGTTCCCAGGCCGGGCGGGGGGCACTGGGGACTACTTGGGAGCGAGGGGCGCGAGGGCCGGCGGGTTGCGTTTGCGCTGAGGTTGGAGGTTGGGGGCAGAGGGGGCGGGGGGGGGGCTTGGGCCCCAGCGGCCTCGGGAAGCGACCGCAGAAGCCGACCGGGGACTCAGCAGGGGGCCCGGCTGACCTAGTCCTATCCCGGCCCATCCCAGGACCTTTCCAAGGCCAAGGTGTTTTCTGCCTGAAACCGCCTTGTAGGTTCGAATGCGCTTAGTCCATCTCTTAATAGCGCGGAGCTGCGCTGGATCATGGCCAGAACCTGGGCTCAGCGGTATCTGCGAGCATTTAGGGGTATTCAGAGGGACGATTAATAAATAGACCCTGCTAGCTGTCGTTGAACAGTCAGTATTAATGAGGAGTGTGGCTGGAGCCAAAACTATGCTAGGCACCCTGGGACACCAGAAGAATTGGGAAGACAGGTGGTTTATCACATAGAGGCTAAAAGCCATTAGCTCAGGAGTCCACCTGCCTGACTTGAACCTGCCTCTACTACTTAATATCTGTGGACTCCCAGGCAGTTTCTTCCTACATGTGCCTTCCTTGGCTCATCTCTGAAACTGGGTAACGATCAAAAGTTACAAGAGTTAGAGTGTGACATATAACTTTGTCTGGCACTGCAGAGTGTACTCAGTAAACGTTAGATTTATAACTTTAAATATTTGAGCAAGTCCCTGCTCCTCCAAGCTCACCGTCTGGTTCCCATGTGGTTTTATTTAGACAGCTATTCCAGCAAGTCCTGGAATGGCCACTTCCCAGTTCCAGGAACAGGCAGTCAGTGTTTCTCCTAGTTGAGCAATTTGAGATACATGGTTAGTGCAAGTGTCACTTGCTTAGTGTGAAGTATCAGGAGATTCAGGGTCCTCCTTGTTCTTCCTGGAGCTTTCTTAACAACGGAACTTTCTCTTAATACCACCCGGGCAAGTATGACAATTGTAGGCCCTTGAACACTGAACAAACACAAGGAAATGAAAAATAAATGAAAAGGGAAATGAGTGGGTTTCTGCAGTTGGATAGAAGTGTCACACGAAGCAGCTGAGTCACAGATTAGCCAGCCTTCACGTCTGTAAGGTAACTGTCCTTTCTGACTGAAGGGAGTGAAATAATACTGTACACAACTATTGAATCAGCAAGCACCAATTAAGTGTCTTGTCCTGACAGGCCATGCTCTGGCCTTTGAGAGCTTAGACAGGAAACCTGTAAGAACTGTTCCCTGTTCACCTCTCCATCCTCTGGTCCAGTGATCTCTCTCTCCTTCTGTGCTCTGTATCCCACAGATCTTTATTCCCTTGAATGAGCCACGCTCCCTCCCTCCAGCCTCAGGACTGCTACCTATGCAGTTCCCCCTGCCTCTAATGCCTCACCCCGTCCAAATACACACCTCTGTAGCCTGGTTGATTTTAAACTGCCTTTGGCTCTCAGGTCTGACTTTCTGACAACCCCACTACACTATCTCAATTAGTGCCTCCATAACTCTTTTTATAGAACCATTATTTTTATTCATAGCACTAGTATTTGTAATAATATATTGTTAAGTGTCTGCCATTTTGTTCTAGTGATTGTTATAGTGCCTTACATGCTCTATGCCTTCAAGCAATATTCCTTGGAAAGAGGCACAAACTTTATAGTGAGTCACTATTTACAGACATACTTATATATATATATGTGCATTTATATATGTATACATGAGTGTGTATACTCTATTGCATTTTCTTTAATAGTGCTAAATTTTAAAAAACCAAAGCATTGTAGTTAAGCAGTGCTAACTATTGTGCTTTACATTTTTCAAATTTTGAAAATACTAAGAAGTACTTAGTACAAAAAACTCTTGCCTGGCCTAGTAAAAAACAAATAGCCAGGAGTAAATCTGAAATTCCTGCTCTCTGCCTCACATAAGAAAGACACCATAAAGATAGTCTCTTAACAAATTTCACTGAAAATTGGTGATTTGGGATAATGTCTTTTTTTTTTTTTTTTTTTCCCCAGTGAATCAAGGACATGACTGCAAAGGAAATGAATCGTGAATCATTCATATGAGCTAGTTAGTGAGCTGTATAACATTAAGTAACCATTAACCTCTCTGGCCATAGTTTCCTCATTTTTAAGGAGGAAAGGAAACAACACAAATTTGTGAGGGAGCTCTGAGTTGTCAGGAAAGGCTTTTCAGGAGTAATAAAGCAACCAAACTAGGATAGCTGACATAAAGATTAGTTTATGTGTCTTTGGTCTCTTTGGTTTAGTTGCTAGTTTTGTACAACACTTGACCACCTCTCTCTCAGTTGGCCCCAGTTGATGAAATGTCTACATTGTTCTTCAAGGTTTACTATGAAATGCTATCCCAATGTGGTTCTGAGCATATTCGTTTTGATTTCTTGAATCTAAAATACAGAAGTGGTATTTTATAGGCAGAGTCTCTCTTATCAGGTTCGTTGCACTGATGATGGCCTCAGCCACCCACTTCCGTCCCCTGTCTTGGACATACGTGTACTGGTATACTCAAATCCTCACCAACATCTTGGCCACCTACTTGTGTGAACCCATCTGTTCTTGCTCTGCATGTCTTTTACCAAAACCACAGTTCAACAGATGAAGTGCTTTTGACCTTAGGTGTTAACCTTTCTAAATGCATAAAATTTACATACAAACGTAAGCTGAACAACATGGAAATTGCTTGATTTGTGACTTAACCTCTGCAAGGGTTGGGTTCTCAGCTAGCTCTGTCTAATTCCTCCCCTCCCCCTAGTCTAGTATCTCATTTTCATTTATTCATAGGAAGTTAGGGATATAGAATTCTGGGATTGTGTTTAGAGCAGTAATGTTTTGTTAAAATAATTAAGGACACGTATCTCCATCTTGTGACTCTGAGAAAAATGTTAACTGGCTTGGTTTTTGGCAATTAAGAAGTAAAATTGGATAAGTAATCCAAATCTAGTTTATGCCTAGTTCATAAGCTTAGTAGTTTCAGGATCTTTCAGAATTAGGGATGTTTCCCCTTTGGGTTGCAGGTTATACTTTAATCTTTTTGACGAAATAAGATAGAAATTTCAGGACCCCAAGAGACGGGTCAAAGGGTTTCCTGTAATATGAATTGTGGAGCCATAACTGGATATCACGTGCACTATTTCTCCTTCTCCCGGGTGGTAGAGGTTTATGATTATCTAGTATCCCATAGCACCAATAGAATAGGTCTTAATGGTGTCTGATAGAATATATTTAACAGATATATGCTTACATGTATATAGTATATGATGCCTTAATTTCCTCAAAAGCTCTCATTTAACAAGTTAGGATAAGTGTGTAGTAATCAGATTATAATTTGGAATTCTGTATTTGTCCTGAAGTAATTATGATTCCAGTGGTACAGTGTATAATATGACTTCATTAGAGATCTTTTTCTTTTAGTACAGGATAAATATGATTTTCTTGCAAGTCTTTCTGTGCTTTGTTTCTTACTAGGAGTAGTGGAAGACATTATTTAAAAGTTATCATATTAAATTAATTAACTAATAAATTAATTCATCCAGGACACACAGCCCGATCATTCCCAAAACTGAGTGATGTTATGTCTTGTAATAGAACCATTAAGTTTGAGAAAACCAAAACATCCTTAAAACAGCAAAGGAGAGAGGACAGGGATGAACACGGGGGATGTCTTTAGTCCACAAGTGCGTTATTCTACCTGGCACACATACAGGTTCAACTGTCACTTCACATTTTGCACCAGAGCTTATGACGTAACCTTTTTCATGCTTGAGATATTAGGAACTTGTGAAAATTCTAAAACCTACAGGAAAATGAGGACCTAGATTATATTCTACAGTAGTTTTGCCAACAGGTACTCATCCTCACAAAGCTATAGTTTAAGACTCAAAATAACGTGACCAAGTAGGAAGGAAAGAGTAAATATGAACAAATGAGCTCTGTTTTGAGTCTGTTTCATTTCCTTTCCTTCGATTTCTGTGCAAGGAGAGAATTGTCTCTGGCTTCATGAAAAGTACTCTTATATTCGTAGTTGGTACTCATTCTGCAAGGACTTGGGAACTTATTGCTCCAATGCTTAAGAACCTCCCCCTGTTCCTAATGTGATGCATAGTATCGGTATATGAATTCCCTCTCTTTATAGCACATTTTAAATTTCTGACTGGCACTGAATTTCCCAGGCTCAAACAGCTAAATGCTAAGAAGAAATATATTTTAAATTAAAACTAAATTTTTTTTCCATCTCAGATGTATAGACTTGCCCTCCAGAAACTATGGAATTTTTTTGCCGATTCAGTGATTTGTTCATGAAAATAAATTGTTTAATTCTAAAAATTAGACCTCCAGGTATTATTTAGGATTTTTCCTTGAACTGAGTGCCCTTCTGACATTTTAGGCAAGGCAGGAATGACTGAAACAGTAGTCCCTTAAAATTGCTAAGTTGGTTGAAGGGCCATATAACATTTTTTAGAAAAACTAATCATATTATGAAGTGATCCCATGAGAAACAGTAGTTAAGTAAAAACTTGAGCTGTTTAGTCCAGTTTGTTAACTAAGGGATACTACCCATTTCTTCTCCAGAAATGGAGTAGTTTTTAAATGTTTTATGTATGTTAGGGTACTGAAGAGGATGGGTATGAATTTTAATATACAGTCTGATCACAGAACTGCGTGTTGACAAAAGTAATCATGGCCTATTGTATATAAGAATTTAGTCTCCTTTCTTAGTTGTCCTTCATATGATAGAACATAAAACACAATAATGGCCTTTGAAAACTTTTGGTATGCTTTTGTTACATGGGTTTATTAGCTTATTGTTCACCTTCTTGAATAATTGCAGAAAAACATAAATTTTCATCTTTTCGTACTTTTGTCCTGAGGAGATCCACAGCACTTGGGTTCTGACCAGTTAATGCTAACAGGGGGTAGTATTGTACTAAGAAAATCCGGGAAGTCAACTCTGTAACAAAAAACATATTTTTAAATTTATTCCAGGGCCAAGAAAACCCATTACTGAACTCCTTGAGTATATATAATTAAGAGGTGACTGTAATTGGAATAGTCTTAAAAGTTTTACTATGTGATTAAATTTTATGCTTATAACAGGCAATGATAAATCGATAACTTAGAGAAGGAGAAGAGGGATATGGTTTCCTCTTGGGAACACCAGATTTTAGTTAAGGATATGGAAGGATCAGTTGACTTTTATTTACCATTTAGGATAACACAGTAGAAGGAGCTAGTAAAGGGGGAGCAAAAACTGGAGAGGGCCTGGGAAGGGCAGAGCCAATTCATATTAGTGTGTGGGTCCCAGATAAAACAACTGAGTAGCAAGTTTTTGCCTAATGGGTTAATTGTAGTTAACAGGCAGATAGGGGTTGGGATTTAAAGTGGAGAGATTGGAAAAGTAGTGACTGGATAATTGTGGGAAAGACTAGGATGGGATCAAGGCAGTAGAAGGCAGAAGTATTGAGTATAATGTTTCTTATCATTATTTTTCTGTAGAAATAAGCAAGACAAAGTTTCAGTTGGATTATCGTGGTGTTACAGCTACCATAACCCCTGAGTATATGTTTTTAGGCTAAAATCATGTATTGATACACAAACAGGGGGTCAGGCCTTCTCAAATTTGTTGTTGAAGCTGGGCAGAACATGTCCTCAGGACCTGGAATTTCCAGAGATACTTACAGCAGTGTGACCTGATAGCTAACCTTTCTCCTTCTCCTGCTGGATCATGCCTGCAGCCCAGCCCTGCAGCTGGATGCTCGATTTCATGCTCCCTGTAGATTGTGTAGGTTGGAAGGCTCCAGTTTTTAACTGGAGGGCCTTGGGCTCACAGTGTTTCTGTCTTTCTCCCTCATTGAATCCTCTCTTCCCAAGATTTTTAGAAATTGTTCACCATCCTGGACTGACCTACAACTTGTAAAATCCTACTCAGAAACATAGCAGCAGGGAATACGGTCAAGACTGAAGGGTTTAAATGACCAGATTCTGGAAGACTAGATGAATAGAGGAATATCTCATGTGTATATAGTTTCAGAGTATCTTGTTTCAACTGTCATATTTGAATTATATATTTATATCAGGTCTTCTTTTTCAGAACTGTTTAAATCATGGACAAACAAAGTAAGTAATTTAAGTGTTTACTTTCCACCTATAATGTTAAATCTCTTGTTAACGTGTTATTTGTCATAATGTTCTATTCAGTTTCTGAAAGGATATAATTTGCTTTGTGTTGTTTATGTTCCAGAATCCTAAGTCTGGGCCAGTGTTTTGGCTATGGAGAAGATGTACACAAATATCCATGACCACTAATTTTTCCTTTAAAAATAAAAGAGCCTTAGATAAACCTAAGAAATTTTAGGCTTACTGGGAAATATGTTATATAATTTATATTACATTTCATCTGAATCAAGTTTCCCTTTTCTATGTGCATTTTATATACAAAAAGACTGTTCCAATCATATTGTTTAACAATGACTTTAATATGCCAGGACATTGTAATAAAATGCTCAGATACATCCCCAATATATATCTCATAAAATACACATGTGAATAGGTTTAAATAAATACAAATCTTTATTTTATGGCTTTTTTTTTTCAAGAAAATTCTAAATAAGATGAGTATTAACCAAACATGTAATAAAAGCCTTTGTCTTTTAAAAACTCCAAGTTTCTGAGGAGAAAAAAAAAAATCCTATGGGAAAAATAGGGAAAACAAAATCCTGTTTTCTGAAGGATCTCTATTCTCTATGTTTGTTTAGATAGCCAAAGAGATGTTTATGTCTACCACAATGCCAGCCTTGTTACATATACTAGATACTCTTTAGGACCAGAAACCTTGACTTTCATTCACGAAGTTTCATGATTTTTCTTAATGCTTGCTATACTAATTTAATTTTATTAACAATACTTACTTTACTTTTTAAACGTAAATTTATATAGTATTAAGCTATTTTCTTTGCTACAAAAATAGGATGCTTCAGATCACTTAAAAAAAATTATTGGGTCCTGGTGACAATTACCTTTTAACTCTTCAGCTTCCTATATACAAATGCATGTGTTTGTATGTATATGTGTGCATAAATAGAAATAGAATGTATGTATGTATATAAATATATATATAGAGAGAAATAACAATAACTTGTTGACAATATGAAAGTCCTATGATTTTTGTAAGTTATTCTAAGTTGCATTTCACAAATGCAGAAATCCATCCATAAGTCATATGCTCTCTGATCTATGTGAGCACTTGCACATGCATTTATTTTCTCTTTGTATAAATTCCCCTGGAATTCCCGAAACCAGGATCATTGCTCTGGTACCAAAACCCCAGGGATTATGAGCTCCTAATTTCTTGAATCTGTCAACTCCTTGATATGTGTGTGTATTTATTTACTATTGTTTAAACAGTGGTACCTGTTAAGAGGTGCCAAAATGTGACATATCATTTAAGAATGGGTCTTTAAGTCACACTTGCAGTGTGTTTCCTTGGGATCTGTTGAGTCTGATCCTGTTGCTTTCAACTCAGGTTGGGAGTGGGGGCCGTGGATATAGAGCCTCGAGAGCTAGAGAACTAGGAGCTCGGCCACTCACCTGAAGGGATGGTTGGGATGGAATGACTTGTGATATAGCAGAGATGTGTGACAATTCGGGGTATGCTGTGGTGTCTGTACGGGGAAAAGCCCTGACTCAAGTAGAGGGTTCTGTGTTGCCTGAATTTGCAGTGTCCATGGACTCCATTCTGCTGAAGTTATTATGAAGCCAATAATGGAGAAGAAAGGGGGTGGAGGTGGGCACAACCCAGCCTTCCTGCTGAGATCATATGACTTGAGTTGTCTTTCAAGACCCATGATACATACAGGAAATGTGTCAGATTGAAAGTTTGGTCAACTTTTTCTTCTACACTGTTGCCATGTCCCCATTATTCAAAAATAAACTATTTTGAATTTACAGTTAATAAGCCATCGGGAAGAGAGGAGAATATGGTGTAAGTGTAGTGTCCACTAGACCATAAATTCCATGAAGGCAGAGCCAGTGTAGCCAGAGAGCCTAACTGAGGGGTGACACAGGAGATGCTAGTACTAAATATTTATTTTCTGGCCAGGGTGGTTGCTAAAGGAATGATTAGAGAAACACGAATATGAAGAACTAGGAAACTGAACCATTTGTACATACATATTAAAGATTATTCAAACTACATTGATTAGCAGATAACAAAAGTTAATATGTTTATTTATTGTAACTAAGTCAGTTATGATTTTTATAGTTCAAAATCAGTCAAATACTGGGAATTTCCTATAGTTCAAACTTAATGGGGTAGTTCCAGAATAAGCATAAAAAGGATATTTAAATACTGAATTGCATGTATTATTTTAAATATTTAAAACATAATTCTTATAGCAACAATTATAGATATCTTTAAAATCACCTGTTATCCTTCCATTATCAAACCTACATCCAACTAGGTTCATTTATCTCCTTCTTCACAGTCTATGTAGTTTTTTGTTTTTGTTTTTTTAACATCTTTATTGGAGTATAATTGCTTTACAATGGTGTGTTAGTTTCCGCTTTATAACAAATTGAATCAGTTATACATATACATATGTCCCCATATCTCTTCCCTCTTGAGTCTCCCTCTCTCCCACCCTCCCTATCCCTGAGAAGACCATAATTCAAAAAGAGTCTATGTAGTTTTGAAACAATCTATTTTTCCTAGTAACAACAAAATCAGTGTATGGGAGAGAACACTCATCAGGCATATTTGAAAACTAGAAACTCAGCCCCAGTAATTAGCTGCCTATTTTATCAGAAGGGAATTTGTTTGAAACAGGATTCTACTGTAGATTAACTCTGATAACAGGCATAGCTTTTGTTAAGTGAAGAATTCACTTTGTTTCAATACAACACAGGAGCATATAAATGAAATTATCTAAGAACAATGCATTTTTTTTCTGATATGTATTTTTTTAAGAAGATATATGTTTACCTCTCCTTGAATTGCAGATGTGCAAATGAATGATCCTCACCCAGGAACACAGTTGCCAGGTGGGTATCCCTCTGAATATCCTCCGGCAGCTTTCCCAGGTAAAACACTGGCTTAAAGAATAAAAAACCAAAATTTATCAGTTATTGATATTCTCCAAAGGGTGTGTGTGTGGGTGTGTGTGTGTGTGGGTGTGTGTGTGTGTGTGTCTGTCTCTGTGTGTATTTTAGTAGTGTCTTTTACTAAAAGTTCAATAATGAAATTTGCAGCCTAGTTCTGGATTTTTTTCTTTGACTATATGTTATCATAAATATCATTAAAATATTTTTTATTTATACAGAATAGCAAAAGTGTTGTGTTAATAAAAACAGTAATGAATTGACATTTAGCAAATAAGATATAAGGTTGCACATAAATTAAACCCCAAAATACACATATTAAGTAACAGATTTTATCGATTCTCCATTCATTCTGAAAATTATGGTCATGCAGTCACATTTAGGAGATTTATCTCTGGGTGTTTTTGAGTCATTTATTGTCTGGGGTTAATTATGTTCAGTGATTGTCATGCAAAAGAGATGACTGCTTAAGCCTGGAAGCTTCAAGCAATAGAAACATAGCTACCTGGGATAATTCTCATTTTTATTTTGTAACATACAAAAATGTGAAAGCTTTGCTTTTATATACATGCTCAGTCATGCCTTGCCTTTCTAAGAAAAGTAACTGAGTCATATCGCTACATACCAAGTAATATATTATTTCTTTTGAACCACTGCATAGAAGACTTCAGAGATTTTCATTTAGACAAATGCAGTTATCAACATTACCAGCACTTGGGCTTCCCTGGTGGCTCAGTGGTTAAGAATCCTCCTGCCAATTCAGGGGACACGGGTTCGAGCCCTGGTCCGGGAAGATCCCACATGCCGCGGAGCAACTAAGCCCGTGCCCCACAACTACTGCGCCTGCGCTCTAGAACCCGTGAGCCACAACTACTGAGCCCGTGCGCCAAAACTACTGAAGCCCGCACGCCTAGAGCCCGTGCTCCACAACAAGAGAAGCCACCACAGTGAGAAGCCCGCGCACCGCAACAGAGAGTAGCCCCCGCTCTCCGCAACTAGAGAAAAGCCCGCGCGCAGCAACAAAGACCCAACGCAGCCAGAAATAAAATAAAATAAAATAAAAAACGTTACCAGAACTTTACCAAATGGCAGAGTTCATGGTGCACCTACATTTGCAAGTAGGCAGGCTACCCACATCTTGAGAGACCATCCTGAGGACTTCGGATCAAAAGGAGTCTTGTTTGGCCAGAGGGTGTATGCATTTTTATTCTACTCTGAGCAAACAAATCTGTTCAGGAGGTGAACGGCTTGTTTAGTTGTCTAGCCAGAAACCTCTCAGTGGAGCCTGGATCTCATCCAGATGTTTGCATTTAAACGAATGCGAGGTAGAAAGACTCCCAAGGCTCTAAGATGATAGTTCTCAAAGGGGCCTATACTTAAGTATTACTTGTAAACTGCTGAAAACACTAGTACCAGGGCACTATCCCAGGAAAACTGAAACAGAAGCTCTGGTTGTGGGACCCCAGGATTGGTAATTTTTTAATTTTGCAAGTGATTCTAATGTGCAGCCAGGGCTGAGAACTGCTGCTCTCAATTTTTAAATGGTTGGTGTTTGAAGAATTATTAGCAAGTCTATAGTATGCACCCAAGGCACTTGGAGGATATTTTAATCCACCCATGGCTAAATAATAGTAGGCGATACATAATTAAGTTATAATCGGACTTGAGAGTTTGTGAGAAAAATAGCTCAAATTTATTTCTCAAGTCGAAGGCCAATATAGCACAGGTTTTTTATGACAATGATGCTAACAATAATGATAGATTAAAACTGAGAGTTTATTGTGCCTAATGTGAATTAACTCATTTAATTCTCAGACAATATTACGGGGTAAATACTATTAATTATCCCCATTATGCAAGTGGGAAAACCGGCATAGAGAGGCTGGATCAGGCTTCAAGTTCTGGCTTCTGTACTTAATAGTTGTGTTGTGGTTTTAAGCAAGTTGCTGTACCTCCAAGCCTCAGTTCTTATCTATAAAATGGGCATAATATTTTCTAATTCAAGCGTTTTGGAGATTAAATGAGAGTATGTGTAAAGCAACTAGCACAATGCTTTACAATTAATAAATGACAAATATTTGCTGACTATTATATTAATAATATATTAAATCAATTGGACTTTAGGTAAATGAAATATTACCTAAATTTCAGGTAATTCTATATGCTTAATCCATTGATTTGGGAAATAATTATCCTCTCCAAGAATCTCGTGAAGGTTTAATAATGCTAATAATGTAAACAATTAATTCACATCTCCTCCCCCTCACTGGCTTGCCTATGGTTTCATCTTTGCACTGTAGTCAGTGATGTTTAAAAATAGTTATCTGTTAATATTACAGACAGTACCCAATGGGTACATCATTGGCTTCCTTTTGCTTTCAGGATAAAGACCAAAATGCTTAGTTTGGTCCACCAAACCCAAGGGGCTCCCCTGCCTTCTCCTTGTCTGTCTCTTAAGACTGTCTCTCCTGTTCAGGTAGACTGGCCTTTTTGCAGATTTTTAAATGCCCTGTGTTTGTTACTATCCCAGGGCTTCTTTCTGAAATATTCATTCCCTGCCACCCACCTACTCAACTCCTTTGTATCCCTCAGATCTCAGCTGAGGGTGGTCCTCAGGGAGGCTGTCCCAACTCCCTCCCTCTGTCTCTCCCCATCTAAACACCTTCCTTTGGCACATAAAACCCTGGTCCCTCCCTTCAAAGCGCTTGTCTCTGATTTTAGTTAATCACTTACTGACACTGGTGTTGTAGATCCCTAGAATAAGGGTGAGTGTAAAATTCTCTCTCCCATTAGGCAATGAGGGCAGGGGTTGCATTTGCATTTCCCATTTTAAATCCCAGTGCTTGGTACTCCTAAAAACTTTGCAAGATATCACACAGATCATGGAACTCAGTCTTCTGTTTAAAATCCCTAAAGCCTGTCAGTCACACTTGGAATAAAATCCAAACTCCTTATTAAGGGGCTCTCAAGATGAATTGATCCTATTTCTTTACTGACAGCTGTTTCTGTTCTTCCTCTCCTTTATAATGTCCCTCTCTTTCTCAAACATGTCAGATTTATTCCTAAAGTCAGAGATTTTGTATTTGGTATTCCTGCCTCCTGGAATATTTCTTACCATATCTTCACACACACTTTTTCCCTTCTCAACTTTTAGGTGTCAACTGTAAATTTTATCTATCTAAAGTAACTGGTTGATAACTTGCCCTCTTCCCCATGTATTTTCTCCATCAGGTCAATCTGAAATCTTTTTTTAAAATTTATTTTCTGTCTCCTCTAAGCTCCCTGAGAGCAGGTTGCCTTGTTGATAGCTATATCCTCTGATTCCATCCTCTGATTCTAGACCCAATCACATTATAGATCGTCTGTAAATATTTATTCATTTAAGAGGGAATAAATTATAAAACTATATTTAAAAGACACTGCTATGAGGTTTAGTCTGTCTTCCGAGTCTTACTTTTTATTGGTGTATGTATTTTGTTGTCAGTATTCCACTTAAAAGTATTCACAATTTTCCTGCTCTAAGTGTTAAACTTTGCATAGCCTTAACTGTTAAAACGTTGTGGGACACAGTTCTTTGCAACTACATCCTCCATTCCTATGGAACAGCTACTCTGCAGACTATTCATTTAAGTTGTAAAGTTATGAAGCGTCATATTTGTAATCACAAATTCATGTGGAATAGAGTATATACTCATTTCTTCCTCTACTGTGCTTAATAAGTACTTGAGACAATTTTGCCTACTATAAGGTTTTACCTTCCTTGGTTCTCAAACTGTATTTTCCAGAGAGCTTAGGGTGCCAAACCGTGAAATTTACATTTGTAACCTAATATCATAACTTAACTTTTTTTTTTTTTTCATGTGGAGGGTTTTAGGAATGGAATACACCATGAGTTAAAACTTCAGGTAAATTGTTAACCCAGAGGAGTATCTGGGCAGTACTGGAAGGAATGACATACGCTTACCGCTATACTAGGGTTTCTCAACAAAGGCACTACAATATTTCAGGATGGATAATTCTTTTTTTTTTCAGGGCACTGTTCTGGTCCTTGTAGGATTTTTTTTTTTTTTTTTTTAAATTCACCAGTTTTGTTTTTTTTTTTAATTAATTAATTAATTAATTAATTTATGGCTGTGTTGGGTCTTCGTTTCTGTGCGAGGGCTTTCTCTAGTTGTGGCAAGTGGGGGCCACTCTTCATCGCGGTGCGCGGGCCTCTCACTATCGTGGCCTCTCTTGTTGCGGAGCACAGGCTCCAGACGCGCAGGCTCAGTAGTTGTGGCTCACGGGCCTAGTTGCTCCGCGGCATGTGGGATCTTCCCGGACCAGGGCTCGAACCCGTGTCCCCTGCATTGGCAGGCAGATTCTCAACCACTGCGCCACCAGGGAAGCCCGGTCCTTGTAGGGTATTTAGCAGCATCCCTGGCTTCTACCCACCAGATGCCAGTATCCCCCTCCCTTCAATTATGACAGCCAGAAGGGTCTCCAGACCTTGCCAAATATGCCATGAGGGGACAAAACCACTAGCAGTTCTATACAGATAAGAAATGTCACTTGTTGGAATTCTAGAATTATCATTTTTTACAGGGTGGTTTGGTCCTAGAAATGCTGACTCAAAGCCTTTATTTTGGGCTTTCTACTCAATGCCATCCCTCTTTTCCAGGAAGCCATTTTTTTTTTTGTACCTGACTCTAGATCGTCGTTGACTTTCTTTCACTTTATTAGATTTCAAGCATATTTTCACCTGAGTTTTGAATGATAAGGGTAAGGCTGTGGGGCAACTCCAAACACAGCCTAAAACCCTCAAAATAGGAGTGGACCTGAAACCACAGGTATTTCATTGAAAAATCACTGAGAGAGAAAAACACAAACCTTAAGCTTCTTAGAAACAGGATTTCTAAGTAGAAATTGTAGTTTGTAGATAGCTGGGGTGATCCTAAAAGAGTTGAAGTTTGCATTTTTCTCTGCAGTTACACATAATTTCACATGTTCATATTTCAGGACCTCCAGGATATACCGGCTATCCTGGCACCCAGGCTGGCTATCCAGTCCCGTCAGCTGGCTATTCAGGTGCTGGCCCAGTCGGCTTTCCTGTCCCATACCAACCAGTGACTAGTCAGCCAGGCGTGCCTGCAGGGGTACCATGGATGCCAGCACCACCACCTCCATTAAACTGTCCACCCGGATTGGAATATTTGACTCAGGTAATTCAATGCATAAAAGACTCATTAAAAACAAAACTGTGCTTCCAGTTTACTTAGTGAGATTAACAATTGGCCAATTCACAAAAGCCTGAAATGGTAAAACAACCTGTTTTGCTTACAGATTACTCTAATTCTTCTAGGTCAGGTTTACTTTTAAAGCAAAATGAAAATGTCTTAGGAAATTGTATTTTCTATGATCTTGAATATAATCTGCAATGATAGCTAATAGCAAACCTTTATTAAGCTTCCAGGCTTTGTTCCTAAGTATAATTCCTAATATAATTCTTTTTAAAAAATTCTGTGATATACAAGTGCTATAATTATCACCATTTTACAGAAGAAGAAACTAAGGTCCAGAGAAGTTACATAATTCGCCTAACATCAAAATGCAGAGGAACTGGGAATGGCTTTTTACTTCTGGAACCTTAGTTCTGGATCCTGTGCCCTTTAATCCCAATACTGAATAATTTCCTAGGAGTTGGAAAGAACCATCAAACTCGATTTAGTGTTGATTTTCCATAAGTGGTACCAAGAAAGGGGTTATTGATTTGTGTATAATATGACCTACCTTTCATTATAATTAAGAAAATTACATTTTTATGTTCCTTTTGTTCTTTAGAAGACCCA
Organism: Balaenoptera borealis; assembly: GCF_965194805.1. Classification (NCBI taxonomy): domain Eukaryota; kingdom Metazoa; phylum Chordata; class Mammalia; order Artiodactyla; family Balaenopteridae; genus Balaenoptera; species Balaenoptera borealis. Next base: position 119,790,016 of record NC_138862.1, read on the forward strand.
ATTTTATTAATGCTACCAATAAGAAAAAATAAATTCCTGGATTTTAATGAACTACATGATAGCTTATCTCAGCAATGTGAGATTTAGTATTTGTCTGCCATTAGAAATCTGGTAGATTAGTTTTCAGTAAATGAATTGTCTCTCTTGCACTCTCTGCACTAATTTAATTTACCACAATGCACTTGGGCAGCCTATAAGAATTTTGCACTGTTGGTGGGAATGTAAATTGATACAGCCACTATGGAGAACAGTATGGAGGTTCCTTAAAAAACTAAAAATAGAACTACCATACGACCCAGCAATCCCACTACTGGGCATATACCCTGAGAAAACCATAATTCAAAAAGAGTCATGTACCACAATGTTCATTGCAGCTGTATTTACAATAGCCAGGACATGGAAGCAACCTAAGTGTCCATCGACAGATGAATGGATAAAGAAGATGTGGCACATATATACAATGGAATATTACTCAGCCATAAAAAGAAATGAAATTGAGTTATTTGTAGTGAGGTGGATGGACCTAGAGTCTGTCATACAAAGTAAGTCAGAAAGAGAAAAACAAATAGCGTATGCTAACACATATATATGGAATCTAAAAAAAAAAAAAAAATGGTTCTGACGAACCTAGGGGTAGGACAGGATAAAGACGCAGATGTAGAGAACGGACTTGAGGACACAGGGAGGGGGAAGGGTAAGCTGGGACGAAGTGAGAGAGTGGCATTGACATATATATGCTACCAAATGTAAAATAGCTAGCTAGTGGGAAGCAGCTGCATAGCACAGGGAGATCAGCTTGGTGCTTTGTGACCACCTAGAGGGGTGGGACAGGGAGGGTGAGAGGGAGACGCAAGAGGGAGGGGATATGGGGATATATGTATACATATGGCTGCTTCAGTTTGTTATATAGCAGAAACTAACACAACATTGTAAAGCAATTATACTCCAATAAAGATGTTAAGAAAAAAAAGAATTCTGGTAGTTCCTAAATTCTCTAAGAAATACCCTAAGCAGATTTTTTTTTTTTTTAAATTAGGCCCTTACAAAATGTTCGGGGAAGTTATCACCTACTACAAATGATATCAAAAGAAAGAAAAAGAAAATGTTTAGATTTGTAGAAAAAAGCTCTTTAAATGGCTGAAAAGGTCTTAATATTTCTTAGGCCCTTCTGGAAGGTACATTTTTTTCTAATTTTTATAGGGATTCCAGTGTAAGTCCATTTTGTTTGACCTGAATTTGCCCACATTAATAGTGAACACGTTCAATATTTTTTTTTTCAGTTAAAAATATATTAACTTTAATTTTATATCTAGAAGTAATATAAACAATTATTAAATATCGATAATATTGATAAATGTTGATAATTGATTATATACATTCTTTTAAAATATAAGAACACTCATGTTAATTTGTTTGGCTTAATAACATATGATACATAGTTACAGCTTAATTTTTTTTTATTATAATAGATAGATCAACTATTGATTCATCAGCAAATTGAACTTCTGGAAGGTATGTATTCATTGTATTTATCATATTTCTAGGAAGAGAGGACATTTATGCAGATAAAGGCATATCACCAACCACAGATATAACACCTTCAGTGATGCTGGATATTAAAACTGGTTATTTACAAATGTCTCTCTTTGTGATAATGAATTGATAAGGATTATCAGCAGCTCATTTCTTGAAATTAGGAGTCAAGCGGTAAAATACTATTATGCTGGACATCTCTCCTCTTGATACAGACCCTAACTTAGAAGGAAACCAGTCAAAACTTACTGTTGGGCTTCCCTGGTGGCACAGTGGTTGAGAATCTGCCTGCCAATGCAGGGCACACGGGTTCGAGCCCTGGTCTGGGAGGATCCCACATGCCGCGGAGCAACTGGGCCCGTGAACCACAACTACTGAGCCTGAGCGTCTGGAGCCTGTGCTCCGCAACGAGAGAGGCCGCGACAGTGAGAGGCCCGCGCACCGTGATGAAGAGTGGCCCCCGCTTGCCACAACTAGAGAAAGCCCTCGCACAGAAACGAAGACCCAACACAGCCAAAAATAAATAAATAAATAAATAAAAATGTAAAATAATACAGACATACCCTTTATTAAAAAAAACAAAACAAAAACAACTTACTGTTGTTCCCCCTTCTCTCTAGAAATCATTTCAGTGAGTCTGTCACTTTGCCTAACCTCTATCCCTTCAACTGTTTTTTCCCCAGTTTGTGATGTCCTTGCAGTTGTCACAGAGCCACATGCAGTAGTTCAGTTACCTTAGTAAATACATTTCCAAAGCAAGTGAACTCTGAATTTGGATGGATGGGGATGTTTTGGAAAATCACATTACTGCCCACAGTTTCTCTTGGGAGTTCAGAGGAACCCTATAAAACCCTTTGTTCCACGGGCTGTGGATTATCATCTTGGGCACACGGACACTGCACTGGAGGGTGTTGACCAGCCGGCCGAGAGGCCTGACTTCCTAGAACGCCACTGGTGCTCCTATGGATGGGGCCTGACTCCTACAGCTGTTTCCTTAGGTCCAGTGCTCGTCACGTGCAAAGTAAACTTAAGAAGCCACTAGATGTTTCAGGACTGCTGCCAGGGGAAAGGCAATCTGGGTAGATTCATGCACTACAGTATCCTCCTTATAGGTATAAAGAGTTCAGTGAAAACTCTAATAGATTTTAGAATATATCTATTAACTCTTTCTTCACATCTTTGCAAAGTTCTTTTCCACTGATAGAAATTATAATGTGAATTGTACTACTGTAGAAATATGGTTGGTATTTGGTTAGAATATATAATTGTTGCTTATTACACTTAAATTACTTGTAATGTACACTTCGATATTTAGGATGTTCTCATTTTTATTAGTTTGTTTACATTACATTTTCTCTGGAAAGGAACTCTTCATAGTATGATAATTTATATTCTCAACTTTTTTAATGATTCATTTTAGGGAATTTATTTTTGACATTATAAAAACCAAAAAACCAGACACTACACATTATATAGCACTCCATTTATAGTTTTAAGATTTATAAGTTTTATGTATATATTTGGAAATATATATGTATTAATCATGAAATATAAATTTCAAATTTAGTAGTTATAAATTCTTGAGTTTTTTAAAGGAAGTCTAATTTTCTTTTCTTTTTGTCTCCAACTGAAGGTTTATATTTTAACGTTACGAGCAGTATAAAGAAATAAAGATTACTCAGTTCATTTTTAGCACCTGAGACTATGACAGGCACTTAACATTTCCCAATTCAAAACTTAATAGACAATAAAGACATAACCATAGAATTCTCTTGTTTTATTTGTTTTCCTTTTTTCAGTAACTAGAAGGAAGCTTAGATTGTGTAAGCCCACTGATCTCATTACACAGATAAACAAGCTGAAGAATTTTCAGATTAAGCTACTTAATGAAACAGTTAGGTAATAGATCCCATTTCATGAATCAGTTTAATTTTTTCACATGAAATATTTGACTGGCTGATATTGAGGTAAAGGGTGGTTCTTTTAAAGGCAGGGTCAGGGCCTGAGTCGGAGCAAAGATACTTAAGGGAGGTCATGGCGATAAAATATGTGAAGAACATCTCTATCTGACTAAAAGTCCATCCACACCAATATTAGAGAGTGATTTTTGTCTCTCTGTTTCTTTTAATTGCTCATTATGTTGGTGGCTTCTAATACCCTATGACCCATGTTAATGAGGGCTGTGGACAAGTGACACCATGAATTGCTCCCTCCTGGCTTTAAGCAAGGAGAGGTTTCCAAAGTGTGGTTCAATGTGGGAAGCCCTTTGGTAAGATACCACGTGGGTGTCAGTATTTAGCACATCTCTGTTTCCCCTGTGAAGAGATTAGCCCCTGCTAAGGTACAGAGTTCACTTAGGATGCCAGTGGTCTGGCATCCTCCGACTTGCAGCCTTGGTTGCCAAGCATCTTTCCCCTTGTCTAATACCCATTTCCCACTTCTGAACAACCACTGCTGAGCTAAACAAGGGTGCCCTGGGCCCAGGGTGACGTCCTACCTCACCTTCCATTTTCACTCTCTCCCTCTTCACATGTGTGCATTGAGAGAAAGCCCTCTCACACCTTCTTCACACAGCGCAGAAAGAGAAGCCATGACTGTGGTTTATAAAACTATATCTCAAGCCAATTTACTTAATATAATACTATATGGTGCATAAACATAGCAATCATCCTATATTCCCCTCCATAGCTGAATACGTGACAAGTAGACATTTTCTGCATTCACCTAGCACGACTGTGACCATCGACAGCACGGCACCATCCCTCACAGCAAAGTCTCCCTTTCTGACACGGGTCCATGGAATTGGGAAGATACGAGTTGTTGTCTCTTGCATGTCTCATACAGGAATTCCTAATTTCTTTGTACTTTAATACCCTCTCCTCCATTCCCTTTGCCTTTTTTTCTCTGTTTAGACCATCTCTAAACATCTTTCCTTTTCTTCCTCCTGTGTTATATGAAGTATCATCTTAAAATGGTATAACTAGATATTGTAGTATCTTAGGATAGATTGATTATTCTTTTAACACAATAGTCATAGTGATTCTCTCTTTTATGTTTTTAGTCTTAACAGGTTTTGAAACTTGTAACAAATATGAAATTAAGAACAGCCTTGGACAGAGGATTTACTTTGCAGCAGAGGATACTGATTGCTGTACCCGAAACTGCTGTGGGCCTTCTAGGCCTTTTACAATAAGGATTCTTGATAATACGGGCCGAGAAGTCATAACTCTGGAGAGACCACTAAGGTGTAGCAGCTGTTGTTTTCCCTGCTGCCTGCAGGAGGTCAGTGAGCAATTACCAGGGTAATTTTTACAAATACTTTGCAAAGTAGTTCTGCAAGAATTTTCACCTTATTGGTGAATTTATATAATCAAATGAGATTTAAAGGAAAAGTGGTCCACCAGCTATTGGTTTATGCTTGAGTGTAAATTGTAGGAAGGAAGGCAGGTGGAAAAGAGTGAGCAGTTTGCCCCATGTCCCTGAGCAGTGTGCCCCCCGGGGGTGAAATCAGAGATCTCAGAGACCAGACTTCTTGATCTTCAGAGAGAGCTGAGAACATAGGTCACCTCGGTCAAGTCCCTCACCTGAAATGACCATGAGGGCCTGGCCAAAGCCAGAGGAGGGCCCCATAGAGAATATCCTCGAATGCCATGCCAGAGGCAAGTGGACAGAAGAGTGAGGAAAAGAACACATATGTTCATCTCATTATTTTAGCCAACCTACAAGGAGCAAACCTAGGAGAGGCCCCCTCTGAGAAATGTCAACTCCTGTGTTTTTCAGTTCTCCATTTGAAAAAAAAAAAGTAATATATTTGAGTCCCTGTAATAGGGGTATACAAATTGTGAGCACCGTCAGCTCCATAAAGACCAGGTGTCTCTTTCATAGTACTTGACAGCCCTCTGATAGAGAACACGGATCTCAGGGGAGACGCCAGGGCACAGAGTGTTTATAGGAAGTTGGCCTTTGCCTGTATCTCCATTGGCCTGAAACCAGAGCTGCCTGGGTCACTCAGTCATCCATACGGGTAGCTGTGAGAGCAGGGCACACAGAGATACAAGCACGTAGAGATTTGATGTCTAATACTGCTCTTATTTTGAAAGGATAACTGAAGTTGTTCATACTGAATTATTTTGTTTTCCATGTCAATTAGTTTAGATGTAATAATATTCATCGGAATAGCTGAGGGAAAACTGAGAGTTTGATGGAATATGCTCGACAATTTATAGAGCACATTAGCATACATTATACAATTGGTCTTAATAAAGAGATCTAGGAAGTCCTCAGTTACAGATAAACATGTTGAGATGCTCTCAAAGTCACCCAGCTAATGTTCAGAGCCAAGATTCCAGGTCCCATTTTCTTTCCATGCTAGCACTATTGCCACTCATATTTGAAAACTGCCCCAGTGATCAGCGCTCTGTCCATACACTTAAACCACTGTTTTTAAAGGAATTTGAGGAAATAGCTATTAATAATTTAGACATTTTTTGTAAGTATGGAAATATTAAAATATACAAGACCAGTAGAGCAGTGCTTCAGAATGGAGACAGTGCATGCAGCCTCCCCGAGTTTGTGTCTCATCTCTTCCACTTTGCAGCTGGGGAATCTGATACAAGTTAATTAACCTCTCTGTTCCTCAGTTACTTCCTGTATAAACAGGGATAATAGTACCAACTTGGTAAGGATGTGGAGTGAGTTAAGTGGTGCTTAGAACAGTGTCTGACACTTAGAAAGTATTCAGTAAATGAGAGTTCTTATTAGACATTGTCATGATTACAATTTATATATTCTTTTTGCTTTTGTAGATAGAAATCCAAGCTCCTCCTGGTGTACCAGTAGGTTATGTTACTCAGACCTGGCACCCATGCCTGCCAAAGTTTACACTTCAAAATGAGAGGAGAGAGGATGTACTAAGAATTACCGGTCCATGTATTGTCTGCAGCTGTTGTGCAGATGTTGATTTTGAGGTAAGAGGTGTGATAACGTTTATGGGTTTTGCTTTCCTAGTATAAGAATAACATAAGCTGGGAGGATGTTACAGATGTATTAAATGAATACGTATGTCCTGATATCTCAAGAGGGACTCAGTGTCCCTCATATTTATCTTTGGTCAGAGAGATGGTTATTGCTCTGATTAAGCATCAGTGTTGATTGTGCTAAATGGAAAAAAGAGAAGCAGAGATTTGTAGTCAAATAAATATAAACAAAGCATCTAACATTGGTGGTTTCTGTATAGAGGTACCGTATGTTATACATTTTAAGTGGAACATTAACCTTGTCATCAAAGTCTGATTGCCGAAGCATATGGTTCTTCCTTAGCATGAAACACAGGCTGCCAGTGCTCTAGGCCCTCTTCAAAATCTCTGACATCTTTGAGTTCCTACAAAAAGCCCAATTATGCAAAGAGAATTTTAACAAATATATGACGTACTACCTAATCATGCTTCTCTGTGATCTCTCCTTTATCTTTGTATTAAATTCATTTATTAGAAATCACAATATATCTGTGTATTTACTACCTGGAGGAATTTCATCACAGCAGGTTTTCAACAAATGGGGCCCAGACTTATGGCCCAAATTGTTTAGTTGCAAATGCTTAAAAGTCGAGAGATTATAAAACTTAATCTTGATACCATGATTCTCTTGTATAAGCATAAAATCTGGTAAGCTGGACAATTTCCACAGAAGGGACAAAAATCTAAAACTGAGCAGGACTGCCCCCTTATGATAAATAAGTGGGGACTCTGCCACTGCCCCTGACTTGCCAAGGTTTTCCACTATCCAGCTTCATTCTTTTATATTATCTGCCTGGCTTTGCTAGTCATATGATTTTTAATTCCTCTGTTTATATATATAAAGATGGATCACTCCTCTCACTGACTTCAGTGTCTAATGAGGCAGACAGGCAATCCTAAGAAAAGTCCATATGATGTAATTAGAGACTTTATAAAGACTCTTACAAAGAATGCATAGTATGTGGGGGGGATATAAACTATGTATGTTTAAAGATTTTATAGGTTTATGTATAATAATAGTTCTCTATGTAGGGGTTATCATACCCATAAAAGATCCAGAGGATTGAAAGGTAATTGTTGTTTCAGGGAATATTAATGGAAGTTTTGCTGACATATATTTTATCTATGTAAAATAAGTAAAAATACTGGTGAAGTAAGTCATACTGGAGTGTGAAACCCTTATATTTAATGATAAGAAAGTTGGAAATCATTCAGCAACCCTCCTCAGTGGATACCTTAAAGCATCTATTATAGGCAATGAATTAACTTCTCTCCTGTGCATCTAGAATGGTGCTAACTAGATAACATCTTTGAGGGAATTGAGAAAATAGTACCTTGAATCATTTTCTATATACTAGATAATAGAAATTTTGAAAGCAGGAATTATCAGTATGAGGGACCACTATGGAACATGGAGAAGAGTCATTCTAAAGGGAAAAATAATTCAGAGACATTTATAAGTGTACCCAGTGGTACTGATTCATAGATTTGATGTCAGTGGAGGAAGAAAGAAAATTGAGACATGATTCTAAAGTCTTATTGGTCTGATGTCTGATGTTTAAGAAGCTGAATGATGATGCCATTGACCAGGGTAAGAATCTTGAAGGAGAAACAGTTGATTTGTGGGAAGCTAATGATTTGTTTTTGAGTCATGTTGGTTTTTAGGTGTGTAAGGGAAAATGTTAGAGTTTTCGGCATACGGATGGTAGGTGAAGCCATGAGATTATCCCACGGGTGAGTAGAAGAAGGACAAGTAGACTTTGTATCCCTTAGAGATAATGAGGGAATCTGTCTTATTCCAGGACTATTAGGAGTAGGAAAAAATATGCCTACATGAAACTGATATCCCAATCTAGCCCCCTCTATGATTTTGAGGTCTGAATTCATAACACCAGTATGATTCATGAATCTTAAGACATAGAAACTGATCTTGAGTGGTGATACAGATGGGAGAATTGAATGCAAAAACATACTAGATGGAGACTGATCACCAAGGTCACCCTCTATCACTACAGAACAAACCTATCTCCACATAAGCAGATTAAAAAATTAGTATACTGTTCTAGGAACTAATCTACCAAAACCAAACTGCATATAATAGAACAGTGTGTAATCAATCATACAAGAAATACCTAAATAGACATTAAAGAGCCTAAGAAAGAAACAAAAAGGGTCATAAGGGGAGGATGAAACAATTAATAAAGGCCAGGAGGATATAAAAACAAGCCAAATAGAACCTCCAGAAATGAGGAACAGTCATTGATAAAACCTCATTTGAAAGGATGAGCTATAGATTAGACACAGGTGAAGAGAGAGTTAGTGAACTGGATCACCCATATTAAGACTATAAAGAGGAGGTGGGGAAAAGATATAAATTTGAAGGGACATGGAAGCTAGAATAAACTATTGCATATGCCAAAGAGGAGTTACAAAAAAAGAGGAGACAGAATGTTTTGATATAATATTCAAAGAGATACATAGCTAAGAATCTTGCAGACTTGATGCCATTCTGGTAAGAAAAAGAAATGACACCCAGATACAGCTTAGATAAATTGCAAACTGCAAACTAAAATAGGAAATCTATAATCATCAAGTGGGAGTGGGGAAGATTATTTCTAATACGTAATTCTCTGACCATTAGGGATTATGAACATTTCTCTAAGTTTACTAGCTACTTGTATTTGCTCTTTGAATTATCTTTTAATATCCGTTGCCTGTATTTTCTATTGGGTTGTTTATTTTTTTCTTGTCAATTCATAAATGTAGTTTGTGTGTTGAAGACATTGACCCTGCATCTGTATTTCTGTCCTCTGATCTGCAAATATTTTCCACAAATCTACCCCTTTTGTACATTGTTTTATAAATATATATCTCAGTTGGCTGGACAACTGTGTCATCATAATTTATTAAGTAAACTATTCATTTCCTCCTAAGTTGAAATGACATACATTAAATTTCCACAAGCAATTTCTAGATTCATTCTTCTATTGCATTGCTACCACTTTTCTTACAGTAGTGCCTTATAATTCAGTTATGGTAACAATGATGTATCCTATATTTAGTCATAGCCACACAGTCACTGATCATTCTATTTTATCATATTTTCTTGCTATTGTCAGATGTTTCCTTTCATGTGAACCTTAAGATCATTTCATTAAATTTTTCAGAAGTTAGAATCCAATTAGTATTGTATTGTCTGTTTATGATTTTTTTTTAATTAATATATTTATGATGCTAAACCTGTCTCATCCCAAAAGTGTAATGTATTTTAATTCATTTATATCTAATTTTGTATTCTTCATAAGACCATATAGAACTTCTATCTCTTTTGTTGAATTTGTCCTAAGTAATTTACAGGCATTATCACTACTAATCAGGAATATTTCTATTTGTAGGTACTTATTGTTAATATTGAGAAAAGCTATTTATTTTTGTTTACCTCTTATTCAGCCTTGTGACTATATTCTAGTGTTTAATTTGGAAGGCACTTTTGCTATATTTACTTGGTTTATCTAGGTATAAAATCACATAGCAAATGAAATCATGGAAACTCTTCTAATTTGCCAATTAGCTTATTTTCTTTTCCAGCCTACTTCTTACAGCAAAACTGAATAATATTTGCCAATTTTGTGTACACCTACTAAGTTGATGATTTCAATTGAAATAGCAGCAAATGTTTCATAATTTAGAAAGATACTGGCTATTTTTCATAGTATTTTACTATTCCTGTTTTATCTAGAGCAAGAATCAGCATACTTTTTTTTTTTCTTTTTTTTTTGGTAAAGGAAGAGATAGAAAACATTTTAGAGTTTTGGGCCATATGGTCATTGTTACAACTACTCAGGTCTGCCATTTTAGCATGAAAGTAGTCATACACAATACACAAATACTGGGTGTAACTGTGTCCAAATAAAACTTACAAAAACAGGGTGCAGACTAAATTTGCTGCAGACTCATTGACCCTTGCTTGCTGACCCTGACCTAGATTTTTATTACGAATTGATACTTAACTTTCTAAACAGCAGAGCATCATAACAGTCATGAATACAGACTCTGGAGAAGAACACCTGGGTTTGAAATCCATTTCCATGACTTCTTATCTGTGTGAACTTAGACAAGTGACTCACCTCTCTTTGCTTTGATTTTTTCATATGAAAATTGTGTGTAATAATACTATATATATCCTATAGAGAAATTATGAGGAAAAAATTACATAAGACTTGTAAAGCATTTATATACCTAGCATATACTAAATGTTATATAAATGCTTAATAAAATAAATAAATAAAATACCTTTTCAGGACCTATGGATACACTCATGTTTTTGAATTATATGATTTTTTTTTAGTATTTTATACTTTATTATAGTATTTTTTATACTGGGCTCTATGTGCTAATGTACTATTTGGATTTTTGTATTTATATTTATGTTGTGAGATGAACCTATAGATTTCTTTTTAGAACACCTTTATCAATTATTTGTATTAAATTTATAGGTTTATAAATTTAATAGTAATATAATACCAGTTTATTGCTTCCAGAAGTTGAAAGCATTTTATTATGTAGATTTTCTGTTTTTAAAATATTTTCTAGAATTTAGCTAAAAATTATCTAGTCCTGTTGACTTTTCAGTTGTAGATCCTTATTCACTTTTCTGTTCCTTTCCTTTAAAAAATTATATGTCTACCTCTTACATAAAGTTTTGGTGAATTTTAAAATTTCTTGCTATAGTAATCAAAAAGGGGAAGGGTTAATATCTGGTAAGTGTAGTAGTAGGATTATGATGGCTGATTATCTTTTGTATATTTTGTTAAAAAAATTTTTTCAAAAATTAAAAATAATTGAATTAAAAAATAAAATGTAAGGTTTTATTACCAGCTTCAAATCCTTACATGACAGCTATGAGCAGATAAAACATGAAGGTGTGCAATAGGGAATTTGTATTAGTTTGTTTTGCCACAAGAGCGTAACAAATAATCCCTAAAGCTCAGTGGCTTAAGAAAACAGGAATTTATTCTCATCCTTATGGGTCTGAAGGTCAACTGATATACCTCGGCTCAGATGGCTCTGACTTAGGCTGCCAGTTGGTCTCAGGTCTGCTCCAGGTATGTTCATCCTGGAGCTTCAGCAACAGAAGCTCCCTGGATCATGCTTTCTAGTGGCTGATCACTGGAGAGCAAGACCAAGGCAAAACCACTCAGCCATGTTTAAGGTCTCTGCTGGTGTCACATCCACTAACACTCCACTGGTCAAACAAGGCACAAGGCCAAGCCTAATTTCAATGTGCAGGAAAGTATACTGGGCTTACAGAGGGAGGGGACTGAAATGACTATTTGATGAACAGTAATCCATGCTATCACAGTTTTTTCATATTAGAAGTTTATTTCAAGTTTTTAAAGAACTTAACCACCCACATCCAAATAAAATGAGTCAACTGTTTCTAGTTTGCCCACATTTATGTAGCTGGTCCCAACCTAAGCTAGGTCTTCAAAGGTTGTTGCCAGCACGTGTGGTACCTTGCACACATCTGAAAAGGACACTTCTCTTCGTGGTTGACACAACTCTGCCTATACATACCCTGGCAAGTGTGGACTACGTTCAGCCTCCACATGCCCACTTGGTGAGGTGCATTTCTCTGGCTATAAGCTGTTCAACTCTTTATCATGGCCCTTGGCCTTCCTCAGGCAGAACGGTAAAATTAGAAAAACTTTACTTTGGAGCCTTTTTTTTCATACGCATTTCCTCTTTCGTTGTTCATCCTCCTCCTATTGTCGAGTCGTACCCCAACCTTTGACCTGAGGCATCTCATCAAGTTACTATTGGTTACTTACCTTCACTCAAAACTGCCAGTCCTCTTTTCCAGGCTCTTGGCATTTCATGTTTTCCTACTGACAGTGGGTGATAATGGGGCCTCCCATCACCTTTAAAACTCTGCCTATATCAACTCTCTGTGCTTGTGTTAAAGCAGAAGTCAGATAGGAGTTTCACTTACTACCTTCCTGATGGCTTCTAGAAATTTCATCACAGAAATATTTCCTGCTTAAATTTTATTTTGGCTCGATTCAACTAACTTATTACTGTATGTCTTAATGGAGAATAGAAAATGTTAAATATTTCAGCTAAACTACTTTCATATTAGTTCTCTGTACCAAAGAAACAGTTTTTTTTAAATGAATCTATAAATGGATATGGGAATCTACATGCATGTAATAAGTGATATAATGTTCATAGATATGAATGGCATATAATTTTAATATAATATTTGTTTTATTTTACTCCTACTTGGAAAGCAGCTTTATTATTAGTTTTCTAGAATTCTTTGTCTTTTTTTAAAATTAGATTAAATCTCTTGATGATAAATATGTGGTTGGCAAGATTTCCAAGCAGTGGACTGGCTTTGTGAGAGAGTTATTTACAGATGTCGATAACTTTGGCATCCAGTTCCCGTTAGACCTTGATGTGAAAATGAAAGCTGTGATGCTCGGCGCATGTTTCCTCATTGTAAGTTTATTCTTGCTAATCTGGGGTATAGTTGGTTTCTCTAGGATCATTCTGAAATAATTTGGTAAATTTTACATTTTTAAATGATCTTAAATTTGTAGGTTTTATTGAAAGTGGTCCTATTTAATTTTAGCTCTGAAATTCCATTTTCTTCTGCTACTCTGGGTTCACAGATGACTAGCTTCTCCCTGGAGGGTCTATGCAGTTTCACGTTGTAACAAGAGGATCTTATATATTAAGGAGAGGCTCTGGTTTTAGTAAAAAAAAAAAAATTGGTGCTTTGGAAAAGAATCTGAATCTTCCAATGTGTTTAAATGGAATAAGTCTCAGTGAAACAAAGAGATTTCTGCCTGATTCATTATTAAATTAAATCATCTAATACAGAAATACAAACTGGAATAAGAATCTACATTCAATCAAGCCTTAGACAGAACTACCAATTAAGAGGAAATATATGAGATATAGCAGTGATCTTGAACTTGTCTTCACATTAAATTACCTAGGGAGCTTTTAGTAGTAGGCCATGTTCCAGTTTAACTAAATCAGAAGCTCAGAATTAAAAGTTTGTGTAGCTCCTCAGATGATTCCATATACAGCCGATGTCAAGGACTCCTGGGACAGAGCAGTGGTTTTCAACCTTAGTTGCACAGTAGAAACACCTGGGTAGCTTTCACACTCCCTATGTCAAGACTATGTACCCAGATCTAGTAAACCAAATCCTGAGGTGGATCCAAGCCTTTAAGCTGTTCGAGCTATCATATGATTCCAAAGCAAGCAAGGTTTGGAGTTACTAGATCAATACCTTAAATATTGGCATATGGATGCAATCAGAAAAAAAATAAAAAGTAAAAGAACATACAGAAAAAGGATCCAGTTACTTCAACAAATAAATATCAGGAAAATAAAAGATAAAAATAAAATAAAAAGAGAGAGGGCTTCCCTGGTGGCGCAGTAGTTGAGAATCTGCCTGCCAATGCAGGGGACACGGGTTCGAACCCTGGTCTGGGAAGATCCCACATGCCACAGAGCAACTAGGCCCGTGAGCCACAACTACTGAGCCTGCGCGTCTGGAGCCTGTGCTCCGCAACGAGAGAGGCCGCGACAGTGAGAGGCCCGCGCACCGCGATGAAGAGTGGCCCCCGCTTGCCACAACTAGAGAAAGCCCTCGCACAGAAACGAAGACCCAACACAGCCAAAAAATAAAAAATATTAAAAAAAAAATTAATTAATTAAAAAAAAAAAAGAGAAACATCAGCTTAATGTAGTTTGTAGACCATGTTTGGATACTGATTTAAACAAACCAATATAAAAAGACATTTACAAGACACTCAGGGAAATGTGAACATTGGCAATTTGATGATATTAATGAATTATTAAGGATTTTTTAAAAAAATATATGTTATTGTGGTTATACAAAAACAGAACAGTCCATTTTCTTTAAGGGCACATACTGAAGTATTTCAGTATAAAATGATATGGTATCATAGATTTGCTTTTAAATAATGGGGGTGAGGGAAGAGGGACACAACGGATGGAGTAATTGGTGAACCAAGCTGGGTGAGTGGTCATTGGGACTTTATTATACTATTCTATCTACTCTGGGACAGGCTCAGTATTTTCTATATAAAGTTTTAAATATAACCACAGTTCTGTTTAAAAACTGTGTTTTCAATAAGTGTTTATTTCACATGAGAAGAAAATTTTAACCTTAACTTGGGGAACTGTTTAACCAAAGGTTTACACACCATAACCAAAGATACGGTGTGTACAGGGTGGAGAGAGTAGTCTGGGGTGTTTGGATAGGTGAGAAATGGGATTGGGGTGGTGGTGGTGCAGTTATTAGGAAGTGAATATGGGGTAGATTGGGCAATCTTCCCAATCTTATAGACCTTGGGAAGATACTGAAAATTGTTTAGTTAACTGGTTAATTTTAAGCTAGGTATAAATAAAATAGTTATAAACCCAAATTTTAGAAAGATAAATCCTGGTGACTGTGTACAAAATGGATTGAAGAGAGGTAAAATTGTAATAGTGCAATTGCAAGTGAATGGTGATAAAGATTCAATTATTTCTTTGTAAAGAGAAAAAGGAAAATGATAGATGTGAGAGGGGTACAATCCACAGGATCTGACGGAAGTTATAAGGGAGAGGGTCTGGTTAGAAACTGATGGAGTAAGACAAGCTGAGGAACCCAGTGGACAACAAGATTGGAAGAGAAATCATAAAACTGGGCCAAAAAATGCTAAGGTGTTATTCTAACTCTAAGATGGCTGTCATTCTCCAGAAACAATCTAAAAATTGTACATGGAACTCCAGTCACAACACAAGTTATATTACTAGAGAAGGAGTACAAAAAGTTGAGGAAGAAAGATTGAAAGAGGAACATTCTAAGAGGCATGAAAAAAGTGAAATTTAGAGAAATTACCAGAGGATTAATTAAGTTCATGCAGGTATCAATATGTGAATAGAATTACAGGATTTAATTGCCATTAAAATGGAAAGCTGAAGCTATCAACCATTTCCCAGATCTACCTATTAGTTGATTTTTCTTGTTTAGCAGATACGTTATTGTGTTTCATCAGATCCCTTAGCATTTATGCATCTGAGAGCTGATCTCTGTTTTGTTGCTGAAAACCCATTTCCGTATTTTGTTTTTATCTAGGACTTCATGTTTTTTGAGATGACTAGAAGTGAACAGAGAGCAGGAGTGTGGTAATGCATTCGTTGACATCTCCTCAGAAAATCTGAAGTCCCTATATTGATTGGGACTATGTAAAAGAAAACTGGGTGGATTTTTCTCTTTATGTAAATGACTTATTATAGCATATGTGAATTACACTGTGATGCCTGAAGCTCCAGATATATGATTTTACTTTTCAAATTAAAGAGTTTATTTTTAATATCACTTACTTATAAATGTTTTTATACATTTTCTTTTATACATTTTCTTTTTCATTGTGTATTTTGGAGAAAGGATATAGAAATTTTTACATTTAAACATAACTTCCTATGATGAATTACTTTGAACTACAGTCTCTGCTTTATTTTCAATTTGTATAGCAAAATTAATTAATGACTTTTAAAAGTAATTTTAATATAAACTTATACATTATTTTATTAAATCTAGTTACAATTTATTTCATATGTAACAACTAATGTTATTTTGCAAATACCATATATTCAAAAGAATTCAAAATGAACGTAATTTCAGTGTTTTTTTACAATTACATTCAAATAATACTCAATATTCATATGTCAAGGGAAAGTAAAATGTATTTTTTTGATCAGAAAATCACACTACATTTAACTTCTCCTATAATCTAATCTGCAACTATAAATATCATTTTCATTTTGACAAGACTATAAATTACCAATTTTTGATAATGATTTTTCGTGAAAAAAGAATGATTCTGTCCCCAAGAAAGATACATTTAAAGACTCACTCACTCTAAAACTGGGATATTGTTATAATTTTTGAAGTAATTATTTATATATGGAATGGTTAGCTTCTGTTCTGTATTCTATCATTCATGGAACATAATAGTTTTCAGATCACTCAGGTGTTAATTAAATAGAACATATATATTCTGAGTATAAATGTCTACAATGGTCTATTAGATTATTTTTACCAACAATCAAATAACTAAAATAAAAAATTGCTGATACATTTCTTTGCATATTTGATTTTTGTTTTTAAACAAACTGTGAACAGTCAACTCACATGATGGTTCTGAACTTTACACATTTACCTCCCCTTCCCTTTCGAATCTCCTTTAAAAGAGCAAAAGCATATGATAATCCTTAGCAAAATATATACCTGTGCTGGAAACTAAGTTTTCTTCCTGTCAGAAAGTTAAAGGAATTTTTATACCCTGTTTTGTAGGGAAAACTGAATCAAGTGAGAGGAGATGTCCAACCCACAATTTACCTCATGGAAAGGAAAAGCGTGTTTAGGAAATAAGAACTTAGGGGAGAGATTCCCTTTCATCCTCAGCAGAACTCCAAGACCACCAGCTCCTAATGCTGAGAACACTGGGAGGGCAGGAAGCTGCAGAAAAGGTGATGTCCAGACCACCTTTCATTAGCCTAAATAATTCACCAGATGCCAGATTCCTATGATGAGGTGTAACCGAGGCACTCACATTCCATTTATAGTTGGTACAGACAGCATGCCAGGTAAAGCGAGGTACCTGCACAGCTGGACCCTAGTGGCATTAGTTATGCCAGTTAGAGAAGGGAGGGTTTTCCAAGCCCGCTGTCAGGTACCACAACCAACCCAAAATGAGGCTAAGAGACTGACATTATCCCTGTGACAGCTACATCTTGCTTTCACTTTCCCCCTCCTCCTCCCAATCTCCCCTACTCCTACTCCTTCTTCGCATAGGACTCAAGATCTCTGGTTAAGCAAAGCAAAACTGCAACTTATCTGAACAGCTCCTTCCTTCTTCAACTATGCAAAGAAGATTTGAGCAGAAACCCACACACTATCAGCAGAATCCATTTAAGTTCAAATACTAGAAAAATGTGCTCTCATTAAATATTTACAAAGAAAAGACTCATCATACATGGAAAATTAGAAATTTAAGTGAGAAAAATACCAGGACTTGCAACAGATGTCTTCATTTGTAATCTCAATGAGATTTGAGGAAATGTTGCATATTTATTTCTGGAACAGGCAGTAGAGAAAAAGGCACATTCTGATGAGGCAAAATTTTAATAAAGTCGAAAAGTATGATAACCACACTTTAAAGTATGATGGTGGCACTGGTATAGTAGATTTATTTAGGTAGAAAGATAACACAATAAAAGAGATTTTTAAAAATTCTCCCAGAAGTCAGATAAACACAAAGTATAGAGAGGAAAAGGTGATTCCTGAGGAACAGATACATTCACTTCATGTTATGCACAACAGAAATTCCACAAGCAGAAATTAGATGGGGTCAAGAGAATACTTTATTTCCAAACAGGCTGCCATCACTAGGTGAATGGATTTATCACATACCGGACAAAATTAATGAAAATGACCCATTTCTTTGTTACTTTTGAAGAATAATTTCACCATATACAGAATTCTGGGTGGGTGGTTTTTTTCTCTCACTCTAAATATTTCACTCCACTCTCCTCTTGCTTGCATGGTTTCCAAACAGAAGTCAGGTATTATCTTTGTTCTTCTATAGGTATGGTGCTTTTTCCTCTGTCTCCTTTCACAATTTTTTTTTTTATCTTTGATTTTATGTAGCTTGAAAATAATATGCTAGTGTAGGGTTTGTTTTTCATTTTTTTCCTGCCTCATGTTTGCTAAGCTTTCTGAACCTGTGGGTAGGTGCCTGACAGTATGAGGAAATTCTCCGTCATTATTGTTTCAAACATTTCTTCTGTTTGTTCCTCTCTTTCTCTTCCTTCTGGTATTCACATTACATTTATGTTACACGTTTGAATTTGCCCCATAGTCCCTGAGTATTCTGTTCTGTTTTCTTTCAGTTTTTGTTCTATTTGCTTTTCAGTTTTGGAGGTTTCTATTGAGACATCCTCCTCAGAGATTCTTTCTGTTAGTTGTGTCTAGCCTACTAATCAGCTCATCAAAGGCATTCTCCATTTCTGTCACAACGTTTTTTATCTATAGCATTTCCTTTTGGTTCTTTCTTAGGATTTCCATCACTTTGTTACATTACCCATCTATTTTTGCATGCTGTCAATTTCATCCCTTAGAGACCTTAGCATATTAATCACGGTTGTTTCAAATTCCCAGTCTGGTAATTCCAACACCCCTTCCATGTCTATTTCTGATGCCTGTCTCTTCAAATTGGGTTTTTTGACTTTTGGTGTTCCCTGTAATTTTTTCCTGAGAGCTGGGCATGATATATGGGATAAAAGGAATGCTGTAAATAGGGCTTTTCATAATGTAGCAGTGAGATGTAGGGGAGTGGGAAGTGTTCTATACTCTGCTGATTACATCTCAGTCTTTTACTGAGCTTTCCCCTCTGGACTGGGAACCAAACAAGTGTTTTTTCAGTATTTTTTTCTCCCCTCTTTGATGGAACAGGATGGCTAGACTGGGCTGGAGCTGGGTATTTCCCTTCTATCACATGTAAGGCTAGAGCTGACTGGAGCTGGGTATCTCCTTTCCACCAGGTCATTTAGGCTGTGGTTAAGTACTTTTTCCTGAGGGCAGACCTTGTTAAGAACAGAGTGCTCTGGTGTGTTTCAGAATGATACCTTTTCTCCTCCCCCTGCAGGAAGCACCAGGGGATTTTATCTTTTTAATTTACTGTGAGAACCTGATTGGGCTCCTGAGGGAGAATCTCACAAAATTGTGTCCCCCATCTCCCCACACCCACCAATGACAGGGTCCTTGTAGAGTTTCTGACTCACTGACTTGTGCACACTGAGTGTCAGTACGTCAGTACATTTTCCTTTTCTGGCACTGGTTCCTGTGGTGGTTTCCACGCCTGAGCCTTAGCTCCAGTAAGCCATGACTCCGTGTTCACCTGTCTCTCCAATCTTGGGGGCAGCAGTTGGCCTCGTGTCCTCACTTCTGTTACAGACCCTAGAAGAGCTGTTAACTTTTCAGTCAGTTCAGCTTTTTACTTGTTAGGATGGAGAGGCGACTTCCAAGCTCCTTACCTGTGGAACTAGAGTCAGCAGTTCTCTTCATTTTTAATGTCAAAATTATTGCTACATCAAAATTCTTCTCTAATTTTCTTTCAGTCTGTATTTCTTCTTTTCATGCCATAAATAAAATGGTAATTTTATTATGAATATGAGCACATTTTACCCTATACTATAGCTATGTGTCTTCTGTTTATGATTTGTTTTCTTTACTACAGTGTGTACTCCTTCTGGGCAGACTCTGCCTCAAAATCATTTTTGTACCTATCCCCAATGATGCCAAAACACTGTGACTGGCATATAGTTAATTTCAATAAATATTTCTCTTCTTGTGGTGGAACAAATGAAAATTTTAAACAGATACATGTAACATCTCAGACTTGACTGAAAATCATCAAAATTTTGAAATTGAGAGATACCAACATTTCATGTAAAAGGAGAACAGGAGTTTATTTAATGACAAACCCAAGAAACCTCCAAAAAAAACTACAGTTTTTAAAGATGAACTGACATAAATATAATGGGCACAACAAGATTAGTAGCTATGGCACTGGATGTGTCTATAATCCTCATCCTGGGTGTTATAAATACTATAATAATACTATAATAAGAGTATCCAAGCTCTTAGAACACTGGCACCTGAGAAAATACGATTAAAAGGATGAAGAGTGTGGAAACCATGTTCTTTGAAGAATGACTAATGGTATACAGCCTCAAGGAGGGAAAATGTGGGTACTGAACTATGGAAGTGGGATAAGTTTATTCTTTTTTTTTTTTTTTTGACATCTTTATTGGAGTATAATTGCTTTACAATGGTGTGTTAGTTTCAGCTGTATAACAAAGTGAATCAGCTATACATAGATATATATCCCCATATCTCCTCCCTCTTCCGTCTCCCTCCCACCCTCCCAATCCCACCCCTCTAGGATAAGTTTATTCTTAACTGCTCTGTAATGCCCCAGATTTCTCAGCTATAAAACTGATACAATAATTGTATAATCCTCATAGAGTTGTTGTGAGAGTTAAGTCACTACATGTTAAGCTCTTAAAATAGTTCCTGGCACATTGTAAACACTATAAAAATGTTAGCTACTATTACCATTATTATTCCTCCAAAGTGTTGAACAAGGACCAATGATATACATAGACAGATTTTTCTTTGTATGAGAAAGTGCTTCATCATAATTAGAATTTTCCAACCTCTCAAAATAGTGAAACAGTTCAACTTTCAACTTAAATGCTTCTAGGTCAGAAACTTAGAGTATTTTAGTCTTGGGAAGAAGTCAGACTGCACAGCCTCCCAGACTCTATGTAGGGACTACAGTGAGCTGAATGCAGCTGTAACCACAAGTGACAAGTGCCTTGGAAAGTCACTAGTGAGCACTCTGCATGTGTTTGCAAGATGGTCTGGAGCGTTCCATGTTCCCCTCCCGGCGCTGAGCTGCAATTACTTATGCTTTCAGTCAGCGATGTCTTCATATTGCTAAGTATGTTTTCATGGTGAGATTTATGACCATATGAACAGAACACTAAAATTAGGATTCTTTAGACATAATGAACAATGAGAGTATGGGTTTAAGAGAAAGCCAGAAGGAAAAAGTCAGGCATTGACAAGGTGTCTACTTCATGACTCTAAAATACACTCTAAAGTACACCTTTTTTATAGAGGCTAAGCAAAGGCATTAGTTGGAGAATATGCCATTGAAAGCATAATGTCCCTAATCTTCCTGGAGTGTCTGATCATCCAGGAGATAGCCAACTAGAGTACCTAACAGTGTTTTATTTCTACCTAGAAAATCCACAGTCATGTAGAGGACACGCTATGTGCTGTTGTACATCATTTGTGTGTGTGTGTGTGTGTGTGCGTGTGTGTATTGGGGTTACTAAGAAGAACTATGAACAGAATATGTTCTTTTTCCATATTACTTATTCTGTAGTTAAAAAGGATGACATGAGAGACACCAGGATTCAATTCAGCACTAAGAAAGTGAGCCCTAATTCTTCATAAAGGAAATAGTTCATGTCATAAGCTCAGTAATTACACTGAAGTCATTAATTCCACTTACGTTACCCTAAAGTCTACTGTCTCAAACCATTCAGTTATTTGCACATGGAAAGATGTCAAATAAGTTCTCTCCCATCCTACACTTGGCAAACACCATAATGAAAATAATAATCAAGTAATATTTAATACGGGCATTACACATATGATAAAAATGCCATCTTAAAGCAGTGGTGAGAAGTCAACTACTTTTAAGATGACATTAGGATAATCAGAAAATATTTGAAAAAAGAAAGAAAAAGTTAAAATCCTTGTATGTGTCACATAGAAAAGTAAATATCAAATGAAAAACAAAATGCAAAAAACAAAACTTTATAAAGAGTAGAAAAACCAAAAGAGATTACTTATTTGTAATCACTCTTTTGATGAAGGTGTCCCAACAAAAAACTCACGAAAATACTGAAAATTTTTAATTTTATATTTAGAATCTTATATTGTTGACACGAAATGCCCTAAATTAAAAGCAAAAAGTTTAAAGAAAATATTGGTATCAATGAGCTATTTAAATTTCCCAGAAATATATAAAAGTTAAATACAAGTCAAAATAAATAAACAGGAAATATATGATAACAATCATTAAGTATCCAGTGTATTTACAAATAAACATTCAATCTCACTAGCAATCAGAATCATAAAGACTGTGAATTTTGGTTCTTGAAAGAAAATCCTGTACATATTATTTCAAGCAGAAGATGTAAAAGAAGTTGTCTTCTTTTACATGTGTCAGCAATGGTTGTTTTATATACTTTTAAAGTATCTTAACTGTCTGCTTTTCCAAAATTATAATGACTTCTGAAAACTTGAAATTTTCAAACAACATTAAAAGCCTTATTAACTTACAATACATTTACAATTTCAAACCTCTAAAGATGTAGCTATTTTAGAAGGCTAAACTTCTCATATTGAAAAACAAACAAGAAACAAAAGTACTACCTTGCACACATTTTTTAAATTACCGAGTTTAAAATGGTAATATACGTTACATATAGTCATTATAGACATACAACTTATGCGTCCCTGCCACTAGACTGCACTACTTTCAGTCAAGAACAGAGTCCCTTTCAATTTTTATTCCCTAGTGCAAAGCACGGTACCTGATATGTTAGAAGAAGCCTGATAAATACCAATATTTGCCAAATGAAAGTCAATCTGACTCAGAATGAAAGCCTCTGACTCAGAATATATGTGCCAAATTTCCATTATACTTACTCCCTATAAATATAAATGGAATAAATAGCACAGATAGATTTATTTGGATTATGTAATAGTGGATATATATATTTTGTAATCCTCATCTGATTGTGAATACCTATGAATAAATTCTGGTATTATGATAGAGCTACACCTATTAGTAGTTACATATGTATTATCTCAAGTTGTCTTCAGAATTCAATTTAATACAGAAAGGCAATCTGGAAAATTTCTAGACTGTTATCCCAGCTTAACTACAGTTAGTATGTTTGCTATCAACTGATTTCTAAAGCACAATAACAACAAAATATAAATTAATAAGTAAATAAATGTAAGAAATGTATTCATGTTTGTTTTCTACAATGGCCAGTTTTAATGAACTCAATAAACAAATTAAGAAAACCCAGAGGGTACAGGCAGTAACTAAACAGAAACAGATTACAATTAAAAAGCAAGCTGATTTCACATATAAATTTCCCAAATCTTTTAGGTTTCTAACTGGTGGAAATGAAAAGCATCTCCCAATTGTAAATATGATATTTTCAACCATAAACAAAGATTGCAGATAGTATAATTCAAATTATAGATAAGGAATGTGGCTGCTTAGTGCATTGTGTTCATCTTTCCAAGGTGATAAATTCACCTCCTACTTTGTCTAGTCAGCTGTACTTCTTCTCACTAATATAAACTGTTCGTTTAATTTGGCAAACCTTATTCTACAAACATGGCACTGAGAAATGAAAAAGGGTGAGAAAGAAAGAACCTCTCAGCAATAA
This sequence comes from Balaenoptera borealis, assembly GCF_965194805.1. Classification (NCBI taxonomy): domain Eukaryota; kingdom Metazoa; phylum Chordata; class Mammalia; order Artiodactyla; family Balaenopteridae; genus Balaenoptera; species Balaenoptera borealis. The sequence goes on from NC_138862.1 coordinate 119,813,703, forward strand.
ATCCAAGCACATTTTCTACCCCTGGTAGATAATAATGATGATAATACTTAACAGATACTGAGCATTTAGTATGTATTAGACATGTACTAAGACTATGTATTAACTTATTTGACTCTAATATTTTTATAATATTATCTCCACTTTAGAGATGAGACAGATGAGGAAAGTGTGCAGAGTGGTAGAGCTAGCACACAGCATCTTTGTAGACTTTACAATTGAGACAGCACTGAGTCAGTTAAGCTCACACCTCATACTACTTGTACATGAACAACCAGTGAATGTTAAGAAGTTTGAAATGTTGTCATGGCCCACTGACCAAGTGGTTCAGTAAATGTAGCTTGCAATACATACATCTATACATATATGTGCATGAGTGTGTACTCATGTATGTATGGGATCTTCAACTTAGAAAGTTTTTCTTTTTTTTGAGAGTGAGGGTGGAGAAGCACTGATGATGCCATCTAGTTGCTGGGGCAATTACAGAGATTAAGGCATCCACTGAATGATCTGCTCTTATCCTTTCTTCTCCTTTCTGTGTGACGTGCCCCATGTGACTAAAGAAAAGGCAAAGCAGCTGTGCTGAGATGGTGGACATTTATCTCATATTGAAGTTACTTTCCCTGACTGATTTTATGAAAGGGGGTTTCTTTTATATTTTGTTGCACATGAGTTTATCAAATAAACACATCCTAAAACCCAATTAAATCAAGAATTTTATATGTTGGAATCATGGCTACTTTCCTCAGTAAAACAAGGGAAAAGTTGAACTGGTAAGTCTCATAAATGGATATATTTGATGTCATTTGAGCCAAGAAGGAACATACAATGTTTAAGAATGTTGGCCCTGGAAGGTGTACTGCCTGGCTTCAATTCTATCAGCTGTGGTCACATTCCTTAACTCTCTATAAACATCCATTACCTGTCAAATCATGATAAAATTCAACTAAAACAGGGCTTCCCTGGTGGTGCAGTGGTTAAGAATCTGCCTGCCAATGCAGGGGACACGGGTTCGATCCCTGGTCCGGGAAGATCCCACATGCTGTGGAGCAACTAAGCCCGTGTGCCACAACTACTGAGCCTGCGCTCTAGAGCCCGCGAGCCACAACTACTGAAGCCCACGCGCCTAGAGCCCGTGCTCCGCAACAAGAGAAGCCACCGCAATGAGAAGCCTGCACACCGCAATGAAGAGTAGCCACCGTTCACTGCAACTAGAGAAAGCCCGCGTGCAGCAATGAAGACCCAACACAGCCAAAACTAAATAAAATTAAATTTAAAAAAAATTAAAAAAACATTTAACTAAAACACAGAGAATTAAATTTTTATAATCAATATAGCACTCAAATCAAGTGATTTGATTTGCAGTAAGTGCTGAACTGCTATTTTATTTATAAAAATATGCAAACTCTTTCCTTTACAGCATTTCTAATCTCTTAACCTTTGTAAGGGCTCTGACTATTCACTAACCGACTACGTCTGGGGACTTATAAGAGTAAGACATAGGTAAAAAACTATGAAGTTCATATTATTTCTATTTGTGTCTGCTATTAGCATTCCACAGTTATCCTGAAATAATTAAAGTCTAAACCCTGAAAGAGAATCTGTGAATTCATTTACTTTGATATCTAGTTGATACCTAAGATTCAATATCATATATTTACAACTCACTTTTTTAATAAAATAATATAATTGCATTGCATTTTTTTCACTTTGGAGCTCACAGATGACATCTTTCATATATGGATTTAAATTAACATTTACATCAAGGAACTCTTTAGAAATACTGCCAATGAAATATGAAGTTTATTGGGAAACCAATTTTAAATACTTTTTCAAAAGTCCACTAGTTTCCCTGTATCTATTCTGTCTTTGTATGTAGTCTGCATACCAAAAAATGATTATCAAAGTACAACTGCCTACAAATTTCAAATATTTAACATATCTGTAATTGTAATTAATCCTGATTACATACATCACATGATGCACATATATTCATACAAATATGAACATATATCCACAATATTCAGTATAATCGAAAAACAATAGGAGAATTAAAAAAAAAAACCCAGGAGGAGCTTCAAGATGGCAGAAGAGTAAGACGTGGAGATCACCTTACTCCCCACAGATACATCAGAAATACATCTACATGTGGAACAACTCCTACAGAACACCTACTGAACGCTGGCAGAAGACCTCAGACCTCCCAAAAGGCAAGAAACTCCCCACATACCTGGGTAGGGCAAAAGAAAAAACAGAGACAAAAGAATAGGGATGGGACCTGCACCAGTGGGAGGGAGCTGTGAAGGAGGAAAGGTTTCCACACACTAGGAAGCCCCTTCGTGGGCAGAGACCGCGGGTGGCGGAGGGGGGAAGCTTCGGAGCCCCGGAGGAGAACGCAGCCACAGGGGTGCGGAGGGCAAAGCGGAGAGATTCCCGCACAGAGGCTCGGCGCCGAGCAGCACTCACCAGCCCGAGAGGCTTGTCTGCTCACCCGCCAGGGCAGGCGGGGGCTGGGAGCTGAGGCTCGGGCTTCGGTCGGATCGCAGGGAGAGGACTGGGGTTGGCTGCATGAACACAGCCTGAAGGGGCTATTGCCCCACAGTTAGCTGGGAGGGAGTCCGGGAAAATGTGTGAAACTGCCGAAGAGGCAAGAGACTTTTTCTTGCCTCTTTGTTTCCTGGTGCGCGAGGAGAGGGGATTCAGAGCGCCACTTAAAGGAGCTCCAGACACAGGCGCGAGCCGCGGCTATCAGTGCGGACTCCAGAGACGGGCATGAGACACTAAGGCTGCTGCTGCCGCCACCAAGAAGCCTGTGTGCGAGCACAGGTCACTCTCCACACCACCCCTCCCGGGAGCCGGTGCAGCCCGCCACTGCCAGGCTCCCATGATCCGGGGACAACTTCCCTGGGAGAACGCATGGCGCACCTCAGGCTGCTGCAACGTCACGCTGGCCTCTGCCGCCGCAGGCTCGCCCCGCCTCCTCCGTACCCCTCCCGCCCCCTGGCCTGAGTGAGCCAGAGCCCCCGAAGCAGCTGCTCCTTTAACCCCGTCCTGTCTGAGCGAAGAACAGACGCCTCAGGTGACCTACACGCAGAGGTGTCGCCAAATTCAAAGCTGAATCTGAGGAGCTGTGCAAACAAAGAAAAGAAAGGAAAATTTCTCCCAGCAGCCTCAGGAGCAGCGGATTAAATCTCCACAGTCAACTAGATGTACCCTGCATCTGTGGAACACCTGAATAGACAACGAATTATCCAAAATTGAGGAGGTGGACTTTGGGAGCAATGATATATATATATGTATTTTTTCCCTTTTTCTCTTTTTGTGAGTGTGTATGCTTATGCTTCTGTGTGTGATTTTATCTGTATAGCTTTGCTTTTACCATTTCTCCTAGAGTTCTGTCTGTCCGTTTTTTTTTTCTTTTTTTCTTTTTTTAGCAGAGTTTTCAGTGCTTGTTATCATTGGTGGATTTGTTTTTTGTTTTGGTTGTTCTCTTCTTTCTTTCTTTCCTTTTTTTTGAGCACCACCAAACCAACTTTACAACAAATGCTAAAGGAACTTCTCTAGGCAAGAAACACAAGAGAAGGAAAAGACCTACGATAACAAACCGAAAACAATTAAGAAAATGATAATAGGAATATACATATCGATAATTACCTTAAACGTAAATGGATTAAATGCTCCAACCAAAAGACATAGACTGGCTGAATGGATACAAAAACAAGACCTGTATATATGCTGTCTACAAGAGACCAACTTCAGACCTAGGGACACATACAGACTGAAAGTGAGGGGATGGAAACAGATATTCCATGCAAATGGAAATCAAAAGAAAGCTGGAGGAGCAATTCTCATATCAGATAAAATAGACTTTAAAACAAAGACTATTACAACAGACAAGGAAGGACACTACATAATGATCAAGGGATCAATCCAAGAAGAAGATATAACAATTGTAAATATTTATGCACCCAACATAGGAGCACCTCAATACATAAGGCAAATTCTAACAGCCATAAAAGGGGAAACTGACTGTAACACAAACATAGTAGGGGACTTTAACACCCCACTTTCACCAATGGACAGATCATCCAAAATGAAAATAAATAAGGAAACACAGGCTTTAAATGATACATTAAACAACATGGACTTAATTGATATTTATAGGACATTCCATCCAAAAACAACAGAATACACTTTCTTCTCAAGTGCTCATGGAACATTCTCCAGGATAGATCATATCTTGGGTCACAAATCAAGCCTTGGTAAATGTAAGGAAATCAAAATCATATCAACTATCTTTTCTGACCACAACACTATGAGACTAGATATCAATTACAGGAAAAAATCTGTAAAAAATACAAACACATGGAGGCTAAACAATACACTACTTAATAACCAAGAGATCACTGAAGAAATCCAAGAGGAAATCAAAAAATACCTAAAAACAAATGACAATGAAAACATGACGACCCAAAACCTATGGGATGCAGCAAAAGCAGTTCTAAGAGGGAAGTTTATAGCAATACAATCCTACCTTAAGAAACAAGAAACATCTCAAATAAACAACCTAACCTTACACCTAAAGCAATTAGAGAAAGAAAAACAAAAAAACCCCAAAGTTAGCAGAAGGAAAGAAATCATAAAGATCAGACCAGAAATAAATGAAAAAGAAATGAAGGAAATGATAGCAAAGATCAATGAAACAAAAAGCTGGTTCTTTGAGAAGATAAACAAAATTGATAAACCATTAACCAGACCCATCAAGAAAAAAAGGGAGTAGACTCAAATCAATAGAATTAGAAATGAAAAAGGAGAAGTAACCACTGACACTGCAGAAATACAAAGGACCATGAGAGATTACTACAAGCAACTCTATGCCAATAAAATGCACAATGTGGAACAAATGGACAAATTCTTAGAAAAGCACAACCTTCCAAGACTAAACCAGGAAGAAATAGAAAATATGAACAGACCAATCACAAGCACTGAAATTGAAACTGTGATTAAAAATCTTCCAACAAACAAAAGCCCAGGACCAGATGGCTTCACAGGCGAATTCTCTCAAACATTTAGAGAAGAGCTAACACCTATCCTTCTCAAACTCTTCCAAAATATACCAGAGGGAGGAACACTCCCAAACTCATTCTACGAGGCCACCATCACCCTGATACCAAAACCAGACAAAGATGTCACAAAGAAAGAAAACTACAGGCCAATATCACTGATGAACATAGATGCAAAAATCCTCAACAAAATACTAGCAAACAGAATCCAACAGCACATTAAAAGGATCATACACCATGATCAACTGGGGTTTATTCCAGGAATGCAAGGATTCTTCAATATATGCAAATCAATCAACGTGATACACCATATTAACAAATTGAAGGATAAAAACCATATGATCATCTCATTAGATGCAGAGAAAGCTTTCGACAAAATTCAACACCCATTTATGATAAAAACCCTCCAGAAAGTAGGCATAGAGGGAACTTACCTCAACATAATAAAGGCCATATATGACAAACCCACAGCCAACATCGTCCTCAATGGTGAAAAACTGAAACCATTTCCACTAAGATCAGGAAAAAGAAAAGGTTGCCCACTCTCACCACTATTATTCAATATAGTTTTGGAAGTTTTAGCCACAGCAATCAGAGAAGAAAAAGAAATAAAAGGAATCCAAATTGGAAAAGAAGAAGTAAAGCTGTCACTGTTTGCAGATGACATGATACTATACATAGAGAATCCTAAAGATGCTACCAGAAACTACTAGAGCTAATCAATGAATTTGGTAAAGTAGCAGGATACAAAACTAATGCACAGAAATCTCTTGCATTCCTATATACTAATGATGAAAAATCTGAAAGTGAAATTAAGAAATCAGTCCCATTTACCACTGCAACAAAAAGAATAAAATATCTAGGAATAAACCTACCTAAAGAGACAAAAGACCTGTATGTAGAAAATTATAAGACACTGATGAAAGAAATTAAATGATACAAACAAATGGAGAGATATACCATGTTCTTGCATTGGAAGAATCAACATTGTGAAAATGACTCTACTACCCAAAGCAATCTACAGATTCAGTGCAATCCCTATCAAACTACCACTGTCATTTTTCACTAGAACTAGAACAAAAAATTTCACAATTTGTATGGAACCACAAAAGACCCCGCATAGCCAAAGCAATCTTGAGAACGAAAAACGGAGCTGGAGAAATCAGGCTCCCGGACTTCAGACTGTACTACAAAGATACAGTAATCAAGACACTATGGTACTGGCACAGAAACAGAAATATAGATCAATGGAACAGGATAGAAAGCCCAAAGATAAACCCACGCACATATGGTCACCTTATCTTTGATAAAGGAGGCAAGAATATACAGTGGAGAAAAGATAGCCTCTTCAATAAGTGGTGCTGGGAAAACTGGACAGCTACATGTAAAAGAATGAAAGTAGAACACTCCCTAACAACATACACAAAAATAAACTCAAAATGGATTCGAGACCTAAATGTAAGGCCAGACACCATCAAACTCTTAGAGGAAAACATAGGCAGAACACTCTATGACATAAATCACAGCAAGATCCTTTTTGACCCAGCTACTAGAGAAACGGAAATAAAAACAAAAATAAACAAATGGAACCTAATGAAACTTAAAAGCTTTTGCACAGCAAAGGAAACCATAAACAAGACCAAAAGACAGCCCTTAGAATGGGAGAAAATATTTGCAAATGAAGCAACTGGCAAAGAATTAATCTCCAAATTTACAAGCAGCTCATGCAGCTCAATATCAGAAAAACAAACAACCCAATCCAAAAATGGGCAGAAGACCTAAACAGACACTTCTCCAAAGAAGATATACAGATTGCCAATAAACACATGAAAGAATGCTCAACATCATTAATCATTAGAGAAATGCAAATCAAAACTACAATGCGATATCATCTCACACCGGTCAATATGGCCATCATCAAAAATTCTACAAACAATAAATGCTGGAGAGGGTGTGGAGAAGAGGGAACCCTCTTGTGCTGTTGGTGGGAATGTAAATTGATACAGCCTCTATGGAGAACAGTATGGAGGTTCCTTAAAAAACTAAAAATAGAAGTACCATACGACCCAGCAATCCCACTACTGGGCATATACTCTGAGAAAACCATAATTCAAAAAGAGTCATGTACCACAATGTTCATTGCAGCACTATTTACAATAGCCAGGACATGGAAGCAACCTAAGTGTCCATCGACAGATGAATGGATAAAGAAGATGTGGCACATATATACAATGGAACATTACTCAGACATAAAAAGAAACGAAATTGAGTTATTTGTAGTGAGGTGGATGGACCTCGATTCTGTCATACAGAGTGAAGTAAGTCAGAAAGCGAAAAACAAATACCGTATGCTAACACACATATATGGAATCTAAAAAAAAAAAAAAAAAAAAAAAGGTCATGAAGAACCCGGGACAAGACGGGAATAAAGACGCAGACCTACTAGAGAATGGACTTGCTAACATGGGGAGGGGGAAGGGTAAGCTGGGACAAAGTGAGAGAGTGGTAGTGTATATATGGACATATATACACTACCAAATGTAAACTAGATAGCTAGTGGGAAGCAGTCACATAGCACAGGGAGATCAGCTCAGTGCTTTGTGACCAGCTAGAAGGGTGGGATAGGGAGGGTGGGAGGGAGACGAAAGATGGAGGAGATATGGGGATATATGTAAATGTATAACTGATTCACTTTGTTATAAAGCAGAAACTAACACACCATTGTAAAGCAATTATACTCCAATAAAAATGTTTAAAAAAAAATAAACGCAAAGATTCCAGATCCAGGTGAGATGGAGTAAGTACACTGCTCTCTGTCTCTCCCACTTAATGTAGCTATAAAGCCTGGATTGGACATAGAACTGCTATTAAAGGAATCTGAAAATGTAATAGTAGAAGGCAGATTATGTTAAGACCCCCAAAAAGCTTTTGTTTATATGCATTATATCTAGTGATATTTACCAGAATTAGAAATTAAAACTGAGATATTGTTAAAACACAGACTCACACTCCAATAGCTGTCAGAGCAGTGATATCATCACCACATATCACAAACCTCTGGAAACTTCCACTGTGCACTCATAGGAGAAAGAGTGAAAAAAGCAAATAACATCTTAGTGATATAGTAAATAGTTCTGACCACACTTTGAGAACTCCTGCCCTATGTGCAATGAATGAAGAATATTGTTTTGAAGCACATATGAAACATTCACCAAAATCTACAACAAAGGATCTTTTAACAAATATTTTTAAAACTAATTTCACATAAAAAATAATGAAAAAGAACAAAACAGAACAAAACCAAGAACACACAACAGAATACACTAACAAAGAGCTATAAAAATGTTTGGAAAATAAAAGACGTTTCTAAGAAATAAAGACACATGTCTATTTTGTGTTTTCTTCTGCCTTGGTTCTTAGCACTTTACTTTCTCAAGTCTCTCCATTCACATAGGGTTAAAAGAATACCAGATTCATGCTTTGTCAATACCTTTTTACACATGTGCTTACATTGCTACTGAGGAAGACCTCACTGTTAAAATTTAGGTACTTATATTTAAGGAATTCTTTATATCAAGCTTACCCATTTTTTTTTTTTTAACAAATTCAACACTTACAAGGCCATATCTTGGGGAATGAAGGTGACCTGCATAAGCACTCAAATGCCCTTGCACAGTCTCAGCATTCCAGAAAGAAAGCCTATTTGTTCAATTTCTTGTTATCAGAGGAAGACTCTGAAAAAGACAAATGGTTCAACAGTTACCAAGGTATATCTATGAGAAGTTATCAGATATTACACCTATTAAAAATGATCAACTTATGATGACCCATCTAGAGTAATATTTTTGAAACCTGTAAGAAAAATATTATGTAGATTACCTTTGATTTTACATGGCAGCATTAATTTCTAATGTTTAAAAGACTTTTCAGCAAACTCGGCTTAAAATATGTCAAGGGTAGGGCATTTTCAATACTCAAATGACATGTTAGATTTTTTCAAAGAAATTTTTAGTTCAATAGAAAATATATAAACTTTAGTTTTAGAACATATAAACAAGTATAACACATATGGTAGAACATAAAATGGGTTTGAGCAATATTAAAATGTGATGTTAATTTGCAAGTTTAAAATATCTTATGATATTTTAGGTCTGGCTATGGAATCTGAACCCAGGGGAAAGGACAGTCTCTTCAGTAAATGATGTTAGGAAAACTGGATATCCATATGCAAAAGGATGAAACTGGACTCTATTATACCATACACAAAATTCAACTCAAAACGGATTAAAGACTTAAACACAAAATCTGAAACCATAAAACTCCTAAGGAAAGTATAGGGGAAAAGCTTCTTGAGGTTGGTCCTGGCAAACACCTGTTGGTTGTGACACCAAAAGAAGAGGCAACAAAAGCAAAAATACACAAATGGGACTACGTCAAACTAAAAAGCTACCGCACAGCAAAGGAAACCATTTAAAAAAATGAAAAAACCTAGAGAATAGGGAAAAAGTATTTGTAAGCTGTGTATCTGAAAGGGTTGATGTCCAAAATATACAAAGTACACCGCAATAGCACCAAAAAAAAAAAAAAAGAATGTGCAAATGAACTGAATAGACACCTTTCTAAAAAAGACATACAAATGGCCAAAAGACACATGAAAAGATGCTCAACATCACTATTATCAGGGAGATGCAAGTCAAAACCGCAATGAGCTATCATCTCACACAAGTTAGGATGGTTATAATCAAAAAAAGCAAAAGATAACAAGTGTTGGCAAGGATGTGGAGAAAAGGGAACATCTGTACACTGTTCATGGAATGTAAGCTGGTGCAGCCACTATAAACAACAGTATGGAGGTTCCTCAAAATACTAAAAATAGAACTACCATATGATCCAGCAATTCCACTCCTGGCTGTATATCCACAGAAAACAAAATCAGAATCTTGAAAAGTATATGCACTCAAATGTTTACTGTAACACTATTCACAATAGTCAAGACATGTAAGCACCTAAATGTCCATCAATTGACATATTGATAAAGAAAAACTTACTGAATTGTTACTTTTAAGTGGTATAAGTTGGAATATGAGTAGTCAGATGACAGACTATGTTCATTTAAACTACAGATATATAGATATTAATTATAATAAGTGAGATAACACGAGGAATCCAAATGTAAAATCAAACTCACACAAACAAGAGATTTTATCCAGTATCAAGCTTTACTAGAATTTTTCAAGATATAAATAGTCTATCTGCCACACAGAGGTGAAACTTCAGGAGGAGGCCCAGGAACACTGACAGAACTCCTTGGGTCCTATCTTTCCATTTCAGGACACACTCTGGCCAAAATTAATGTAACAGATTGCTAAATAATTTATGCACCTACATTACTTAACAGAAGGGAGTTATTTTGGTCTGAAACATTTCCATTTTATACCCAGACGGTTAAACAGCTCATTTGACATTTTCCAGGGAGAAGTCCTCCCTAAATCCACAGTCTCTAGGATTGCTCACAGTATAAATCCTAGACAAGACAGCTCCATCCTATTGTAAGCATAAACGGATAAAATCTTTCCTGCTAGCAAATACTTTTAGTTCCTTAGCCAGGAGATCGGTCATTAGTATTTTTACATGAAGATTTGACCAGGTCACATTTTTTCTTGAGGGCCAAGATGGTAAAGTGAAAGACTAAATCACAGAATTGCTACTTACATTTTTCCATCCCAGACTTATTATGAAGGAGTCAAAGATATTAGCACCTTTGATCTTGCTGAATTATAAAAAACTTTTAGACATACTCCCAAAATAGTGGTTTGGGGATTTTTTAAATTATTGACTTTTATTAAAACATTTTATTTTTTATTACTTTGTCATTAAGTTTATAAAGAACAAAGAGTGATCTATATTTTAATCAAACAATCCTCAAATAATTATTCAAGCACCCCAGCATTTATTTTGTAGAGACTGAAAAAGCTTTTTATATGTTGGAGACCAATTGAAGAGGCTTTGCTCTTACTCACTGAAGTCTGATCTAACTAGTACGTGAACCAAAGCACCTCACAAATTATCCATTTTTCAGTTTCTAATTTTTCAAAAAGGTTCATTTTAATTTCATTAGAGTTCTTCTCTAGATTAAGAATCCAAAATTTTTTTGTCACAATACTGTGAGAAAAATGGTAACATTTCTAATTTCATTGTATACAGTTAAGATAGGCCCTCTGAACTTCTACCGAACCGAGTTGTTAGTAGGAGAAGTAGTCATAATAATAATAGTAGTCAAAAGGACACATATACCCCAATGTTCACTGCAGCACTATCTACAATAGCCAGGACATGGAAACAACCTAAATGTCTAATGACAGATGAATGGATAAAGAAGATGTGGTACATACATACAATGGAATATTACTCAGCCATAAAAAGGAACGAAACTGGGATATTTGTAGAGATGTGGATGGACTCAGAGTCTGTCATACAGAGTGAAGTAAGCCAGAAGGAGAAAAACAAATATCGTGTATTAACGCATATATGTGGAATCTAGAAAAATGGTACAGGCAAACCTACACCTACAGAAATAGAGACATAGACGTAGAGAACAGACATGTGGACACAGTGGGGGAATGGGAGTGTGGAACGAATTGGGAGATTAGGATTAACATATATACACTACCATGAGTAAAATAGCTAGCTAGTGGGAACATGCTATAAAACACAGGAAGTTCAGCTCGGTGCCTAGATGAGTGGGATGGCCAGTGGGGTGGAAGGGAGGTCCAAGAGGGAGGGGATATAGGTATATATATGGCTGATTCACTTCATTGCACAGCGGAAACTAATACAACATTGTAAAACAATTACACTCCAATAAAAAAAATAATAGTAGTCATGGAAACTGTAGCCATAACAGAAGAAGTAATTTAATTGTTGCCATTTCCAAATCTACAAATGTGGATTGTTATCTCTCTTACTCTCCAGTTAGCTGTGTCAAACACTGGGGTCTGAGGTGAGCCTTTGAAAGTGGGTGAGAAGGAATAACTGAAGCATGTCTCCTAAAGCTGTGTGTTCTGTGTTTCAGTTCATGAGAACACTTTTTTAAATGAAATGGTCCATCTCTTCTGTGAAGACTTGTAGACAATTTGTGAGAAAGCACTCAAAATATTATTTTGCAAAGAATGGATCAATTCATTATTATATTAGGACACAATGCTCTTATTTTGAGAGATTGCTCCGTATCCCAATTCACTAAGCCAAATTCTACGGTTATCCAAGTTCTCAATTCTTCTCCAAAGAATGGATTCTAAATTTTCACAAACTCTAATTCAAAATAGGACTATCCATAACACACCACACAGAGAACTTCTGGTATCATTTGGAGTCACAGCAGATTTGTATCTATTTATTATCTATGATGCCAAAGTTAAGCCCTGAAAAAAGCAGCAGCACTTTTTCAAATCTGAAAGCTTAAAGTAAATATTTCTTATAGGCACAACAAATGGTAAAGTTTAACTTGAATGACCCTGAGAGGCTGGCCTCCCAGACAGGGAGTGAGCCTTGCAGAACTTCCAGTAGAGGACTGAGAGAGAATCAGGACTGGCCCACATGATAAAACAGGTGTAAATGCAAGGATGTACCCCACCCAGTCATGCCAGGGGAATAACTGGTGCTACCTCAACCAGGAGTAGTGAATAGAGAATCAAGGATATGACACATTTTACTGCTTACCAGCATCAGATTACATTCAAGAATGACAATCAAAAGCACAACTGGTATGTCATGGGGCCAAAGTGATCAGAATAAATGCTGAGGTAGTTAGAATTCTAAAGAGTGAAATCCTACTTTCTTCACACTGATACCATCTCCCTACCATGCTTCAGATTGTAGATAAGACTGTAAGATAATGTCTTCTGACTGGTGATCTCCCTTCCCTTCTGGAACTGGGGAAGAGAAGGGCACAATGAATTAGACATTGTTTTTAACCAGAAGGTATGTGTGAGCACTGTTTCCTTGTCATTAGGTACAAACAAAAGGACATGACCCTGTGACCTGAGTAGCAGGACTAGGCCACCACAGCCACAACTTCTTTTACTTCCTGTATCTTGTGCCTCGCTTGATCACCTCTCATTCAAAGTCTCTCCCACCTGAGTTTCAGAACCATCACACTTCTGTTTTACAAATTTCTTCTTGCCCTCCCTTTCAATGTTCTTTAGGCAATAGATGAAGAACCAGTGCTCTTTACCTACCAGTTGTCTCTACTTTGATGTCCCATAGGCATCTTAAATTCATTAATTTAACTGGACTTCACCCCAAATCTCATCCTGTGATCCCTCTCTGTATGTGTGCACTGCCACCCATTCAACTGCTCAGCTGGAAATCTTAAAATAATCGTCTTCCCTTCCCCTCTCCCAAATCTGTTTACTCACCAAACACCATGTTTCTTCTACTCCAATTTCTTTCCCTCCTCCTCCTCCTCCTTCATCTCTGAACGCCCCCCCCCCTTCTAATTTTACTAAACAATACCTATCTTTTTAGGATTACATTATTTTGTGTCTGGAATTGTCACTAAATGATTTCCCAGCTGCTATTTTACAAATCATCCTGCACCCTGTCACTAATTTAGCTTTTCTAAAGCAAGAGTCTAATAGTGTCTTTCTCACACCAGAAAGAATATCATTCTTCAATCCATCCTCCAAAATAAAATTCAATCTCTCCAGCGTAGTGTATGGCCTTTTATAAATGTTGCCTGTCCAACTTTTCCAAGACTGATTACTTCGGATAGTGGTAGCTACGATTAGAAAATTTCAATGGTTTCTCCCAGTAGCATTTTATTTCTCAACTAAAAACTATCAAAGTGGGTTTCTGATCTGTAGGCAGCTTTTATCCACATGGTTTCAGGACCACAATAACCTTCTGTTTTGTAGTTCTTTGTTTCTTCACATCTCATCTGCATCAAGCCAACTGCAGCTGGGGGGTGGGGGGAACAGCATGATGAAGGCTCATCTACTTCTAAGAACCTTGGCCTGGAGGTAACATACTTGATTCATCTCATGTCTGTTGCCAGAAATTCAGTCACATGGTCTCATCTAGATGCAAGGAATTGCAGTTCTAAGCTAGACATCCAATTCTCAACAACAATTCTATACCACGGAAGAAGGAACACAGCTGATGTTAGTTACCATACAATTTAGATTTGACCAACAGAATATGAAAAGCAGTGATGTGTGTGTTAATTCCAGGCCGGGCCCATAAAAACCTTCCATACGCAACTCTCTTCTCCCTTCTCCTTTCTGCAGACTCAAAGTCCAGAAAACTTTGGAAATCACATATTAAAGAAGCCAGTGCTTCCACTAACCTGGGTCCTGGAATAATTCTGGAAAGCAGAGCCCCAGTGCACCAAAGGGTAACATTTCCATTTGGCTGTTATGTCATGAAAGAACAACAACACTAAAAAGCCTATGCTATGCTATAGAAGCTTTATGTTTGCTTATGCTACCAGTAATACCCCTAGAATTACAGCCCAACCTTGATGATTAAAGAATTAGTGTTAGTGACCTAATTGAAAATTAAAATGCCCTACTAAGTCAATTTTAAAAAGAGAAAACTTTGCCCTACATCAGGTGAACCTGAGACACCCAGATGTCAGGACCTACCTTCTCCTGCTGATTCCCATGAAACCCTATTATGCCAGTTCCACCTTGGGGTTAAGGGACTCTTGGGGCTACTGACTACAGCAGTTGGCCAAGACCAAAAAAAAAAAAAAAAAAAGACGTAAGAGCAATAAAGAGAATTTTAGAAGGAATATATTTAAGATCCTCAGTGATACAATGCTTTTGACTAAAAATAACCTAAATCACAAAGAGCCAAAATCAGGAGAGCTACAACCATAGTACAAAAGTAAAAAGACTTAAACCCTACCATTCAGACAGGAGAACAAAGAAATCTGCTTTGAGTATGAAATCACGTGAAGAACAAAAATAAATATCCCCTGAGTGTTCATAACCATAAGCCAGCCTTCACTTAACGAGTCATGGGGAACCGTATGTCAGGGTTAGTGCTGCAGCTCATCTGTGTCATCAAGTTCTTGGGCTCTTTCCACAATTCAATCCTACAATCCTCAAGACTTTTCATAATGTCTCAAGATGCTGTCACAACTCTACATATCACTGCATATACAAAGGAGGAGACATATACAAGCATCTATGTATGTATGTGTGTGCATGTGTGTGTGCGCGCGCACATACATACACACATATACGTATGTAAAAGCAGGCAGGAAATGTTTTCCTAAAAGTCCTCAAGAAGATTTTTCCTTAGCCAAATCCGGATAATATGCCCACATGTACACCAATTCCAGGAAAAGGAGGCCGTTGTCACTATGGTTGTCTACTAATGAAAATTCATTCTTAGCATTAGGACCCTCCTTCCATGAACACATTGCTCCCCAATACCTGACCAAAACAAGATTCCTTTACCAAGTGGTTCTCAAAGTGAGGTCCATAGTACACCCTCTTGACATATTTCCGGATAAGGGAATATTTCTATATCTATATCTATATGTGTGTGTATATATATGTAAATATATATATGAATATATTTATGAATTAATTAAACATTAATTTCATACAAAATATGTATAAAGGAAAAGCATATTAAACAGAAAGGGAACCACTGCATAATGATAAATGTTCAGCTCCTCAGGAATATACAACTTTCAGTTTTTTCCTAATCATATAACCTCAAAATGAATGAAAAAAAATCAAAGCAAGAAGAAACAAATAAATCCATAATTATAGTTGAGATTTTAAAAATCCCTCTGAATAAATGACAGAACAAGCAAACAAAATAAACTGATCATACAATTAACAAATTGAGTCAATTTAAAATCTGGAACACTGTACCCACAATTGAAGACCACCACTATTTTTCAAGTAATTATAAAATAAGTACAAAACTTGGCTGTGTACCAAAGGACCATAATGCAAGTCTCAAAACATTTCAAATGACTGAAACCATTCATAGCATGTTCTTGGACTACAATTACAAATAATAAAAAATAAAACTAGAAATTCCCACCCCTTGGAAATTAGGAAATAAACAGGTGTCAAGGAGAAAGCCATAATAAATAGCCTAGGGCACAATAGGCTTTTTAAAATCAGGCACAGAAGTCAAAATAAAAAAATTAGCAATTATTAAAAACAAAAACTTATGAATCATGAAAGCAAGTTTAAATAAGTTAAAAACCAGAGATCCACTGAGCAAAAGAACTGTATCTTATTTAACAGATGAGGGATTCAACTTCACAATATAAAAAAAGAGCACCAATAAATCAGCAAGGGGAAAAAATGCTAATTCCGCAGAAAAATGGATATTAATATCAGATATATCAGATAATAAAATGGTAAATGACCAGTAATCATATTAAAAAGTACTCAGCCCTATTACCAATTAGATATTACAAACAAAAGCAAGAAAAAGATAAAAACTGCCAGTCAGAGAAGCAAACATAATTGAAATTACAGCACTGGAGTAATGTGAAAAAACTAGCATTCTCAGACTGGATTGGCAGAATAGAATGTTTTTCTGTAGTTTGTATAGAAAGATATGTACAAAGATGATGATGACAACAAAATTTCTAATTGTGAAAAACTGAAAATAAAGTACACATACATTATTAGATCAATGATGCAGTTCTGTATTAAAGACCTGGAGATTTTCAAGATGCATTTCCAAGATGCATCAGGGAACAATTTGTATAAAAATAATTCTATTTATGTAAAAAAATTAATAAAAAGCACTGTGTAGATGCGTATACATATGTATACATATATTTGTATGTGTAGCATGTACTGAGTGCTTACTCTGTGGCAGGCACCATTCTAAACCCTTTACATATTTATCTTCCTTAATCTTCATAAAAACCCTATGGATAGATAGTATTACTACCTTCATTTTACACATTAAAAATGAGGCACAGAGATGGTCAGGTAACTTTCACAACGTCACAGAGACAGAAAGTGAATGAGAAGGGATTCAAACTAAAGTGCCTTGCTCTCCTCCCTTCTCTTCCCATCTTATTTTGTCAATTTCTCTCTCTCTATTCCCCTCCCTTCCAATCCCCTTCTCTCCTCCCACCTGCTGCTCTTAATTAAATCTTCAAATGTCTGCTAACCATGGTTAACAGTGGAATAGGAAGAAAAACAGGGAGTGGAGAGGGTAAGGTTTCACTTTTTTCTCCATATTCAGCCTTACTGTTTAGAAGATCATATATTACTTTTGTAAATAAAAATTGTTAAAGGAAAAAAAAATATCAATGAACACATTTCAGTCCAGTTTAACCAGTATGTATTTATGCATGGTTGTGTGCCAATATAGGGCCGGAAAATTAAACATTCTATATACCTGGTTGCTTTGACTCTTCAACTATTTTAAAACCTCATCTGGTAGACAGAAATAGGCAGAGAGCATGAGCTAGAGAGAAAAGAGACCGTAAAGAAAATGAGCTTGGCCCGTCCTCATTTTTACCCTTTACCACCCCCCCGCTTCCTGGCTGAAAAGCAACAGGAACCTAAGAGATGGAGGTCAAGGCCAGAATCAAGGAAGTTCCCTTGAGCCAGCGCTGAGAGCCCACCCCAGAGGCAGTTACTCCCCTTTAACTACTTCCAAGTTCCAGCTGGTGGCCACATCCTAGTTCCTCGCGACCTGATCCTCAGAACCAACGTTTTTGGAGTCTCTCCAGGGGCAAGAAAGGGAGCGGGCGGCCTCTTCGCTCCTTGAGCCTCACCCAGGTGATGGTCTCACCTCCAAGTCTCAGGCCCTCCAGTAGCGACACGGGGCCGCAGGGGAGGAGAACCACAGCAAGCGCCCAGGACCCCTGACCTCAGTTCGCTGTATCCCGACTGCCCAGGACCAACGCAGAAGCAAGGCGCACGCGCAGGACTGGGGGCGCTGGGAGAAAGGGCGGGGAGGGCAGGGGGCAGAGCATAGTGTTGGCTTCACAGAGTGGGGGCTGGCATCCCAGCAGCCTTGGGAATCGACCCCAGAAGCACGGCGGGGGACTTATAGAGCCGTGCAGCTGGCCCAGTCCTATCCCGGCCAGCCCCAGACCTTTCCAATGCCAAGTGGGTTCCTGCCTGAAGCCGCCTGGTAGGCTGGGCTTAGCTTAGTCCATCTCTTCACAGCGCGGAGCAGCGCTGGATCATGGCCAGAATCTGGGCTCAGGGGTATCTGACAGCATTTGGGGGTCTTAGAAGGGACGATTAATAGAGCCTGCTAGCTGTTGTTGAACAGTAAGTATTAATGAGGATTGTGGCTGCAGCCAAAACTATGCTAGACACACTGAACACCAGAAGAATTGGGAAGACAGGTGGTTTTACCACATAGAGGCTAAAGCCATTAGCTCAGGAGTCAACCTGCCCGACTTGAACCTGCCTCTACTACTTAATATCTGTGGATTCCGAGCCGCTTTCTTCCTACATGTTCCTTCCTTAAGCATCTCTGAAGTTGGGTAATGATCAAAAGTTAACAAGAGTTAGAGTATGACATGTATTAGTGTAACTCTGTTCAACAGTGTCTGGCACTGCAGAATGTACTCAGTAAATGTTAGATTTATTATTTTTAATATTTGACCAAGTCCCTGCTCCTCCAAGCTCACTGTCTGGTTCCCATGTGGTGATGCAAGTCCTGGCATGGCCACCTCCCAGCTCCAGGAACAGGCAGTCAATGTTTCTCTTAGTTTAGCAATTTGAGATACATGGTTAGTCCACGTGTGATTTGCTTACTGTCAAGTGTCAGGCAATTCAGGGTCCCCTTGTTCTTCCTGGAACTTTCTTAACAACCGAACTTTCTCTTAATACCACCCGGGCAAGTATGACAATTGTAGGCCCTTGAACACTGAACAAATACAAGGAAATAAAAAGGGAAATGAGTGGGTTTCTGCAGTTAGATAGAAGTGGCACAAAAAACGTCTGAGTCACAGATTAGCCAGCCTTCACATCTATAAGGGAGCTGCTTTTTCTGACTGAAGAGAGTGAAATAATACTGTACACACTACTGAATCAACAAGCACCAATTAAGTGTCTTGTCTTGGACAAGACAGACATGCTCTGGCCTTTGAGAGCTTGGGGAGCAGGTAGAGAGACAGTAAGCCTGTAAGAACTTTCCCTTTCCACCTCTCCATTTTGCTCTGTAACCCACAGATCTTTATTCCCTTGAATGAGCCAAGCTCCCTCCCTGCTCAGCCTGAGGACTGCTACCTATACAGTTTCCCCTGCCTCTAATGCCTCACCCCGTCCCACCCCATTCCCCCCACCCCCGGAACACCTCCATGGCCTGGTTGATTTTAGACTTCCTTTGGCTCTCAGATCTGACTTTCTTGACAACCCTAGCCACCATCTAAAATGGTGCCTCCATCTCTCTTTCTTATAGGACCATCATTTTTAATTACAGCATTTAAAGTACTTATAATATGGTACTTAATTTCATTTAATTACCCATTTCTCCATTTTTGTTCTACTGCCTAGTATATGGCATTGCATGCTTATGATTTTTAAGTGAAGAGGAGGGTCTTCTTGGGAACCCTTAAATTTTAGTTAAGGGTATTAGGGATTCGCTGACATTTTTTAATTGAAATATACTTGACAAGTAATATTATGTTACTTTCTAGTGTACAGCATAGTGATTTGACAGTCAAAAACATTACAAAATGGTCACCACAATAAGTCTAGTAACCAATATAACCATACAAAATTATTACAGTGTTATTGACTAAATTCCTTATGCTGTATATTTCATCCACTTCTTTATGTCCGGAAGTTTATACTTCTTAATCCCCTTCACCCATTTTGCTGAACCCCATATTCCTGTCCCCTCTGGCAACCAGCAGTTTGTTCTCTGTATAAGTCTTTTTCTATTTTGTTTTATTTGTTCATTTGTTTTTTAAAGATTCCACATATAAGTTAGATGACAGGGTATTTGTCTTTTTCTGACTTGTTTCACTTAGCATAAAAACCTTTAGGTCCATCCATGTTTTCTTGTCACAAATGGCAAGATTTCATTCTTTTTATGGCCAAGTAATATTCCTGTGTGTGTGTGTGGGGGGGTGTATAAGTGTGTAAATACATCTTCTTTATCCATTCATCTATTGATGAACATTTAGGTTGCTTCCATATCTTGGTTATTGTAAATAATGCTGCAGTGAACATAGTAGTGCATATATCTTTTTGAATTAGTGTTTTTGTTAACTTTAGGTAAGTATGCTGAAGTAGAATTGCTGGATCCTATGGTAGTTCAATTTTTTAATTTTTTGAGGAACCTCCATACTGTTTTCCATAGTGACTGCAGTAATTTATATTCCCACCAACAGGGTATAAGGGTTCCCTTTTCTTCACGTCCTCACTACCACTTGTTATCTCTTGTCTTCTTGATAACAGCCATTCTAACAAAGGTGAGGAGATATTGTGTGGGTTTGATTTGTATTTCCTTGATGAATAATGATATTGAGCACCTTTTCATGTGTGTACTGGCCATTTGTATGTCTTCTTTGGAGAAATGTTTTCCAGGTCCTCTGCTCATTATTTAATCAGATTTGTTTTTCTTTGATATTGAGTTGTATGATTTCTTTATATAATTTGGATATCAGACACTTACTGGAGGAATTATTTGTTTTTTATTTACCATTTACGATGACACAGTAGGAAGCTCTAGTAAAGGGTAGGAAAGACTGGAGAGAGTGTGGGAAGGGAGGACTGATTCACATTCATGTATAGTTCAAGATAAACCAATCAGATAACAGAGTTTTTGTCACATATGTTAATTGTAATTAACAAGCATATAGGGAGTTGGGATTTAAAGTGGAGAGATAGCAAAAATAGTGACTGAATAGTAATGGAGAAAACTAGAATGGGATCAAGGCACTAGAAAAGGGAGGTTCTGAGTACAAAGGGTTTGTTTGTTTTCTGTAGAAATGACCAACACAAAGTTTCAGTTGGATTATCATGGTGTTACAGTTCCTATAAGCCTTGGGCGTACATTTTTGGTAAAAGCATATATTGATATATAAAATGGGGTCAAGGTCTTCTCAAATTTGCTGTTGAAGCTGGGCAGAACATGTCTTCAGGACCTGGAATTTCCAAAGATATTTGCAATAGTGTGACCTGACAGTTAACCTTTCTCCTTCTCATGCCTGGAGCCCAGCCCTGAGGCTGGATGCTGGATTGCATGCTCCCCACAGGCTGTGTACATTGTGAAGGCTCTGATTTTTAACTTGGTTACTATGTGGGGTCTTAGGCTCACAGCTTTTCTTCATGGCTTTCTGCCTCATTGGATCTTCAGGGTTTTAGAAATTGTCCACCATCCTGGGCTGACCAACCATTTCTAAAGTCCTACTCAAAAACATAGCAGTGGGGAAGGGGTCAAGTCCAAAGGGTTTAAATGGCCAGATATGGCTAGACTTGATGAATAAAGAGGAATATTCCATGAGTATGACTATATAGCTTCAGAGTGTCTTGCTTCAGCAGTCATATTTGACTTATAAATTTGTAGACAATGTATTAATATGAGGTCTTTTTCAGAACTCTTTAAATCATGGACAACCAAAGTAAGTAATTTGTTTTGTTTACTTTCCACCCTATAATGTTAATTCTGTTGTTAACAGGTTATTTGTCATAATGTTTTATTCAGTTTCAGAAAGGACACATTTGTTTTGTGTTATTTATGTTTCAGAATTCAGTGTGTAGTTCAGTATTTGTACTACAGAGAAGATGTAGACAGATATCCAATACTGCCTGTTTTCCCCTTAAAAAATAAAAAGATATTTTAGAGAAACCTAAGAAATTCTAGGCTTATTGAGAAATATATAATTTATACTATATTCCATCCAGATCAGTTTGCCCTTTTCTGTGTATGTTATATATATATATATGTGTTATTCAAATCATACTAATTAATAAATAATAAATTTAATATGTCAGTTCATAGTGTAAAATCCTCAGCTATATACCTTGACATATATATTTCATAACATACACAAGCCCATAGGTTTAAATAAATACCAATATTATGTTTGGGCTCTTTTTCTCTCAAGAAAAATCTAAAAAAGATGGATATTTATCAAGCATGTAATAAAAGACCTTCTCTTTTTAAAATTTTAAGGTTCTAAAGAGAAAAACAATATATATTAGGGGAAAATATCAAGAACAAAATCCTGAGAAGAACAGAGTTAGAGGACTGATGCTACCCAAAACCGAAATGACTTACTACAGCTACAGTATCAAGACAGTGTGGCAGCTGCAAAAGAATAGACAAATATAGGTCACCGGAACAGGACAGAGAACCCATAGTTAGACACCCATAAATATAATCAACTGATCTTTGACAAAGGAACAAGGCGATACAATGGAACAAAGGTAGTCTCTTCAACAGATGAATTATAATGCTATATTTAAAGAGGCATTAGTGTGAGGTTTAGTCTTCTAAGTCTTACTTTTGTTTTAATTGAAGTATAGTTGACTTACAATATTATATTAGTTTCAGATGTACAGCATAGTGATTCAGTATTTTTGCAGATTATACTCCATTATAGGAGTATAATTCCTTGTGCTATACAGTATATCCTTTAGCTATGTTATATATGGTAGTTTATATTTGTTAATCCCATGACCCTAATTTGTCCCTTCCCCCTTCCCTCTCCCCTTTGTTAACCACAAGTTTGTTTTCTGTATCTGTGAGTTTATGTTTTGCATATACATTAATTTGTATTATTTTTTAGATTCCACATATGAATGATATCATAGAGTATTTGTCTTTCTCTCTCTGACTTATTTCACTAAGCATAATATTCTCTAGGTCCATCCACATTGCTGCAATTGGCATTATTTCATTCTTTTGTATGGCTGAAATATTCGATATTCAACTGCATATATATCATATACATATATATGTATATATATATATATGCACACACCTACCAATTCTCTTAAACCATTTATCTGTTGATAGGCACTTGGGTTGCTTCCATGTCTTGGCTGTTGTAAACAGTGCAGATGTGAACATTGGGATGTATGTACCTTTTTGAATTAGTTTTCCTTTTTTTCCAGATATATACCTGGGAGTGGAATTGCTGGATCATATGGTAGTTCTATTTTTAGTATTTTGAGAACCTTCATACTGTTTTCCATAGTGGATGCCTGAATTTACATTCCCATCAACACTGTACAAGGGTTCCCTTCTCTCCACATCCTCTCCAACATTTGCTTTCTGTAGACTTTTTGATGATAGCCATTCTGACAGGTGTGAGGTGATATCTCAGTTTTCTTTTGATTTACACTTTTCTAATAATTAGCAATGTTGAGCACTTTTTCACGGGCCTACTAGCCATCTGTATGTCTTCTTTAGAAAAACAGCAATTCAGATCTTCTGACCACTTTTTGATTGAGTTTTTGATATTCAGTTGTATGAGCTATTTGATATTTTGCATATTAACCCCTTGTCAATCACATGATTTGCAAATATTTTCACCCTTTCTGTAGGCTGTCTTTTCACTTCCTTGATGGTTTCCTTTGCTGTGCAAAAGCATTTAAGTTTAATTAGGTCTCATTTATTTTTGCTTTTATTTCTTTTGTCTTAGGAGACTGATCCAAAAAATGTATTTTTACAGTTTATTTCAAAGAGTGTTCTGCCAATGTTCTCTTCTAAGAGTTTTATGGATTCCATTCTTACATTTAGGTCTTTAAGCCATTTTGAATTTATTGTCATATTTTGTGTGAGGGAATGTTCTAATCTCATATTTTTACATGTAGCTGTCTAGTTTTCCCAGGACCTCTTATTGAAGACACTGTCTTTTCTCCATTGTATATTCTTGACTCCTTTGTTGTAGATTGACCATAGATATGTGGGTATATTTTGGGCTCTCAATTCTGTTCCATCGATCTATGTGACTGTTTTTATGCTATACCATGCTGTTTTGATGACTCTAGCTTTGTAGTACAGTATGAAGTCTGAAATGGTTATATCACAAGCTTTGTTCTTCTTTCTCAAGATTGCCTTGGGAATTTAGGGTCTTTTGTGATTCTATATAAATTTTATAATTATTTGTTCTACTGTGAAAAATGTCATGAGTATTTTGATAGGGATTGCATTAAATCTGTTGATTGCCTTGGGTAGTATGGCCTCTTTAACAATATTAATTCTTCAATCCAAGAGCACAGGATAGCTTTCCATTTCTTTGTGTCATCTTCAGTTTCTATCATCAGCATTTTATAGTTTTCAGAGTATAGGTCTTTTAGCCCCCTTAAGTTTGTTCCTAGGTATTTTATTCTTTTTGATGTGATTTTAAACAGGATTTTTTTAACTTTCTCTTTCTGAAATTTCATTATTAGTGTGTAGAAATGCAACAGATTTGTATATATGAATCCTGTATCCTGCAACCTTGCTGAATTTATTTATTAGTTTCAACAGTTTTTAGGTGAAGATGTCAGAATTTTCTATATAAAGTACTGCATCATCTGCAAATAGTGACAGTTTTACCTCTTCCCTTCCAATTTGGATACATTTTATTTCTTTTTCTTGTTTGATTGCTATGGCTAGGACTTCCAATACTATGTTAAATAGAAGCAGGGAGTGTGCACAACCTTGTCTTGTTCATGAACTTAGAAAGAAGGCTTTCAGCTTTTCACCCTTTTGTATAATGTTGTCTGTAGTTTTGTTATAAATGGCTGTTATTATACTGAGATATGTTCCTGCTATACCCACTTTGATGAGAGTTTTTATCATGAATGGATGTTGAATTTTCTCAAATGCCTTTTCTGTGTCCATTGAGATGATCATGTGATTTTTATTCTTCCTTTTTGTTCATGTGGTATATCACATTGATTGATTTGCAAATGTTGAACTATCCTTGTGACCCTGGAATAAATCCAACTTGATCATGGGGTATGATCCTTTTCATATATTGTTGGATTTGGTTTGCTAATATTTTGTTGAGGATTTTTGCATCTGTATTCATAAAAGATATTGGCCTGTAATTTTCTTTTTTTTATAGTGTCTCTAGTGTCTTTCATATCAGGGTAATGGTGGACTCACAGAATGAATTAGGGAGTGTTCCCTCCTCTTCAACTTTTTGGAATAGTTTGAGAAGGACAGGTATTAGTTCTTTATATGTTTGGTAGAATTCCCCCCATGAAGCTGTCCAGTCCTGGACATTCATTTGCTGGGAGTTTTTTTTTAACTACAAATTCAATGTAGTAGTTTTTGTAGTTTTTTTTTTTTTTTTAACTACAAATTCAATGACTTCTTGTCATTGGGCTGTTCAAATTGTCTTTTTATTCTTTATTTAGTGTTGGAAGGCTGTATGTTTCAAGAAAGTTGTCAATTTTTTCTAGGTTCCAATCTGTTGTTCATAGTACTCTCTTTTGATTTTTTGTTTCTATGTGGTATTGGTTGTTATTTCTCCTCTTGCATTTCTTAATTAGTTTATTTGGGTCCTCTTTTCTTCTTGGTGAGCCTGGGTAAAGGTTTATCAATTTTATTTACCTTTTCAAAAAAACAGCTCTTGGTGTCATTGATCTTTTCTATTTTTTAATCTCTATTTTATTTATTTCCTCTCTGGTCTTTCCTACTTCCTTCCTTCTGCTGACTTTGAGCTTTGTCTGTTATTCTTTTTCTAATTCTTTTAAGTGGTGGGTTAGGTTGTTTATTTGAGATTTTGTTTGTTTCTTGAGGAAGGCTTGTATCGCTATAAACTTCACTCTTAACCACTTTTGCTGCATCTCAGAGATTTTGTAAAGTTGTGTTTTCATTTTCATTTGTCTCAAAGTATTTTCTGATTTCCTCTTTCATTTCATCATTGATCCATTGTCTTTTTAGTAGCATGTTGTTTAGTCTCCATGTGTTTGTTCTTTTCATGTTTTTCCTTCTGTAGTTGATTTAAGGTATCATACTGTTCTGGTCAGAAAAAATGCTTGATATAATTTCTATCCTCTTAAATTTGTTGAGGCATGTCTTGTGGCCTACTATGTGATCTATATTGGAGAACATTCCATGTGCACTTGAAAAGAATGTGTTTTCTGCTGCTTTTAATGCAATGTCCTGTAGGTATCTATTAAATCCAACTGGCTGTTTTGTCATTTAAGACCCCTGTTGCCTTATTGATTTTCTGTCTGGATGATCTGTCCACTGATGTCAGTGGGGTGTTAAACTCCCCTACTGTTGTTGTATTATTGTCCATTTCTCTCTTTATGTCTGTTAGTATTTAGGTGTTCCTGTACTGGATATGTATGTGTTAACGAGTGTAATATCCTCTTTTTGTATTGACCCCTTTATCATTATATAATGCCCTTCTTTGCCTTTTGTTATAGGCTTTGTTTTAAAGTCTATTTTATCTGATATGAGTATTGCTACCCCCACTTTCTTATCATTTCTGATGGCAAGAAATAACTTTTTCCATCCCCTTACTTTCAGTCTCTGTGTGTATTTAACCCTAAAGTGAGTCTCTTGTAGGCAGCATATTGAAGGGTCTTGTTTTTAATCCAATCAGACACCCTGTGTCTTTTGATAGGAGTATTTAGTCCACTGACATTTAAAGTAATTATTGATAGGCATGTACTTATTGTCATTTTATCACTTGTTTTCCAATTGTTTTTGTAGTTCTCTGTCCATTTCTTCTTTTTCTTCTGTTTCTCAAGCTGTGGTTTGATGATTTTCTTCAGTAGTATGCTTGGGCTACTTTCGTTTTGGTTTTTGCAAATCTATAGCTGGTTTTTGATTTCTGGTTACCATTGGGTTCATATATATTGACATATGATTATATCTACTTGATTTAAACTGGTAGTCATTATAATTCAAACACATTTTAAAAAATCTAAATTTTTTTACTCCCCTCCATCACATTTTGTGTTTTTGATGTCATATTTTACATTTTCAAGCATATCCCTTAACTGTTTATTGTAGTTCTAGTTTCTTTTACAATGTTTTGTCTTTTAAATCTACCTACTGGCTTATTTGAGTTATCCTCAATCCTTACTGTAACACTGCTTTTCTTAGTGGAATTTACCCTTTTCTATAGATTCCTACTTATTTTCCATTCAGAGTAGACCCTTTGAAATTTCTTTTAGGGTAGATTTATTATTGCTGAATTCTTCCAGTTTTTGCTTGTCTGAGAAGTTATCTCTTTCTCTATTCTAAATGATAATCTTGCTGGGTAGAGTATCCCAGGTTGCAGCATTTTCCCTTTCAGCACTCTGAATATCATGCCACTCTCTTCTGGCCTGCAAAGTTTCTGCAGAGAAATCAGCTGATAGACTTATGGGCATTTCCTTGTATATGACTCTTTTGTTTTTTTCTTGCTGCCTTTAGAATTCCCTCCTTATATTTAACTTTTGACATTTTAATTTGATATGTCTTTGTGTGTGGGTCATCTTGTTGGGGACCCTCTTTGCTTCCTATACCTGGATACCTGTTTCCTTCTTTAGGTTTGGGAAGTTTCAGCTATAAATTCTTCATATACATTTGTGATACCCTTCTTTCTCTCTTCTCCTTCTGCAACCCCTATAATGCAAATGTTGGTGCATTTAATGTTATCCCAGACATCTTATATGTTGCTTTCATTTTTTTTCATTCCTCTTTCTGTCTGTTGTGCTGACTGATTTCCATTATTCTATCTTCCAGATCACTTATGCATTCTTCGGTTTCATTTAGTTTGCTACTCATTGCTTCTAGAGGGTTTTTTTCATTTCATATATTGTATTATTTAGTTTTGATTGGGGCTTTTTACATTTTCTAATTCATAGTTAAGATGATCTGTGTTTAGATCAATTATCTCCCCTAAATCAGTTAGCATATTTGTTACCAATGTTCTGAATTTTTATTTGGTAAATTATTTATTTCTGTTTTATTATTTATTTTTCAGGTGTTTCTCTTGCTCTTTCAATTGACAGTAGTTCCTCTTCCTTTTCATTTTTCTTAACTTTCTCTGCCTCTATTAATTTAGGTGAAACAGTTACCTATTGTGGTCTTAAAGGGGTGTTCTTGTATGAGAGCGTCCCTCTGCAGGTGGGAGGGCTGGATATGATGGACACCAGTCACATGTTTCCTCAGTGTGTGCTGGCAGCTATCACCTTGGTAGGAGGTGTGGTTGTTGATGGAGGAGTTAGAGCCTGAGCAAGCTATGAGAAAGAACTTCCTCTATGCTCAGTGGCCATCATCACCCTGTCAATGGTGGGGTCTGCTCCCACTTGCTGGAGCAATAGCCCTGAAGGTCAGGCTCAAGCTGGCTCTGTTCTCTTTAGGTGTGTGTTTTTCCTTCTCCTCACACCAGGTTCTTTGCTCCAAAGGTGGGGACTGGTGAAGCAAGTGGGACTCATGTGCTTACCAAGGTCCAATGATCTGCCTGTTTAGGCACCTGTGGCTCTGCTCAGATACAGCCCATAGTGGCTTTTTCCCTGGTTGTGCCCACCCCCACCACAACCTAGAGCTGCACTGTTGCATAGAGTGGGCTGGGCTGCAGTGTTTGCTCAGCTGAGGCTGAGGCACACAACATGAAGGTCACAGGAATTGCAGCTGCTGTCAGAAGTCTGGGCTGCTTCTGGGGTGCCACTTGAGTAAACACAATGGCTGCCACCATCCCACCTGAGCTATCCTCTGGGCACCCAGGTAGTCTCTGTTCCTAGGTCAAGTATTTTCCCTGGTCCTGGCCACCCTAGATCTAGTTCCAAGCTGTGGTGTGGAGTGAGTGGGGCTGGGGTATTCACTTGCCTCAGACTGGAGAGTGTGGTGAGGTGGCGGCCACTAGTGCAGACCACTGTTCACCCTTCCTGGGGGCAAGCCAGCACTACACACTCCTCTTGAGTGGAATCTAAGCTTCTCCACCCTTTCTATCTGCCCCAGCATTTCTCCAAGTAGCCAAGGAGGCTTGCCTCACGTACATAAGACCCTCAGAACTAAGACACCCAGTCTATGGCTCAACCTGCTCACTCCCCAGGGCAAGTGTCCACCCATGTGATCTCCCTACCCTCCCAGGGGCACAGGTCCTGACCCAATCACTCTTCTTCACATTCTACCCAATTACACGTGTATCTTTGTTACAGCCTTGGTTGTACAGGGGTCTTTCTGCCAGTTTCCAGTTAGTTTTCCATGAGAATTGTTCCACATGTAGATGTATTTTTGATGTGTTTGTGGTGGGAGGTGAGCTCCATGTCCTCTTACTCCACCATTGATCTCCCTTCTGAAAAAGTCTTTTAAGTCTTACTCTTTAAAGAGGTATGTGTTTTGTCATCTGTGTTCCATTTAAATGTGTTTATAAATGGCCTATTCTTAGTATTAAATTTTGCATAGCCTTTGCAGTTAAAATATTTTGGGACACAGTCCTTTCAAATTATATTACATTTTTATGGAATTGCTATTCTGTGTACTGTACATATAAGCTTATGAAGCTTCACTGTTTACAAATTTTCATGGAACACAGAATATACACTTACTAAATTTTTCTCATACTATGCTTAATACTTAAGACAATTTTGCCTCTTATACTTTTTACCTTCTTTTGTTCTCAAATTGTATTTTCCAGAGAGCTGAGGGTACAAAATTGTGAAATTTAATTTGTAACTTAAGTATCATAGTCAACTTTTTTTCTGATGACAGGGTCTTAGGAAAGGGATAAACCATGGATTAAAACCCCAGGCAAACTGTTAACTCAGAGGAGTGTCTGGACAGTACTAGATGGAATGACAAGCCTTTACCTCTATACCAGGGTTCTCAATAGCAACACTATAATATTTGGGAATGGATAATTCTTTATTTCAGGGTGCTGTTCTGAGCACTTTAGGATATTTAACAGCATTCCTGGCCTCTATCAACTATATGCCAGTATCACTCTCATCTGCAGTAGGAACAATAAAAATATCTCTAGACCTTCACAAATATTCCTTAAGCGGGCAAAACCACTGCCAATTCTATACATACAGGAAGTTCCATTTGTCAGATTTCCATAATTATCATTTTTTTGCAGGGTGATTTGAATCTGGAAATGCTGGCTTAACACCTCTATTGTGGGTCCTCTACCCAATGCCATATCTCATTTCCATGAAGGCATTCCAGAATATGTATGTGAGGCTGTTAATTTTTTTTTCACTTTCTTAGGTTTCAAGCATATTTTCATCTCAATTTTGAAGAGCAAGTGTAAGGATGTGAACCAACTCTATATACAGCCCAAAACCCTCAAAATAGAAGTGGATATGAAACAACAGATATTTGATTGAAAAATTGTTAAATGGTAAAAACACAAACCTTAAGCTTCACAGGATCAGGATTTCTGAGCAGAAATTTTTAGTTTGTAGATAACTAAAAGAACTGATATTTTCACTTTTCTGTGCAGTTACAAATAATTTCACTTGTTCATATTTTAGCATCTCCAGGACATACTGGCTGTCCTGTCCCCCAGGCTAGCAATCCTAAAATCCAGGCTGAATATCCTGGTCCCCAGCCTGGCTACACTGGAACCCAGACTGACTATCTAGTCCTACCAGTTGGTGATATAGGGGCTGGCCTAGTTGGCATTCCTATCCAATACCAGCCAGTGTTTCTTCAGACAAGTGTGCTTGCAAGGCTACTATGGATTCCAGAGCTAACACCTTCATCAGACAGTCCACCAGGGTTGGAATATTTAAATCAGGTAATTTCAAATACATAAAAGACTCAAGTAAAAACGTGCTTCCAGTTTACTTAATGACATTAACAAATGACTAATTCACAAAAGTCTGAAATGGTAAAACAACACTTTTTGCTAACAAATTACTCTAATTCTTCTAGGCAAGGTTTACTAGTAAAGCAAAATATAAATGTCTTAGGAAATTGTGTGTTCTATGATCTTGAATATAATCTGCAATAATAATTAATAGGAAACCTTTACTAAGCACTATTTTCCAGGCTTTGTTCCTAAGTATAATACATGTATTAACGGAGTTAATCCTTTAGAAACTCTATGATATATACATGCTATACTTATCACCATTTTATCAAAAAGGAAACTGAGGCCTATAGAAAGTTACATAATTTGCTCAGCATCAAAATGCACAGGAAGTTAGGAATGGTTTTTTACTTCTGGAACCTTGGTTCTGGATCCTGTGCCCTTTAATCCCAAGACTGAATAATTTCCTAGGAGTTAGAAACAAACATCAAATAAAACTTAGTGTTCAGTTTCAACAAGTGGTACCAAAATGGAATAATGTTTTGTGTATAATATTATGCAACTTTTTATCATAATTAATAAAATTACATTTCATGGTGCTTTTATTCCTTTGAAGACCCAATTTTATAAATGCAACTGTAAAGGGAAAAAAAGTCCTACATTTTAATGTACTACATGATAGCTTATCTCAGCAACATGAAGTTTTACATTTGTTTGATGTTAGAAATCTCATAGGTAAAGTAGAATAGGAAGTTCTATGTGTCCAAACTATACAAAAATAAATATTCCTGTGACATCACAACCATTTTTCAAAAAATTAGTTGTGTCTCTTGCACTGTCTACACTGATATATGCTTACAGCTTAATTTTTTTGTTTACTATAATAGCTAGATCAAATCCAGATTCATCAGCAAGTTGAACTTACGGAAGGTATGTATTCATTGTATTGATTACATTTCTTTTAGAAAGAGGGTACGTTTATGCAGATAGAGGCATGTCACCAACCACAAATATAACACTTTCAGTGATGTTGGACAATTAAGCCTGGTTATTTACAAATGTCTCTCTTTGTAATGAATTGATGAGGATTATCAGCAGCTCATTTCTTGAAATTAGGCGTCAAGTGGTAAAATACTATTCCTCTGGGTATCTGTCCTCATGATAAGGACTCTAACTTAGAAGGAAAACAATCAAAATTTACTTTTGTTCCCTCTTCTCTCTAGACATCTCTTCAGGGAATCTGTCTCTTTACCTGACTTCTATGACTTCAGCTGTTTTCTACCCAGTTTCTGACAACCTTGACATTGGCACAGAGCCACCGGCAATGGTTCATGTTAACTTATTACCATGTACTAACAGTTACCTTAATACATTTCCTTTGTATTGACTTTGGATGGGGGTGTTTTGGAAAATCATATTCCTGCTCACAGTTTCTCTTGGGAGCTCAGGTGAACCCTATAAAACCTGTGTTCCACGGGCTCTGTTCCACAGACTGTGAATTACCAGCTCAGATGAAGGGACACTGCAATGTTGGAGAGTGCTGACCAGCAATCCCAGTAGCCTGGCTTCCTAGAAGAGCAACTCCACTTGTGCTAAATGACTCCTTTGACTCTACCAGATGTTTTCAGTGCTCTCCATGTGCAAGAATAAACTTAGGAAGCCAATAGATCCAGACTGCTGCCAGGGAAAGAGAACCTGGGTAGATTCATGAACCAGAGTGTCTTCCTTCCAGATATAAGGAGTTTAGTGAAAACTGCTAGTTGTAGAATGTATCCGTAAATCCACCTTTATATCTCTGGACAGTTCCTTTCCAGTAGTAGATTTAGAACCTGAATTGTACTAGCAGAGTAATGGATTTGGTTAAAATATACAATTATCACCTATTACATTTAAATTACTTATAGTGGACCAGTTAAAGATAGTGTCAGAGCAGGCTCCTGAACTCACCTCCTCCCATGAATGCAATGAATCTACAGCTACACACAGAACAATTCCCTCTGAAAGAAATCCAGAAACTAGCTGAATGACTCTACATATTGAACAAATGGAAAAAAAGTAAACTAAAACACTGAAATGGGTAGGAGACACTATGACACAGTCTTGCCATAAACCCCACTCCTGGCATAGGAACACAGACCAGGAGGGAACTCACATCTCCCAGCTTCTCCCTGAGGAATGGAGGGTTTGACCTCACACCTGGTGCTCCAACTTTTAAGATTTCTACCAGAGAGATAGGGCCACCAAAACCTCTAACTTTGAAAACCAATGGGACCTACATCCATGAGACCCACAAGGCTACAGAGAGCTCAGAGACAGTTTTTAGGGGCTCACTTGACTCACTATAGCTAATCCCTCTAGGCCCAATACACAGGCAACAGACTGAAACAAGCCCCATCTTTCTGTGAAAGTACCCTATTTCCTTAAATTAAAAAAAACACCTTTTAAGAATTTTATTTTTGGGTGCAGGTTAAAATTTAACACACATGTAGGGACCTACTACAATACTCTCCAGAGACCATGGAGGCCAGTGGAAACCTACTTACCTACTTTACACTCTGAGGTCACTGATGTCGTCAAAACGGAGCTTATACACATGTGTGGCATCCCCAGCTTTTGTGGCTGCCATCCACAGGACAAATCCCTTGATAGATTGGCCTTGGGGGGCCTGCAGGGCTTGTGTCCATAGGTTCAGCAGGTTGGTAACAAAGAAACAGTCTTAACTGGCTACCTACCCCCCATCCCATGGCTCAGTGCATAGGAAAAGAGAGAAATATCCATCTCCCAGTCTTCTCCTGAAGGAAATATATTTATATACTTTACAAAAGCTATAGCCTGAAAGTCCAGCTTCCAATCAGCCTTCATCTAGGTGTTGACTGAAATCATCTTCTTTAGGACACTGACAGATCTTAGCACACCCTCAACCACTGTTAACCACTAAGAATAAAGAAATCACAAAAGTCTGAGAGACAACCAAGAGTAGGGCAGCGTTGAATGAGAAGTTTCACCTCCTACAAAAGGCCACTCAAGACTGAAAGAGGTGAGTGTTTTATCTAATGCACAGAAACCAACACAGGGAGTCAAGAAAATAAAGAAAAAGAGGAATATATTAAAAACAAAAGAACAAGATAAAAATTCAGAAAATACATTAACTAAATGAAGGTAAGTGATTTACCTGATAATGAATTCAATATAATGGTTATAAAGATGCTCACCATGGTTAGGAGAAGAATGCTTAAACAAAGTGAGAATTTCAACAAGGGAGATAAATATAAGAAAGTACCAAACATAGATAAAGAATAAAGGAAATGAAGCGGAAATTTCAAAAGGGGTTCAACAGCAGAATAGATGAAGCAGGAAAGTGGATCAGCAAATCTGAAGACAGGCAGTGGTATTCATTCAAATAGAGGATCAAAAAAGAAGAATGAAGAAGACTGAAGATAGCTTAAGGCATTTAAGGGATAACATCGAGTGGACTAATATTCACATTATAGGGATCCAAGAAAGAGGAAAGAAAGCGAAAAGATGTAAATTGTGGTATCAGATATATAAAACATGGTCAACAGGGAGAGTAAAAATGTGGATCTCTAGAATATGTTTAAACTCAAGTTCTTTTCAACTCAGGTGAACTGCTGTAAGGTGTTTTATGTAAGCCTAATGGTGACCACAAAACAAACACATATAATAGATGCACAAAAGATAAAGAGAAAGGAATATAAGAATATTCCTACAAAAATTATAAAAGCATAAATGAAGATTAAAAATAGAAGAGAGGAACAATGAAACTGTTCAATGAAAACAGCCAGAAAACAATTAACAAAATGACAATATTAAATCCATAACTATCAGTAATTAAGTGTAAATGATCTAAATTCTCCAAAAAAAAAAAAGAGTGGCTGAATGGATTTAAAAAACAAAAAACATGATCCAACTATATGTTGGCACAAGAAACTCACTTCAGCTTTAAGAACACACACAAGTGAAAGTCAAGGGATGGAGAAAATATTCCAAGAAAATTTTAACCAAAGAAAGTTGGAATAGCTATACTCATTTAAGACAAAATAGACTTTAAGACAAGGACTGTAATAAGAGGCAAAAAAAGATTATTAAATAGTGACAATCCACCAAGAGGATATAAAATTGTAAATATTTGTGCACCCAACATTGGAGGACCTGTATATATAAAGCAAATATTAACAGAACTAAAGAGAGAAATAGACAACAATAAAATAATAGTAGGGGACTTCAATACCTCACTTTCATCAACAGATAGATCATCCAGACAGAAAATCAATAAGGAAACAGTGGACTTATACAACACCTTAGACCAGGTGGACTTAAAAGACATTTATAGAACATTCCATCCAAAAGAAGCAATATACACATTTTTCTTAAGTGCAAAAGGAGTATTTTCAGGATACATCATATATTATGTCACAAAACAAGCCTTAATAAATCTAAGAAAATTGAAATCACATGAAGCATTTTTTTCAAACATAATAGTCTGAAACTAGAAATCAAGTACAAGAAGAAAACTAGAAACTTCACAAACTTGTGGAAAACTGAACAACCAAAGGGTCAAAGAAGAAATCAGAAGAGAACTCAGAAAATATCTTGAGACAAATGAAAATGGAAATACAACATACCAAAATTATGGGATGCAGGAAAAGCAGTTATAAGAGGGCAGTTCATAGCAATAAATGCAACACTAAAAGATAAGATCTCAAATAAACAACCTGACTTTACATATCAAAGAATTAGAAAATGAACAAACTAAGACAAAAACTAGTAGAAGGAAAAAAATAAGAAACCTTAGGGCAAAAATAAATGAAATAGAGACTAAAAAGGCAATAGAAAAGATCAATAGAACTAAGAGCTGGTTTTTGAAAACATAAACAAAATAGGCAAATATTTAGCTACACTTACAAAAACAAAGGTGACTCAAACAAATAAAAACTGAAAGAAAATATGTTACAGCTGACACCACAGAAATACAAAGGATCATAAAAGACAACTATGAACAATTACATGCCAACAAATTGGACTATCTAAATAGATAAATTCCTAGAAACATCCAACAAACCAAGAATAAATCATGAAGAAGTAGCAAATTTGAGCAGACCAGTTATTAGTAAGGATATTGAATCTGTAATTGAAAACCTCTCGACAAACAAAAGCCAGGACCACATGGTGATTATATACCAGATGGTATAGTGATTAATACCAAACATTTAAAGATGAATTAACATTCATCCTTCTCAGAAAGACATCATCAACCAGCTTGTGGGTTTAAGGTGTGGGCTTGGTCCCCCACATGACAGTGTTTGTACTTATTTTCTCTGTAGCAGTTTAGTTTATCAAGAGAATGAGCCTCTAATATGCTGCCTGGGAATGATAAGCTTGGCTGTTGGCACTGTAGCACAGAGTGAGGGAGCCACTCAGCCCAAGGACCAACCAGCCCCAGCTCCCTCTCTCAGGAGAGGCTCTGCAGGCTGGCATTCAGGTCCACAAGCTCATCCACACATCTCAGCCCATACCGTGGACCTCGGGCTTGCTAAGATGTCAGCCAAGCCCGCTTTCGGCTTCATGAACAAGCCTTCTCGGCAGATCCTGGCTGGTGGTTCTGTTGGTAATTAAAATATGGTCCTATCTCTCAGAAGTTCACAGACTATGCTGGCAGGGAGGAAGCAAACTTATATTACCACTCTAATACAATGTGATAACATTAGATTTCAGCATGTTTGGGCATAGTCAAAGGTTGTTACCTGCCACCACAGAACTAAGTAAAGGGCAAATTACTCTGCTCCTGTTCTTACAAACTAGCTACATTGACTGAGTTTTATCCAGCACAGTGTTGGCACTAGTTACTTTAGAAAATTAGCTGACACTCCCAAAAACACATTATTTTTTTAAAAGTTAACTTTTTAAAACATATTTGAGTTTATACCAAAAATTTATATGTATTTTTTTCTTACATATTCAGTGTTAATTAAAAACTATACTTATTTCGTTTCTCATTTTTAGACTTGTCTTACATATCTTAATTTTGTCTATTGAGAAGAGTTGGGGCTACAGATTTGTTTTTTAGAAGACAGTCTCTAGGAGAAGACAAGATGGCAGAGTAGGAGGATCTCCTTTCATGAGTACACCAATCACAACAAACAGCCGAAAAACCATTGATAAAAAATACTGGAATCTGGGGAGTCGAGATCAAGATGGTGGAGGAGTAGGAAGCAGACTTCACCTCTCTCCACAGAAACATTGAAAATACATCTACAAGTGGAGCAATTCACACAGGACAGCTACTGAGTGCCAACGGAAGACCTCAAATGCCCGAAAAGACAAGAGAAACCTCCAAGTAACCCAGTACGACAAAAAGAAAAAGAAGGAATGAGGACAGGGCCTGCACCCCAGGGAGGGAGTTGTGAAGGAGGAAAGGTTCCCGCACCTTGGGAGGGCTTCTCACCAGCAGAGAAATTAGACTGGATGGAGGGGGAGATTCAGAGCCTAAGAGGGGAGAGCAGCAACCAATCTGTGCAAGGCAAAATGGAAAGGAACTTGCACAGAGGGTTGGCACCGCCACCCTGCACTCCCCAACCTGAGATACTCCTTTGTTGGTGGTGGGGCGGGGGGAGGGGTCAGTCACTCAGACTCCAAAGCTCAGTCCCAGGGAGAGGACCAGGGTTAGGTGCAGAAACACCCTGAAGAGGTCGGGCCGTGGCAACTGAGGGTGTACTAGGAAGAAGCCTGGGCCTGCCAGAGAGGCAAGGCACCATTATTGGGTGCATGAGGACAGGGGAGGACCACCATAAGAACTTCTGTCCCTGTGAATGCTCCCAGGCAACAGGAAACTGCCTACAGGAACTCAGGGGGTGGGCACAAGTCACCGCCACCATCTTGGGCTTCAGAGGCCGGCACTGGCTGCCTCTTCCAGACCCACAGGTAGACGCCAGACCCCACCCCTGCTGACCCAGAAGGGTGCGGACAGCTCCAGCCACTAACAATTCTGCCAGCCTGCCTCAGGACATGCCCCCACTGACTCAGAAGGGCACAGACAGCTTCCTCCACTAGAAAATCCACCAGCGGGCCACATGACCCACCCCTGCTGACCCAGAAGGGCACGGACAGCTCCATCCACTAGGAATCATGGCAGCAGGCCCCAGAACCCACCCCTGCTGACCTGGAAGGGTGTGGATAGATCCATCCACTAGGAATTCCACCAGTGGGCCCCAGGACCTGCCCACGCTGTCCCACGAGGGCACAGATAGCTCTCACTACTAGGAAATCCATCAGTGGGTCCTGGGACCTGACTCAATGTCCCAGGAGGGTGCAGATAACTCCTACCACTAGGAAATATGCCCAGAGAAGTGGCTGAAACCCCAGCTGAGACCCAGGGGCTGTGTGACTAAGGAAGAAGAGCTGAAATCTCTCCTCACAGCTGCACCAACTAAGGAGTTATAGCTCTGTTGACGGCCTCCTAAATTCTGTGCCTGCGAAACATCTGAAAGTACAACAAGTGTTCTTGCAGCTGAAATGGCAGCTGAGACGGGTCTGGCTTTAGCAGCTGTGGGCTCTGTGGGCACATACATGCAGGGGTTGGGCCAGACCAGAGTTTGAGCTGCCTCCTTAGCTCCCACAGGACCACAACTACTGCAGTCCTGGGACCTGACCTCAGTGGACCTGCACCAGTAGCTGCATGAAAACGTTGCATGAGAGTCACCAGGGCCAACTGCAGGCATACACACAGTTAAGGTTAGACCGAGAGCAGTGCCAACAA
This sequence comes from Balaenoptera borealis, assembly GCF_965194805.1. NCBI lineage: Eukaryota > Metazoa > Chordata > Mammalia > Artiodactyla > Balaenopteridae > Balaenoptera > Balaenoptera borealis. The sequence goes on from NC_138862.1 coordinate 119,852,206, forward strand.
CAGTATACTTTGTGAGCCCGCACAATGGGCGAAAGGGGACGCAACAGAGCATAGTTAAAGATGAACACCTCCGGAAAAGGAATACTCAGTGGATTCTCTCCCAGTGGGAATGCTCCAAACCCACCTACCTCACACCACAGATCAGAATCACAGCTAAGAAACAGATCTGGGGGCCTCTACTCCAACAAGTAGGGAGCAGACCCCACCCCTGACAGAGCAGTGAAAACCACAGAGCAAAGGGGAGGCCCCACTCAATATCTAGGGCAGGCTCTGATCACCACAACACCAATCAAACCCACTAGCAAGAGGATAATGGCACAAGCCTTTGGACCAACCTCACCCACTGGGGGACAGACACCAGAAGCAAGAGGAACTACGATCCTGCAGCCTGTGGAAAAGAGACCACAAACACAGTAAGTTAGACAAAACGAGACAACAAAGAAATATGTTGCAGATGAAGGAGCAAGATAAAAACCTACAAGAACTAAATGAGGAGGAGATAAGCAATCTATCTGAAAAAGAATTCAGAGTAATGATAGTAAAGATGATCCATGATCTCGGAAAAAGAATAAAGGCACAGATCGAGAAGATACAAGAAAAGTTTAACAGAGACTTAGAAGAACTAAAGAACAAAGAAATAGAGATGAATAAAATGATAACTGAAATGAAAAATACACTAGAAGGAAACAACAGCAGAATAACTGAGGCAGAAGAATGGATAAGTGACCTGGAGGACAGAATGGTGGAAATCTGTGCTGTGGAATAAAATAAAGAAAAAAGAATGAAAAGAAATGAGGAGAGTCTCAGAGAGCTCTGGGACAACATTAAACACAACAACATTAGAATTATAAGGGTCCCAGAAGAAGAAGAAAAAGAGAAAGGGCCTGAGAAAACATCTGAAGAGATTAGAGTAGAAAACTTCCCTAACATGGGAAAGGAAATAGTCACCCAGGTCTAGGAAGTGGCAGGAGTCCCATACAGGATAAACCCAAGGAGGAACAGGCCGAGACAAATATTAATCAAACTAACAAAAATTAAATACAAAGAAAAAATATTAAAAGCAACAAGGGAAAAGCAACTAATAACATATAAGGGAATCCTCATAAGGTTATCAGCAGATTTTTCACCAGAAACTCTGCAGGCCAGAAGAGGGTGGCAGGATATATTTAAAGTGATGAAAGGGGAAAACCTACAACCAAGAATATTCTACCCAGCAAGGCTCTCATTCAGATTTGATGGAGAAAGCAAAAGCTTTACAGACAAGCAAAAGCTAAGAGAATTCAGCATGACCAAATCAGTTTTACAAAAAATGCTAAAGGAATTTCTCTAGGCAGAAACACAAGAGAAGAGAACAAATGATAAAAGGAAGAAAAAAACACCTACAAAAACAAATCCAAAACAATTAACAAAATGGCAAAAAGAATATCCATATTTATACTTACCTTAAATGTAAACGGATTAAATGCTCCAACCAAAAGACATACATTGGTTGAATGGATACAAAAACAAGACCCATATATCTGCTGCCTACAAGAAACCCACTTCAGATCTAGAGAGACGTACAAACTGAAAGTGAGGGGATAGAAAAAGATATTCCATGCAAATGTAAATCAAAAGAAAGTCAGGTAGCAAAGCTCATATCTGACAAAATAGACTTTGAAATAAAGATTGTTACAAGACACAAAGAAAGACACTACATAATGATCAAGGGATCAACCCAAGAAGAAGATATAACAATTGTAAATATAGATTCACCCAACACAGGAGCACCACAATATATAAGGCAAATGCTAACAGCCATAAAAGGACAAACTGACAATAACACGATAATGGGGGGGACTTTAACATCCCACTTACATCAATGGACAGATCATCCAGACAGAAAAGCAATAAGGAAACACAGGCCTTAAATGACACACTGGACCAGATGGACTTATTTGAAATTTATAGAACACTCCACGTGAAAGCAACAGAATACACATTCTTTTCAACTGCACATGGAAAATGCTCCAGGATAGATTACATGCTGGTCCACAATGCAAGCCTTGGTAAATTTAATAAAATTGAAATCATAACAAGTATCTTTTCCGACCACAATGCTATGAGATTAGAAATCAATTACAGGAAAAAACTGAAAAACAAACAAACACGTGGAGGCTAAACAAAATGTTACTAAATAACAAATGGATCACTGAAGAAATCAAAGAGGAAATCAAAAAATACCTAGAGACAAATGAAAACAAAAACGTGATGACTCAAAACCTATGGGATGCAACAAAAGCAGTTCTAAGAGCAAAGTTTATACGGATACAACCTTGCCTCAGGAAACATGAATAATCTCAAAAAAACAACCTATCCTTACACCTAAAGCAACTAGAGAAAGAAGAACAAACAAAACCAAAAATTAGTAGAAGGAAAGAAATCATAAAGATCAGAGGAGAAATAAGTGAAATAGAAATGCAAAAAACAATAGCAAAGATCAATAAAACTAAAACTGGTTCTTTGAGAAGATAAACAAAATTGATAAACCTTTAGCCAGACTCATCAAGAAAAAAAGGGAGAAGACTCAAATCAATAAAATTATAAATGAAAAAGGAGAAGTTACAACAGACAACACAGAAATACAAAGAATCATGAGACTACCAGCAACTATATGCCAATAAAATGGACAACCTAGAAGAAATGGACAAATTCATAGAAAGGTACAACCTTCCAAGTCTGAACAAGGAAGAAATAGAAAATATGAACAGACCAATCATGAGTAATAAAATTGAAACTGTGATTAAAAATCTTCCAACAGACAGAAGTCCAGGACCATATGGCTTCACAGGCGAATTCTATCAAACATTTACAGAAGAGCTAACACCTATCCTTCTCAAACTCCTCCAGAAAATTGCAGATGAAGGAATACTCCAAAGCTCACTCAACAAGGCCAACATCACCCTGATACCAAAACCAGAAAAAGATACCACAAAAAAAGAAAATTACAGGACAGTATCACTGATGAATATAAATGCAAAAATCCTCAACAAATTACTAGCAAACAGAATCCAACAACACATTAAAAGGATCATACACCAGGATCAAGTAGGATTTATCCCAGGGATGAAAGGATACTTCAATATACACAAATCAATCAATGTTATACACCATATTAACAAACTGAAAAATAAAAACCACACGATCATCTCAACAGATGTAGAAAAAGCTTTTGACAAAATTCAACACTCATTTATGATAAAAAAAACTCTCCAGAAAGTGGGCACAGAAGGAACCTAGCTCAACATAATAAAGGCAATACACGACAAACCCACAGCAAACATCATTCTCAATGGTGAAAAAATGAAAGCATTTCCTCTAAGATCAGGAACAAGACAAGGATGTCCACTCTCTCAACTTTTATTCAACACAGTTTTGGAAGTCCTAGCCACAGCAATCAGAGGAATAAAAGGAATCCAAATTGGAAAAGAAGAACTAAAACTGTCACTGATTGCAAATGACATGATACTATACATAGAAAATCCTAAAGATTCTACCAGAAAACTACTAGAGCTCATCAATGAATCTGGTCAAGTTGCAGGGTACAAAATTAATACACAAAAGTCTGTTGCATTCCTATATGGTAACAATGAAAGATCAGAAAGAGAAATTAAGAAGCAATCCCATTTACCATCACATCACAAAGAATAAAATACCTGGGAATAAACCTACCTAAGGAAGCAAAAGACCTGTACTCAGAAAACTATAAGATACTGATGAAAGATATCAAGGATGAAACAAACAGATGGAGAGATATACCATATTCTTAGATTAGAAGACTCAATATTGTGAAGATGACTATACTACACAAAGCAATCTACAGATTCAATGCAATCCCTGTGAAATTACCAATGGCATTTTTCACAGAATTAGAATGAAAAATATTACAATTTGTGTGGAAACACAGAAACCTGGAATAGCCAAAGCAATCTTGAGAAAGAAAAACGGAATTGGAGGAATCAGGCTCCCTGACTTCAGACTATACTACAAAGCTACAGTAATCAAACAGTGTGGTACTGGCACAAAAACAGAAATATACATCAATGGAACAGGATAGAAGGCCCAGAGGTAAACCCACACACCTATGGTCACCTAATCTATGACAAAGGAGGCAAGAATATACAATGGAGAAAAGACAGTCTCTTCAATAAGTGGTGCTGGAGAAACTGCACAGCTACATGTAAAAGAATGAAATTAGAACACTCCCTAACACCATACACAAAAATAAACTCAAAATGGATTAAGTACCTAAATGTAAAGCCAGACACTATAAAACTCTCAGAGAAAAACATAGGCAGATCATTCTTTGACATAAATCACAGCAAGATCTTGTTTGATCCACCTCCTAGAGTAATAAAAATAAAAAAAAAAATAAACAAATGGGACCAAATTAAACTCAAAAGCTTTTGCATAGCAAAGGAAATCATAAAAAAAACCCAAAAAGACAACACTCAGGATGGGAGAAAATATTTGCAAATGAAGCAACCAACAAGGGATTATTCTCCAAAATATATAAACAGCTCCTGAAGCTCAATATCAAAAAGCAAATAACCCAATTAAAAAATGGGCAGATCTAAATAGACATTTCTCCAAAGAAGACATACAGATGGCCAAAAAGCACAGGAAAACATGCTCAACATCACTAATTATTAGAGAAATGCAAATCAGAACTACAGTGAGGTATCATCTCACACCAGTCAGAATGGCCATCATCAAAACTTCTACAAACAGTAAATGGTGGAGAGGGTGTGGAGAAAAGAGAACCCTCCTACACTGTTGGTGGGAATGTAAATTAGCACAGCCACTATGGGGAACCGTATGAAGTTCCTTAAAAACTAAAAATGGAGCTACCACATGACCCAGCAATCCCACTCCTGGGCATATACCCAGAGAAAACCATAATTCAAAAAGATACATGCACTCCAATGTTCAATGTAGCACTATTTACACTAGGCGGGACATGGAAGCAACCTACATGTCCATCAACAGAGAAATGGATAAAGAAGATGTGGTATGTATATACAATGGAATATTACTCAGCCATAAATAGAACAAAATAATGCCATTTATAGCAACATGGATGACCCTAGAGATTGTCATATTGAGTGAAGTAAGTCAGAGAAAGAGAAATAGCATATGATATCACTTATATGTGGAATCTGAAAAGATGGTACAAATGAATTTATTTACAAAACAGAAATAGAATCCCAGATGTAGAAAACAAACTTATGGTTACCAACAGGGAAGGGGGGGAGGGATAAATTGTGAGATTGAGATTGACAAGTATACACTACTGTATATAAAATAGATAACTAATAAGAACCTACTGTATAGCACAGCAAACTCTACTCAATACTCTCTAATGACCTCTATAGGAAAAGAACCTAAAAAAAGAGTGGATATATGTATATGTGTAACTGATTCACTTTGCTGTACAGCAGAAACTAACACAACACTGTAAATCAATTATACTCCAATAAAAATTAATTTAAAAATAGTCATCCTTCTCAAACTCTTCCAAACAACAGAAGAGGAGATAACACTTCCAATCTCTTTTTACAAAGACAGCATTACCATAATACCAAAACCAGATAAGGACAGTACAAGAAGAGAAAATTATGGTCCAATATCCCTGAAAAACATCGATGCAAAAATTCTCAACATAAGCAAATGGAATTCAACAATACATTCAAAGAATCATACACATGGTCTAGTAGGATTTATTCCAATGAGGCAAGGATGTTCAGCATCTGCAAATCAAGCCATGTGATACAACACTTAATAAAATGAGGGATTAAAATCATATGATCTTCTGAATAGGTGCCAAAAAAGAAGCATTTGACAAAATTTAACATACATTTATGATAAAAAAACTCTCAAAAGACTGGCTATAGAAGGAATATACCTCAACATAGTAAAGACCACATATAACAAGCCCAGAGTTAACATCATATTCAACACTGAAAATTTGAAAGGTTTTCATCTAAGATCAAGAAGAATAAAAGAATGCCCACTCTATCCACTTTTATTCAGTTGAAGTCCATGAGAGAGCAATTAGACAATAAAAGGAAATAAAAGGCATCCAAATCATGAAGAAGTAAAACTCTATTTGCAGGTGACATGATATTACATGGAAAACCTTAAAGACTGCTCCAATAACTGTTAGAACTAATAAACAAATTCAGTATAGTTGCAGGATACATAATCAATATACAAAATCAGTTGCATTTCTATACACTAACAATGAAGTATCTTAAAAAATAAATTAAGTAAACAATTCCATTTACAATTGCATCAAAAAGAATCAAATATCTAGGAATAAATTTAACCAAGGAGGTGAAAGATCTGTACAATGAAAACTGAAAGATATTGGTGAAAGAAACTGAAGAAGACACAAATAAATGGAAAGATATTCTCATGGATTGGAAGAAATTAATATTGTTCAAAGGTCCTTACTAACCAAAACAATCTACAGATTCAATGAAAACCCTATCAAAATTCCAATGGCAATTTTCACCAAAAGTGAAAAAACAAGCCTAGAATTTGTACAAAACCACAAAAGACATGAATAACCAAAGCAATGTCAAGAAAGAAAAACAAGCTGGAGGCATTATATCATATGTAATATGGTTTCTGATTTCAAACCATATTACAAAGCTATAATAATCAACACAGTGTGGTATTGGCATAAAAGCAGACACACAGATCAAGGGAACAGAATAGAGAGCCCAGAAATAAACCTGCACACACGTGGTTATTTAATTTATGATAAAGGAACAGCAATATACAACGGGAAACAACAGTCTCTTCAATACACGGTGTTGGGAAAACGGGATTGCCGCATGCAAAAGAATGAAACTGGACTACTATCTTATACCATACACAAAAATCAACTCAAAATAAATGAAAGTCTTGCAAGTAAGACATAAAACTCCTAGAAGAAAACACAGGAAATAAGCTCCTTGACATTTGTCTAGGCAATGTTTTCTTGGATAAATTACAAAAGCACATAACAAAAACTAAGATAAACAAGAAGGACTACATTAAAGAGATTATTTACAGCACAGGAAACCATGAATAAAATGAAAAGGCAACACATGGAATGGGAAAAAATATTGCAAATCATCTCTGATAAGGGACTAATAACTGAAATATATAAAGATCTCATACGACTTAGTAGAAAGGAAAATTGATTAAAAATGACTTAAAAATGAGGATCTGATAAGATATCTTCCAAAGAAGACATACAAATGGCCAATAATTACATGAAAAAGCACTCAACAGCACTAATCATCAGGGAAATGCAAATCAAAACTTCAGTGAGATATCACCTCACACCTGTTAGAATGATTATTATCAAAAAGAGAGGAGACAACAAGTGTTCATGAGGATGTGGAGAAAAGGGAACCCTTGCATACTGTTGTGATGGGAATGTAAAGTGGAGGGGCTGCTGTGGGGAACAGTACGGAGATTTCTCAAAAAATTAAACAGAGCTACTATATGATCAGTTCCCTTTTTTCCATTCTTGGTATTTAACCAAAGGAAACAAAATCACTATCTCCAAGAGATAACTGCACCCCCATGTTCACTGCAGCATATTTACAATAGCCAAGACTTGGTAACAACCTATGTTTCCATTGACAGATAGATGGATAAGGAAAATATGATATAGTTATACACACACATACACACACACAATGGAATGTTATTCAGCCAGAAAAATAAGGAAATTCTACCATTTGCAACAACATGATGGACCTTCAGGGCATTATGCTAAATGACATAAGTTAGAAAAAGAAGGCAAATAATGTCTTATCTCAATATATGTGGAATTAAAAAAAAAAACTGAACTCATAGATACAGAAAACAGATTGGTGGTTGCCAGAGGTTTGGGTGTAGTGGGTTGGTGAAATGAGGGAAGGGGGTGAACAGGTACAAATTCCAGTTTTAAGTAAACTAAGTCCTGGGGATGTGATTTACACTATGGTGAATATAATTAACAACAATGTATTATATATTTGAAAGTTGCTAATCTTAAATAATCAGTTCACAAGGAAAAGAAATTTTTATCTAGGTGTGGTGATGGATGTTAACTTATTGTGCTAATCATTACACTATAAGTAGATATATCAATCATTATGAGGTACACCAAAACTAATAAATACAATGTTATATGTCAATAGCATCTCAACAAAAAATTAAAAGTATCATTTTCAATAAACATTATTTATAATGCATAGTATTAGATATTTATAATGTTCTTGGTTTTGTTTAGTTTCTTGAAACAAAGTTTTCTCTCAAAAGGAGCTGTTTGATAATTTGTATTCTGATTTTTTTTTAAATGTATTATTCTAAAGCACACATTATTGAGATTATAAAACCCCAAAATACAGATACTTACATCATACAGCACTCCATTTATAGTTTAGGTTTTAAAACTTTATATGTATTTGTGAAATATACATATGTCTTTGTCATTAAATATAAATTAACAAATTTACTTCTTGATAACTTCAGTTTTTTAAAAGGAATGTCTTTAATTTTCTTTTCTTTTTGTTTCTAAATGGAAGTCTACATTATAACCTTAAAAGTAGTATAAAGTGATGATGATTACTCAGTTTATTTTTAGCATCTGAGGCTATGACCAGCAATTATTCCTTTCCCAAGTTAAAAATTTAATACATCATAAAGACATAACCATAGATTCTTCGTTTTCTTTTCATTTTTTAAGTAACTAGAAGGAAACTTAGAGATTATGTAAGCCCATTGATCTCATTTTACAAAAAAACTGAAGATTTTTGAGATTAAGCTACTTAATGAAACACTTTGGTAATAGATCCCATCTCATGAATCAGTTTAATTTTTTTCTCATTAGACTTTGACTGGGAGATGGCAATGTCAAGAATGGTTCTTTTAAAGGCAGAGTCAAGCCCTGTCTAAATCAGAGTAAAGACACTTAAAGAGAGGTCATTGTGATAAAATTCGTGAACATCTCCATCTGACTAAAAGTCTATCCACACCGATATTAGAGAGTGGTTTTCGTCTCCATACATATCTTTTAATCACTTTTAGCCACTTTTGGTGGCTTCTGACATCCTATGACCCATGTTAATGAGGGCTGTGGACAAGTGGGACCATGAATTGCTCCCTCCTGGCTTTAAGCAAGGAGGGGTTTCCAAAGTGTGGTTCAATGTGGGAAGCCCTTTGGTAAGATACCACGTGGGTGTCAGATGTCAGCACATCTCTGTTTCCCCCGTGAAGAGATTAGCCCCTGCTAAGGTACAGATTTCACTTAGGATGCCAGTGGTCTAGATATCCTCCTACTTACAGCCTTGGTTGCCAAGCGCCTTTCCCCTTGTCTAATACCCATTTCCCACTTCTGAACAACCACTGCTGAGCTAAACAAGGGTGCTCTGGGCCCAGGGTGACGTCCTACCTCACCTTCCATTTTCACTCTCTCCCTCTTCACATGTGTGCATTGAGGGAAAGCCCTCTCACACCTTCTTCACACAGCGCAGAAAGAGAAGCCATGACTGTGGTTTATAAAACTGTATCTCAAGCCAATTTACTTAATATAATACTATATGGTGCATAAACATAGCAATCATCCTATATTCCCCTCCATAGCTGAATACGTGACAAGTAGACATTTTCTGCATTCACCTAGCACGACTGTGACCATCGACAGCACGGCACCATCCCTCACAGCAAAGTCTCCCTTTCTGACACGGGTCCATGGAATTGGGAAGATACGAGTTGTTGTCTCTTCCATATCTTACATAGATGCTCTTAATTTCTCAGTACCTTAATGCCATTTCCTCCTTTTTTTCTTTGCCTTTTTTTCTCTGTCTAGATCATCTTTAAACACCTTTCCTTTTCTACCTATTTGATAAATGTAATCTAAAGTAATGTCTAAAAATATGTCTAAGTATTTAGATTCTAGATAGTTTTAACATACTGGTGATTATGGTTCCCTCTTCTATGTTTTTAGCCAAATAAGTTATGAAACCAATAACAAATATGAAATTAAGAACAGCCTTGGACAGAGGATATACTTTGCAGCAGAGGATACTGTTTTCTCTTCCATGTCTCACATAGATCTTCTTAATTTCTCAGTACCTTAATACCCTCTCCTCCTTCTCTCTCTTTCCCTTTTTTCTAACTCTAGTTCATCTCTGAACACCTTGCCCTATGTAATATGAAGTATCACCTAAAGTAATATCTAAAAATATTTCAATCTAATCTACATTTTTAACATAATGATGATTATGATTTTATCTTCTATGTTTTCAGTCATAATACACATTGAAACAAATAACAAATATGAAATTAAGAACAGACTTGGACAGAAGATTTACTTTGCAGCAGAGGATACTGACTGCTGTACCCGATATTGCTTTGGGGGTTTTAGGCCTTTTACCATGAGGATTCTTGATCTTATAGGCCGAGAAGTCATAACGCTGGAGAGACCACTAAGGTTTAACTGGTGTTGTATCCCCTGCTGCCTTCAGGAGGTCAGTAAGCAATTACGTGGGTACTTTGTGAAGTAGTTCAGCAAGAATTTTCACCCTTTCAGTGAACCTATAGAATCAAATGAGATTTAAAGGAAAAGTGGTCCGCCAGCTATTGGTTTATGCTTGAGGGTAAATTGTAGGCAGGAAGGCAGGTGGAAAAGAGTGAGCAGTTAGCCCCACGTCCCTGAACAGTGTGCCCCCCGGGGGTGAGATCAGAGATCTCAGAGACCAGACTTCTTGATCTTCAGGGAGAGCTGAGAATGTAAGTCACCTCGGTCAAGTCCCTCACCTGAAATGACCATGAGGGCCCCATAGAGAATCTCCTCGAATGCCACCCCAGAGGCAAGTGGACAGAAGAGTGAGGAAAAGAACACATATGTTCATCTCATTATTTTAGCCAACCTACAAGGAGCAAACCTAGGAGAGGCCCCCTCTGAGAAATCTCAACTCCTGTGTTTTCAGTTCTCCATTTGAAAAAAAAAAGTTAATATATTTGAGTCCCTGTAATAGGGGTATGCGAATTGTGAGCACCGTCAGCTCCATAAAGACCAGGTGTCTCTTTCATAGTACTTGACAGCCCTCTGATAGAGAACACGGATCTCAGGGGAGACGCCAGGGCACAGAGTGTTTATAGGAAGTCGGCCTTTGCCTATATCTCCATTGGCCTGAGACCAGCGCTGCCTGGGTCACTCAGTCATCCATATGGGTAGCTGTGAGAGCAGGGCACACAGAGATACAAGCACGTAGAGATTTGATGTCTAATGCTGCACTTATTTTGAAAGGATAACTGAAGTTGTTCATACCGAGTTATTTTGTTTTCCGTGTATATCTATCATAAGAGTATCTGAGGAAAACCAGAATTTGATGGTATATGCTCTACAATTTACAGAGCACATTAACATATGTTATATTATTGATCTTAAACAGCCCTAGGAAGTCCTCAGTTATGATGAGCATACTGGGATGCTCTCAAAGTCGCCCAACTGTATAGCAGAACGAAGCTTCTAGGCCCCATTTTCTTTCTATCCTAGCACTATTGCCACTCATATTTGAAAATTGCCCCAGTGATCAGGGCTCTGTCCATACATCTAAACAACTGAGTTTTAAGGAGTTTAAGTAAAGAGCTCTTAATAATTTAGACATTTTTCTTAAGTATGGAAATTTTAAAATATACGAGACCAGTAGAGCAGTGTTTCAGAGTGGAGACTGTGCATTCAGCCTCCCCACGTTTGTGTCTCATCTCTTCCACTTTGCAGCTGGGGAATCTGATACAAGTTAATTAACCTCTCTGTTCCTTAGTTACTTCCTCTATAAATTGGAATAGAACCAACCTTCTAAGAATGTAGTGTGAATTAAGTGGTGCATAAAACAATATCTTGCCCTTAAAGAGTGAGCAAAGGACCTGAATAGATGTCTTCCCACAGAATACATACAGATGGCCAACACATATATGAAAAGGTGCTCAATATCACTAATCATCAGAAATGCAAACCAAAACCACAATGACACATCACATCACACCTGTTAGAATGGCTCTTTTTAAAAGACAAGAAATATATGTTGGCAAGGATGTGAAGAAAAGGGAACCTTTGTACACTCTTGTTAGGAATGTAAATTGGTACAGCCATTATAGAAAACAGTATGGAGTTTCCTCAGATAATTGAAAAGAGGACAACTATATGATCTAGTAATACTACTTTTGTGTATATATCCAACAGATATCAAATCAGGCTTTCAAAGATATTTACATTTCATGTTAATTACAGCATTATTCACAAAAGTCAAGATATGGAGACAACCTAAGTGTGTGTTGACAGATGAATGGATAAAGAATATATATATAAGATTGATCTAGACAGACAGCATTTATATACATATCTATAAATACACACACAATCGAATATTATTCAGCCCAAAAAAGGGGGAAAAATCCTGCCATTGTGATAATATGCATGTACCTAGAGGGTGTTTGGCTATGTGAAATAGGTCAGGCAGAGAAATACAAATATAGTATGGTATCATTTAAATGTGAAAATTTAAAAAAAAATCTAACTCCTAGAAACAGAGATTAGAATGGTGGTTGCAAGAGACTAGGGGTGGGGGAAATGGGGAGATTCTGGTCATCAGTACAAATTTTCAGTTATAAAATAAGTTCTAGGGATCTGATGTATATCATGATGACTGTAGTTAATAATATTACAGTTGACCCTTGAACAACATGGGTTTGAACTTCACAGGTCCACTTACACATGGATCTCTTTCAATAAATACATGCTACAGTACTACAGTACTACCTAATCTGTGGTTGGTTGAATCCGCAGATGTAGAACTTTGGATATGGAGGGCCAGCTGTAAAGGCAGATTTTTGACTGTGCTAGGGGAGGGTGGGGGAGGGTCAGGGGAGTCAGTGCCCCTAACCCCTGCATTGTTCAAGGGTCACTGTGTACTGTATACTTGAAATTTGCTAAGAGTAGACTCCAATTATTCACACCGGAAAAAAGTGACTATATGAGGTGATGGATGTGTTAACTTGATTGTGGTAATCATTTCACAATGTACATGTACATCAAATCATCACATGGTACACCTTAAATATATTACAATTTATTTGTTAATTATACCTCAGTAGGCTTGGTAAAAAATAATATACTGATGAGAGCTCTTATTAGATACATGGTGACAATGATGATGATGATATATTATATTTATTATTTTGCTTTTTTAGATAGAAATCCATGCTCCTCCTGGAATACCAATAGGTTACGTTACTCAGATCAGGCACCCATTTCTGCCAAAGTTTAGAATTCAAAATGAGAATAGAAAGGATATACTAAGAATTATTGGTCCATGTTGTATGTGCAGCTATTGTGGAGATGTTGATTTTGAGGTAAGAGGTGTGATAATTTTTATAAGATTGGCTCTTCTAATATAAGGATATTATAATTTTGTAAGATGTTACAAATATATTAATAAATATTTGTATACTGGTCTCAAGAGGAAGGTAATGTGCTTATATATTTAACTTGGGTTAGAGAGGCGGTTTTTGCTCTTATTAAACATCAGTGTTGGGGCTTCCCTGGTGGCGCAGTGGTTGAGAATCTGCCTGCCAATGCAGGGGACATGGGTTCGAGCCCTGGTCTGGGAGGATCCCACATGCCGCGGAGCAACTAGGCCCGTGAGCCACAACTACTGAGCCTGCGCGTCTGGAGCCTGTGCTCCGCAACAAGAGAGGCCGCGATAGTGAGAGGCCCGCGCATCGCGATGAAGAGTGGCCCCCGCTTGCCGCAGCTGGAGAAAGCCCTCGCACAGAAATGAAGACCCAACACAGCCATAAATAAATAAATAAATAAATTTAAAATAATGTGATTTGAATAAAATATAAAATCTGGTTTAAAAAAAAAATCAGTGTTAATTATTCTAAATGTGAAAAAAGAGAAAAAACTTATAGTCAAATAAATATAAGCAAAACATCTAACATTTAAACATGGTGTTTTCTGTATGGAGGTACTGTGTATTATCCATTGAAATTAGAATGCTAACATTGTCATCAAAGTGCTACTGCCAAAGCATATGTTCCTTCCTTAGTCTGAAACACAGGCTGCCAATGCTCTAAGCCCTCTTCAGAAGCTCTGACATCTTTGGGTTCCTATAAAAAGCCCGATTATGCAAAGAGAATTTTAAGAAAGATAATGTAAGATGTACTACCCAATTATGCTTCTTTATAGTCTCTCCTTTGTCCTTGTATTAAATTGATCTCTATAAACCATAATATATCAGTGTATTTACTACACAGAAGAATTTCATCACAGCAATTTTCCAAACAGATGAGGCCTAGCCCCACAGTCCAAAGTATTTAGTTGCAAATGTTTACAGGTTGAGACATTTTACAACTTATCTTGATATCATGATTCTCTTGGAAACTCATAAAATCTGCTAAACTGGACCCCCTCATTTCCATAAAAGGGGCAAAATTCTCCTAACACTGAGCAGGGTTGCCCCCTTATGATAAGATGTGGGAACTCTGCCACTGTCCCCTGACTTCCTAAGGTTTCCCACTATCCAGCATCTTTCTTTTACATTATCTGCCTGGCTTCCCTAATCATATAGTTTTTAATTCCTCTCTTAGACTCTGGTTATATGACGATGAATCACTCCCCTCATAGACTTCAGAGTCTAATAAAAGAGATGAGTAATTCTAAGAAAACACAGGTAAAGAGATTTTATAAAGCTCTTTTATAGGGATATATATATAAAATATGTGTGTGTAATATGTATGTATAATAAATTTATATAAAGGTATATAAATAATAATACTTCTCCATGTAGAGGACGGCATATCAAAGATTCAGAGGAATGGAAAGACAATTATTCATTTATGGAATAATATTAACAAAAGTTTAGGCAGCATATATTCTGTTTGGGGGAAGCCGGTTAAAACACTTTAAAGCATCCATTATATGTAATGAGTAAACTTCTCTCCTGTACTTCTGGAATGACGCTAACTAGGTACCATCTTTCAGAGAATGAGAAATACTCACTTGGATCAATTTCAGATGGAGAGTTTGACACCTTAAAGCAGGATTGAACAGTATGAGGGACCACTATGGAACATGGACTCCATCACGGTTTCAATGGTCATGGGAACTTGGAGTAGAAAAGAAATACACCCTGAACCTGAAGGGGCAGATGTCATTCTAAAGGAGAAAATAATTCAGATTTGTTATAAGTGCACTGAGTGGAACTGATTCATGGATTTGATTTGTGTTAAAGACGAAAGAAAATTTGGAGATGATTCTGATGTCTGATGTTTGAGAAGCCTGGGACAAAGACCACATATTATGACAAAAGACTCTCCTATAATCCCTATCAATCAGAAAGTTACAAGAGTTTTAGAGCTCTATGTCAGGAATGAGGGATAAAAAAACTAAATCTGTATTTCTTCTTGTGTCACAAATACTAATTAATTATTTCAGGGTTGAAATAACTTTATTATAAAAATTTTCTCCTTTTAAAAATTTACCTAGAATTTAGCTAAAAATTACCTGGTCCTAATAACTTTTCAGTTGGAAGTCATTATTCCTATTTCTGATGCTTTTCATTAAAAAATATTATAATTTTTATTTCTTACATGAATTTTGGTACAGTTTAAAATTTCCTGCTATAGGAATCAAGAAGGGGAAATGTTAATATCTAAGAGTAAGATTATGGTGGCAGGTAAGTTATCTACTGTATTTTTTAAGTTTTTAAATATCTCAAAAATTAAAAATAAATTTAAAAAAAGATTTCTTTACTAGCTACATAAGCTTAAATGACAGCTATTAGCAGATAAAAAATGAAGGTGTGCAAGAGATTTGTATTAATCTGTTTTGCCACAATGGTGTTACGTAACATGTAACCCCTAAAGCTCAGTGGCTTAAAAAAATAGGCATTTATTCTCATGCTTATGGATCTGCAGGTCAGCAGCATCTGGGGGATATACCTAGGCTCAGCCACATGGCTCTGATTTAGGCTGCCAGTTGGTCTCAGGTCTGCTCCAGGTATGTTCATCCTGGAGCTGTAGCAACAGCAGCTGCCCAGATCATGCTTTCTAGTGGCTGATCACTGGAGAGCAAGACCAAGGCAAAACCACTCGGCCATGTTTAAGGTCTCTGCTGGTGTCACATCCACTAACACTCCATTGGCAAACAAGGAACATGGCCAAGCCTAATTTCAATGTACAAGGAAGTATACTAGGCGTACAGAGGGAGGGGATTGAAATGACTATTTGATGAACAGTAATCCATGATATCACAGTGTTCACATTAGAAGTTTATTTCAGGTTTTTAAAGACCTTAACCACCCAAATCCAAATAAAATGAGTCAACTGTTTCTAGTTTGCCCACATTTATGTAGCTAGTCCCAACCTGAGCCAGGGCTCCAAAGGTTGTTGCCAGCATGTGTGGTACCTTGCACACATCTGAAAAGGACACTTCTCTTCCTGGTTTGACATAACTCTGCCTGTACATACCCTGGCAAGTGTGGACTACGTTCAGCCTCCACATGCCCACTTGGTGAGGAGTGTTTCTCTGGCTATAAGCTGTTCATCTCTTTATCATGGCCCTTGGCCTTCCTCAGGCAGAACTGTAAAACTAGAAAAATTTTATTGGAGCTTTTTTGTTTCATATACTTCCTCTTTTGCTGTCCCCCATCCCCTCCTGTTGTCAAGTCTTACCCCAAGCTTTAACCTGCAGCATCCCATCAAGTTATTTATTGGTTACTTTACTTCACTCAAAACTGCCAGTCCTCTCTTCCAGGCTCTTGGCATTTCACATTTTCCTACTGACAGTGGGTGATAATGGGGTTTCCATCACCTTTAAACACTCAGCCTATGCCAACTCTTTGTGCTGGTATTAAAGCACAATTCAGATGGGAGTTTAAACTACCTTCCTGATGACTTCTAGAAATTTCATCAAAGAAACATTTCATTCATTTCATGGTTGTATCTTTTCCTGATTAACTTTTATTTGGGATCAATTCAACTCATTTATTATTGTCTGTCTTAAAGTAAAATAAAAAATATTAAATATTTTACCAAAGCTACTTTCTTATAAGTTCTCTATAGCAAAGAAACAGTTTTTTCACATATCTATAAACACATATGGGAATCTATATGCATCTAATGAGTGATATAATTTTCAAAGTTCGTTATGGCACATAATTTAATAGAGTGTTCATTTTATTACAATTTTGGAGGTAGTTTTATTATTGGTTTTCTAGAATTCTTTAAGATTGCCTCCTTTTTTTCAATTTAGATTAAATCTCTTGATGGAAAAAATGTGGTTGGCAAGATTTCCAAGCAGTTTACTGGAATTGTGAGAGAGATATGTACAAATTACAGTAACTTTGGCATCCAGTTCCCTGCAGATGTTGATGTGAAAATGAAAGCTGTGATGCTTGGCGCATGTTTCCTCATTGTAAGTTTCTTCTTGCTAATCTTGGGCATAGATGGTTTTTCTGGTATCATTCTGAAATGATTTATTAAATTTCACATTTTAAAAGTGACCTTCTTAAATTCATAGGTTTTATTCAAAGGCATGCCATTTAATTCTCGCTCTGAAATTCCATTTTCGCCTGATACTGTGAATTTTCTCCTGATACTGTGGAGAAAATTCCATTTTCTCCTGATACTGTGACTAGTTTTTTTCTGGAAAGTCAACTCAATTTCACACGTCAGTATAAGGACCTTATGTGTTAAGGAGAGGCCCTGGTCTTTGGGGCTTGTATTAAAAAATCAAAATTGGCGCTTTGGGGAATACTTTAACTATGGGCTTAACATGTCATAAAACTCAGTGAAACATGGAAATTTCCTCTTGATTCACTATTAAATTAAATCATCTAATACAAGAGTGTATTAGGTGATTAATTACAAGAGTAATTAATTTACAAGATGATTAATTACAAGAGTAATCTGCAAGAAGAGTATATAGCCAATCAAGCCATTAGATGAACTGCCAATTTAGAGGAAATACATGGGATAGAGCAATGATCCTAAACCTGCCTTCACATTAAATCACCTAGGGAGATTCCAAAAACCCCAAGTGCCAAATCATACTCCAGTTCAATTAAGTCAGAAGCTCAGCATCAGAGCTTTGTAAAACTCCCCAGATGATTCCATATGCAGCCAAAGTCAAAGACATCTGGGACAGAGCAATGATTTTCAACCCTACCTGCACAGTAGAAACACCTGGGTAGCTTTCACACTCCCTATGTCAAGACTGCACCCAGATCTAGTAAACTAAAATCTCTGGAAGTGGGACCAAGTCTTTAAGCTGATTAGGGCTCCCAGGTGATTCCAATTTGCAAACAAGATTTGGAATCATTAGATAACTACCTTAAACATTCACCTGGGGATGCAATCAGAAAAAACTAAAAGGTGAGAGGATATATAGCAAAGAGGACCTAGTTCCTTCAACAAATAAATGTCAAGGAAGATAAAAAGATAAAAAATAATATGAAAAAAGGAGAGACACATCAACCTTACCCAGTTTGTAGACCATGTTTGGATATCGATTTGAACAAATCAATGTAAAAACACATTTACAAGGCATTCAGGGAAATGATGATATTAATGAATTATTAAGGCTTTTTTAAATCTCTGATGATGATATAGTGGTTATATCAAAGAAAACACCATCCATATCTTTTAAAGGCAAATCCTGAAGTACTTCAGTATAAAATGGTATTATATCAGGGTTTGCTTAGAAACAATAAAGGTGAGGGTAGGGAGATCTAAGAGATGGAATAATTGCTGAACCAAGATTGGTCACGTTAATAATTACTGAAGCTGGGTGAGGGGTCTTTAGGACTTTGTTATGCAATTTTGTCTAATTTGGGATATGCTTATTTTATTTTCTAGAATAACTTTTAATATAACCAGAGTAGTTCTATGTAAAAATTGTGTCTTCAATAAGTGTTCATTTTACATGGAAAGCAAAATCTAACCTTCACCTTGAGGGAATAGTTCAACCAAAGGCAGGATAATTGAAAGATACTGTGTGTTTAGGGAAGAGAGGCAATCTGCAGTGTTTGGCTGGATAGTTAATGGGACTGAGGGTGGTGATGGGATTATTATGAAATGATTTTAGCCTTCCTCTAAAGGACTAAGCAACATTTTGTAGAGATTGGCAATTCATTGAAAATTGTTTTGTTAATTGGTTGGTTTTAAACTAGGTATAAATAAAATAGTTATAAATCCAAATTTTAGAAAGATAAATCCTGGTGTCTATGTGAAAAATGAATTTGAGAGGTAAAATTGCAATAGTGTAATTACAAGTGACTTGCGATAAGGATTAAATTATTTCTATTGAAGGGATAAAGGAAAATATATAGACGTGAGAGAAGTAAATTCCATAGGACTTGGCTAAGGTCATAGGGGAGGGGGTCTGAATAGACACTGATGGACTGGAATAAACTGGAAAACACAGTAAGCAAATTTGGAAGACAAATCATGAAACTGACACAAACATTGCTAAGGTGCATTCTGACTCTTGAGATGTCTGTCATTCTTAGGGGGAAAAAAGTCTAAAAATTGTACATGCAATTCTAGTCACAAGCTGTATTGCTAGAGAAGGACTACAAAAAGTTGAGGAAGAAAAACTCAAAGAAGATTCCAAGGGAGACTAGAAAAAGTGAAATATAGAGAAATTACCAAAGAGTAATTAAATTCATGCAGGTATCAACAAATGAATGAGTAATAGGATTTAACTGCTATTAAAATGAAAAGCTGAAGGTAGAACTTATGTAGCTATAGACTTGACCCAGATTTATTTTTCACAGTTAATCTTTCTGGTTTAACAGATCTATTACTATGTTTTATCAGATCCCTTAGCATTTCTGCATCAGAGAATTATCTCTGTTTTGCTGCTGAAAATTCATATCTGTATTTTTTTTTAATTTAGGATTTCATGTTTTATGAAAACACTGGATGCACTAAGTTTCTGACAGTAGGATTGTGGTAACAATCTCCTAAAAGTCTCAGAAAATTTGGTGTCTATATTGATTGGGACTATAAAAAGGAAACCTCAGTGTGTTTTCCTTGAAAGTCATTATACCCTATGTGAAATACTCTGTGATGCCTGTAGTGCAGGTATGTGATTTCCCTTCAAAACTATACAGTTTTCTGTTCACTGGCTTATAAATGTTTTTACGCATTTTCTTTGAATGTTCATTGTGTATTTGAAAGAAATTTTTTGGACTTTTTACCTTTAGACATGAATCTTCTTATGAAAAACTGCTTTGAATTATAGTCTGTTTTTTTCCATTTTATAGCAAAAATTAATTAAAGACTATTAAAGAAATTAAAATATACTTAATTAAATCTAGTTTTTTCATTTGTAACAACTAATGTTATTCTGCAAATATTGTATATTCAAAAGTTAACACTAATATATATTAAATTTCTTTTATAATTATGTTTAAATAATACTTAATATGCGTATTATTGAGGAAAAGTAATATCTGTATTTGTTTTATATGCAGGAATTCACTCTATATAAACTTCACCTATAATCTAACCTGCTACTATAAATAAAACTTATTAACAGGAATATAAATTACCAATATTTGATGCTCTTCAGTAAACAAAGAGAGATATGACTCTATCGCAAAAGAAGGATACATTTTAAAGTCTCACTCACTCTAAAACTAGGGTACTGTTACAATTTTTGTAGTAATTTTTAATATGGAATTATTACCTCATATAGTCTATCATTCATAGAACATAGTAGTTATGAGATCACTCTAGGTGTTCACAGACAGACATATTCCTTCACAGAGCATAAACTTCAATAATGGTCTATTATCATTTATATTAATACCAATAATCAAATAACTGATAAAAAATTCTTGATATAGTTCTTTGCATATTTGATATTTTTAAACAAACTATGAATAATTAATTCAGGTGGTACTCTGAACCCTGTACATTTACCTCTCATTCCCTTTTAAATCACCTTTAAAAGGAGCAAAAGCATATGATACCATTAGTAAAACTGATACCAGTACTACAAACTAGGATTTCTATCTGTCGGCAAGTTAGAGGAATTTTTATACCCTGTTTCGTACAGAAAATTGAATCGAGTGAGAGGAGATGTCCAACCCACGGTTTACCTCATGGAAAGGAAAAGTGTGCTTAGGAAATAAGAACTTAGGGGAGAGACTTTTCATCCTCAGCAGAACTCCAACACCACTAGTTGAGAACACTGGGAGGGCAGTGGAGCTTCAGGAAAAGCAATGTCTAGACAACCTTTCATTAGCCTAAGTAATTCACCAGATGCCAGACTACAATGATAAGATGTAACAGAGGTATTCACATTCAGTTTAGAGTTGGTACAGACAGCATGCCAGGTAAAGTGAGGTACTTGCACAGCTGGATCCTAGTGGCATTAGTTATGTCAGTTAGAGAAGGGGAGGGCTTTCCAAGCCAGCTGTCAAGTACAACAACCAACCCAAAATGAGGCTAAAAGACTGACATTACCTCTGTGACAGCTACATCTTGCTTTCATTTTCCTCCTCAGCTTCCCTGACTCCATTCTCCCACTTATTTGCATAAGACTCAGGATCTCTGGTTAAGCAAAGTAAAACAGCAACCGATCTGAACAGTTCCTTCCTTCTTCAACTGTACAGGGAAGATATGAGCAGAAACCCACGCACTATCTGCAGAACTCATTTAAGTTCAAATATTAGACAAATAACTTCTCTTTAAGTATTTACAAAGAGAAAAATGATCAAACATAAAAAATTAGAAATTTAAATAAGAAAAATACCAGGAATTGCAACAAATGTCTTAATTTGTAATCTCAGTGAGATTTGAGGGAATGTTGCATATTCATTTCTGGACAGGCAGGAATATTCTGATGCAGCAAAATTTTACTAAAGTTGTAAACTATGCTGACTACATTTTAAAGTATGACGGAGACAGTGGAACAGTAGACTGCATAACATAGAAAGATGACACAATAAGGTAAAAGATTTTTACAGGGCTTCCCTGGTGGCGCAGCGGTTGAGAGTCTGCCTGCCAGTGCGGGGGACACGGGTTTGAGCCCTGGTCTGGGAGGATCCCACGTGCTGCGGAGTGACTGGGCCCGTGAGCCACAATTGCTGAGCCTGCGCGTCTGGAGCCTGTGCTCTGCAACAAGAGAGGCCGCGATAGTGAGAGGCCCGCGCACCGCATGAAGAGTGGCCCCCACTCGCCGCAACTAGAGAAAGCCCTCGCACAGAAATGAAGACCCAACACAGCCATAAGATAAAAAATAATAATAATAATAATAATTAAAAAGATGGAAAGCTGTCTTTAAAAAAATATATATATATTTTTTTACAGATTCTTCTGGAAGTCAGATAAACACATAGTATAGAGAGAAAAGGTGATTCCTGAGGAACAGATATATCAACTTACATTTGTGCACAACAGAAAATCCAAAGGGAAAATTCAGATGGAGCCATGAGAATAATAAAAAAAAGTAAGAAAACTTATTTGCAATCAGGACAGACTGCATTCTTTCAGATGAATGAATTTATCATGTAACAGAAAAATTCATGAAAATACCTATTTATGTTGTTAAATAATACCTAATATGATTATTTATTAACAAAACAATATTACAGACATTGTTAGGTTTTAGTAAAATGATTTCTGTGGCATAGATTCTATGATATTTCCACAGTCCAGTTCATTTTATTTTTATCAAAAAGGTTCAATCAATTCAGCACCATTTAATCACAGACATTTAAAGGATCAAAGTATGTGGGACAAAAAGAAATCCTATAAAGGTATTGTGGTCTTATTCCCTATTTCCTATGCCTGCCTTTGTGTAGAGACCTTACCCCTTCAGAGCTTCTGTCCCTCAGGATGATATGACTTAGAGAGATGTCGGATCATGGACTCATTCAGAACAGGGGCTCCCTTTGCCTGTCTTTTTCACCCTGAAAAGAACAAAGGAAAAGCATCACATTTCGGGTCATTATTCTGCCCACCAATCTCTAGCTCTTGGCTTCTAAATACCATTCCCTACCTGAACTGGGCTCCTTGAGAAATGGTTGCTCCCAGCGTTAAAGCCAGGAAATATATAAGATAAGCCTTGAACAACTTATGGAAAGGCAAGGAGGTGCTCAAGGAATGATGGTGGCGTGTCAAAAGGATAAAACTGAAAGGGCTCCAACCAGCAAAATTAAGGACAATTTGAGCATCAACATATTTTATAAGAGACTATTACCATTAAATAAAATAGAACACTATGCATCCCTACAGATATAATAAAAACGAAAATTAAGTTTTATGAAGAAAAAGATATATATACTTTCAATATACTTTCACATGAAATCCTTTTACTTTAGAGGCAGGAAGAGTAACTTTCCAAGCAGAGCCTAGCAGCTACCACCATAATCAAGTGATCGAAGTGATCATCCTCAGTAATTGAATAAAGTGCAATTGAGTATTGCCTGATAGAGTGCAGTAAGACGCAGCATCACAGGGATCCTGAAAATGTTGTCTAGACCAGCACATAGTGAAGTAATAATTTTCCAGGTTTTATTGAGATACAATTGACACATAACATTGTGTTAGCTTTAGGTGTACAATATAATGATTTGAAATATGTATATATTGCAAAATGACTACCACAATAATTTAGTCAATATCCTTTACCTCACATAATTAGAATTTTCACTTGTGATGAGAACTTTTAAGATGTACTCTTATGAACTTTCAAATACACAGTACAGTATTGTTAACTATACTCTCCATGCTACACATTACATCCCAGAACTCATTTGTCTTATAACTAGAAGTTTGTACCTTTTCACCACCTTCACCCATTTTGACAAACCTCTAACCACTGCCTCTGGTAATCACCAATCTGTTCTCTTATCAATGAATTTTTTTTTTTAGATTCCACATATAAGAGAGATCATATGATATTTTTCTTTCTCTGTCTGACTTCTTTCACTTAGCACAATAATCTTGCCACAAATGGCAAGATTTCATTCTTTTTTCATTGCTGGGTAATATTCCATTGTATATATGCATACGCATGCACGCACACGCACACACACACACACAAACACACATGTATCTTCTTTGTCCGTTTATCTATTGATGGGCACTTAGAATGCTTCCATTTCTTGACTATTGTAAATAATGATGCAATGAACATAGGGGTTCATTTTCGGATTAGTGCTTTATTTTCAAAGCAATGTTTTCATTTTCTTTGGATAAATACCCAGGAGTGGAATTGCTGGATCATATGGTAGCTCTATTTTTAATTTTTTGAGGAATCTCCATACTGTTTTTCATAATAACCGCACCAATTTACATTCCCATCAGCAGTGCACGAAGGTTTCCTTTTCTCCACATACTCACCAACATCTATTTATTGTCTTTTTTGATAACAGACGTTCTGACAGGTGTGAGGAGATAGCTCATTGTGGTTTTGACTTGCATTTCCTTGATGTTAGTAATGCTAAGCATCATTTCATGCGCCTGTTGGACATCTGTATGTCTTCTTTGGAAAAATGTCTACATTTTTTTCAATAGACTGACTTTTTAAAACAACTGTCTCAAATGTTTCTTCCAGTTCAAAACGTAGTTCTCCTATCTGCTAAGTCTATAATAAAATCATAGTAAGTGAAGATATTGATGGATAAATCAGAACCAGCAAAGGCAGTCCAAAACACACATGAACAGTCTAAAATGGAGAAAAGTCTTTATCCCTTGGTGGTAACTGGCTCAAAGATAGCAATGTCATGCAAAGTGGGAGTAGGAGGAATGTTTAAAGACAGAGTTAATTGAAAATCTGTCTGTTGAAATATTGTGCCAGTCAGATTGCCCCACACTCAGCCCACTTCTAATCCCTTCCTTTTCCCCATGCACATTAGGCATAAACAGCCCAGCACTAGCTCTAGGCACCCAAAAATAGCATTCCTAAATAATTTTAATTAACTGCATGTGCATAATTAAGATTTCTAAAGTTGCTGGAATGGCTTTCAGTGAAACCGAGTAAAGGTCTCCCCATTTTAGCATCCAAGGAGTGGTTTCCCCTCTACATACCCTAAAGGAGGTAAGCATTCTTCATACATGAACTCCCAGGCCTACTCTGGTAGGAGGAGAGATAACAGAAAAACAGGTATACAAAAAGCAAACAAAATGACAGATTATGTGTATGTGGGTCTATTTCTGGGCTCTCTATCCTGTTTTATCCATCTATCTGTCTACTCTTTCACCAATATTATACTGTCTTGATTACTGTACCTTTACAGTAAGTCTTGATGTCGAGTACTGCCAGTATTTCAACTTTGTTCTTCTCTGCCAATGCTGTGTCATCTATTCTGGGTCTTTGTCTCCCCATATAAACTTTAAAATCAGTTTGTCAGTATCTATAAAATACCTTCCTGGGATTTTAATTGGGATTGAGTTGAATCTATAGATCAAGTTTGGAAGAACTGGCATCATGACAATAATGACTATTCCTGTCCATGAACATGTATTATCCATCCATTTATTTAGTTCTTTGATTTCATTCATCAGAGTTTTGTTGTACTTTTACTGATAATAGACTTAGACCTTATACATACTTTGTTAGATTTATATCGCAATACTTCATTTTGAGGGGTGCCAGTATAAATGGTACTATGCTTTTCATTTCAAATTCCACTTGTTCATTGCTGGTATAAGAAAATGACTGACTTTTGTATATTAATCTTATGTCCTACAACATTAATACTTGCTTATTAGTTCCAGTATGTTTTTGTTGTGATTCTTTCTCATTTTTTGTAGATTTTTTTTTTATCAATTTGAGGAACTTCCCGTCTACTCCTAGTTTACTAAGAGTTTTTTTCCCCTAATCATAAATGGATGGTGGATTTTGTCATATGCTCTTTCTACACGTATTTATATGATCATGTGAGTTTTCTTTTTTAACCCGCTGATGTGCTGAATTATGTTAATTGATTTCAAATGTTGAACCAGATTTGCATACCTGGGATAAATCCCACTTGGGCATGGTGTGTAATTCTTTTCATATGTTGTTAGATTCATTTTATTAATATTTTGTTGAGGATTTCTCATATATATTCATAAGTGATATTGATCTGTAGTTTTCTCTTCTTCTAATGTCTTCGCCTGGTTTTGGTGTTAGGGTAATACTGGCCTAATAGAATGAGTTAGGAAATATTTTCCCTGCTTTTATCCTCTGCAAGAGGTTGTAGAGAGTTGGTATAATTTCTTCCTTAAATATTTGATAGAAATCACTAGTGAACCCATCTGGGTCTGGTGCTTCCTATTTTGAAAGCTTATTAATTTATGGTTCAATTTCTTTAATTGATATAGTTCTATTTAGATTGGCTATTTCTTCTTGTGTGAATTTTGGTAGACTGTGTCTTTCAAATGATTGGTCCATTTCATCTATGTTATCAAATGTATGGGCATAGAATAGTTCAGAATGTTCTTTATAATGCATTTAATGTCCATGGGATCTGTGTTCCCTCTTTCATTTCTAATATTAGTCATTTATGTCCTCTCTTCTTTCTTTCCTTAGTTAGCCATCTACAGGCATATTGATTTTATTGATGTATCCAAAGAACCAGCTTTTGGTTTCACTGATTTTTCTCTATTGATTTTCTGCTTTCAATTTCATTGATTTCTGCTCTAATTCCTATTATTTCTCTTCTTCTGGTTACTTTAATCTGCTCTTCCTTTTTAATTTCCCAAGGTGGAAGCTTAGATGAGGTTTTGCTAAAACATGTAAAAGAAAACAACTTCTTTTATAAATTCTGCTTGAAATAATAAATATACATTTATAATTTCAAAGCTCTAAAGATGTAGCTAATTTAGAAGGCTACATTTCTCATACTGAAAAACGAACAAAACAAAAATACTAACTTACACACATTTTTAAAAGTTAGTAAGACTTTAAAATAATAATATACATTTCATAGCCATTACAGACATACAACTTGGGTGACTAGACTGTACTACTTTCAGAAAAACAGTCTTAGGACTCCCCTGGTGGTCCAGTGGTTGAGATTTTGCCTTCCAACACAGGGGGTGTGGGTTCGATCACTGGTCAGGGAGCTAAGATCCCACATGCCTCGAGGCCAAAAAACCAAAACATAAAACAGAAGCAATATTGTAACAAATTCTATAGACTTTTAAAAATGGTCCACATCAAAAAAAAAAAAAATCTTTAAAAAGAAAAACACAGTCTGTTCAATTTACCTTCCTTAGTGCAAAGCACAGTACTTGATATCATAGAAGCCTGATAAATATTTACTGAATGAAAGTCAATCTTAACCTCCAACTCAGAACATATGTGCCAAATTTCTCATTATATTGTATTTACCCACTGTGAATACAGATGGAATAAATCCCACAGATATATTTATCTGGATTATATAATAGTGGATATTTATATATTTGGTAATCCTCATCTAACTCTGAATACCTATGAAAAAATTTTGCTGTTATGATTTAACAGAGCTGTACCTATAAGAGTTACGTATATGTTATCTCAAGTTAATTCTTCAAGACTTATATAGAGGCAATTTAGAAAATTTCTAGCCTGTTAGCCTTGCTTGATTAAAGTTAATTTCTTAGCAACTAAATTCAAAGAAACAGTAACAGCAAAATATAAATAAATAAATAGCATTCATGTTTGTCTTTACAGTGGCCAGTTTTAATGAAATCAATAAATAAATTAAGATATCCCAGAGGGTACAGGCAGTAAATAAACAGAAATAGATTAACATCAAAGAGCAACCTGACTTCACATATAAACTTCCCAAATCTTTCAGATTTTTAACTGGTGGAAATGAAAAGCACCTTCCAATTGTAAATATGATATTTTCAGCCATAAATAAAGATTGCAGGTAGTATAATTTAAATTCTATGTAAGAAATGTAGCTAGTTAGTGCATAGTGTTCATCTTCCCAAGGTGATAAATTAATCTTCTAGTTTGTCTGGTTAACTATAATTCCTCCCACTGATATAAACTTCTCATTAATCTGCCAAATCTTATGCTAAGGTATAGCTTAATAAAAAAATTTAAAAGGGTGAGAAAAAAAGAATACATTAGCAATAAATCAAAGCACATTATCTACACCTTGTAGGTAATAACGATTACAATACCTAACATATGTTGAGCATTTAGTACATATTAGACATGTACTAAGACTATATATTAACTTATTTGACTCTAATATTTGTATATTATCTCCACTTTAGAGATGAGAGAGCAGATGAGGAAAGTGTGCAGAGTGGTGGAGCTAGCACACAGCATCTTTGTGGAGTTTACAATTGGGTCAGCACTGAGTCAGTCATGCCCACGCCTTATACTAGTTGTACGTGAACAACCAGTGAATGTTAAGAAGTTTAAAATGTTGTCATGGCCCACTGACCAATTAGTTCAGTGAATGTAGCTGTAAATATACATACATCAAACTATATATGTGCATGAGTGTGTACTCATGTATGTATGGGGTTTTCAACTTAGAAAGTTTTTGTTTGTTTGTTTTGTTTTGTTTTCAAGAATGAGGGTGGAGAAGCACTGATGATGCCATCTCATTCCTGGTGGCATTATAGAGATTAAAGCATCCACTGACTGATCTGCCCTCAGCCTTTCCTTTCCTTTTCTCCATGACATGCCCCATGTGGCTAACGAAAAGGCAAAGCAGCTGTGCCAAGAGGGTGGACTACATGTATCTCATACAGAAATTTATCTCTCATAGTGTGGTATCATAAAGAAGAGTTCTAATATTTTGTTGGAGAATGAGCCTTTCAAGTGAACACATACAAAAACCCAATTAAATCAAGAATTTTATGTGTTGGAATCATAGCTACTTTCCTTAGTAAAACAAGGGGAAAGTTGAGCTGCTAAGTCTCTAAATGGATAAATTTGATATCATGCAAGCTAAGAAGCAAAATATCATAATGCCTAAGAATACTAACCCTGGGGAATTCCCTGGTGGTCCAGTGGTAAAGAATCCACCTTACAATGAAGGGGACGCCAGTTCAATCCCTGGTCAGGGAACTAAGATCCCACATGCCATGGGGCAACTAAGCCCGTGCGCCACAACTACTGAGCTCGCATGCCTCAACTAGAGAGCCTGCGTGCCTCAAACTACAGAGCCCATGCGTTCTGGAACCCGCGTGCCACAGCTACAGAGCCCACGTGCCCTGGATCCAGCATGCCACAACTAGAGAAGAGAAAACCCACACGCCACTAGAGAGAAGCCCGTGCACCACAACAAAGAGCCCGCATGTCTCAACGAAGATCCTCCATGCTGCAACTAAGACCCAACGCAGCTAAAAATAAATAAAATAAATAAATAATAAATAAACCTTTAAAAAAAAAAAAAAGAATACTAACTCTGGAGGTATACTGCCTGGCTTCAATTCTATCAGCTGTGGTCACATTCCTTAACTCTGTGAAAACATTCATCACAGAGTTGGGATAAATTTTAACCTAAAGCACAGAGAATTAAATGAGTATTTTTATATTCAATACAGGAAGCACTCAAGGCCTGGCATACAAGAAGTGTTCAACTGCTGTTTTATCTATAAAAATATGCAGACTTGTTTCTTAATGGCATGTCTAATCTCTTAACCTTTGTAAAGACTCTGTTCACTCAGCTAGATCCAAGAACTTGCTATCTAGAGACTTATAAAAGTATGACATTAGAATAAAAATATAGTGTCCTATTATTTCTGTTTGTGTCTGTTATTAGCTTTCAAGTTAGTCCTTACATAAAGTTTAAACCCTGAAACAGAATCTGTGGAATCCTTTTAAACTGGAAGAGAAGGATGTGTTTTCCTTATACTCAGAGGAGAGTATTTGTAGGAGTATGCAATACAAATTGAGACTGTTTGTGGAGTGACAGCTCTCTAAAAATCCTGTTATGCTAGCCAGATGTTGGAGAGAGATTCTATGGCTGTCTTCATTTTAAATAACCCTGGACCTAGTAAATGTCTGACAAAAGCTTGTATTGGAGATACCTATCCTAGGAAAGGAGAGGATTTCAATCAGTAGTGCCAACACAGGACAAAGCACTGTGTGACTGAGGGTGTGTTTCTGGGCAGCTCTATTGGCTGTGATTTCAATGATTAGACACTGCATGGAAGTTAGTTATTAGCCACTTTTAACTGCTTCCTGAAGAAAGAGGTTAGTAACCTGAGATGCATAATTCCATTCCCTCTGGACTAGACAGACCAGTGTGTCCATGAGTCTAACACTGGTTGCAATGGTTACCTCCTTTTTTAATGAACAAGGTAAACCTGTGTACCTCTCCTAATAGGTTGTTCAAGTTCACTTTTCTTTTTCATTCTCATTCTTTCTTCACTCTCTCAGCCTCTCTCTCTCCCTTCCTCTCTCTGTCTCACATGATAAATACATTGAGCTTTCTAATTACTTTCTCTCATCCGAGATGCACAAAGTGACAATACTTTCACAACGACTTCCATACAGGTGGTCGGAAAATTGTTCCCTGGAGAAACTGGATAGTCAAATTTTTTAAAAAACCTCCAGATTTTGGGGTACCTGGAGGAAAAAAAATGCAGCTTTCTACCCATTAACCATACAGTGAGGCAAACCAATCAACAAGGCCTGCTGCTGAAATCTGCTATTCTACTGCCTCTGGCATATATACAAATAGACTATCTAGGAATCACCAGACACTTAAGCAAGGTCTCAGGCAAAGAGACAATAATCAACAAAAGAAAAGCTAAACATGTGAAAAACAGAGAAATTACTGGTAGCAGAGAAAACTGAAGAGCCGCCCCACCCCATAAAATACTTCAGACTAAAAACACAATCTACAGAACAACAATAGGAAAGTATGTATAAGAAAGGACATCTGGGGAGGACAGGAGCTAAAAATAGGATAGTAAAATTTTAAACTAAGATATGAAATACCAAATGAGATATTCTCTCAGAATTTTAAACAAAAAATTCAGAGGCAGAAACTAGAGAAGAAAGAGAATGAGAGGGGGAAGGGTGCATAGAGAGAATGGGAATAAAAGAGAAATGTGAATCTGAACACCCTCTTAGGAGACGAACTCAGGTTTACCTTGGGCATGCAAAAGAGAAGGAACATTTGCTACCAGCATTTGACTCACTGCAACACCAGCGTGCTCTGGTCCAGAGGAAACTAACCTGGATGGGGTATGTGTGTGTGTTTTCCAAGGAGCAAGGGAGGGTGGAGGGAAGGGAATAACTGAAGCATGTCTCCTGAATCTATGCTGTCTGTGTCACAGCTCATGAATACTCTTTTTTAGATAAAATGATCCATCTCTTCTTTGAAGACTTGTAGACAATTTGTGGGAGAGTCCTCAAAATGTCATTTTGCAAAGAATGGCTCAACTCATCATATTAGGAGACAGTGCTCTTATTTTGAGAGATCATTCCATATCCCAATTCACTGAGCCAAATATCAGTACTATGGTTATTCAAGGCCTCAGTTCTTCTCCAAAGAATGGATTCTAAATTTTCATGAACTCTAATTCAAAATAGGACTCTCCATAACACACCATCCTGAGAGCTTTTGGTGTCACTTGGAGTTACCGCAGATTTGCATCTATGTATTATCTATGATGTCAAAGTTAAGCCCTGAAAAAAGCAGCAGCATTTTTCCAAATCTCAAAACTTACAGCAAACATTTTTTATAGGCACAACAAATGGTAAAGTTTAACTTGAATGATCCCTGAAAGGCTGGCCCCCCAAAGAGGGAGTGAGCCTTGCAGAACTTCTGGCAGAGGACTGAGAGTGAATCAGGACTGGTCCACATGATAAAACAGCTGTAAATGCAAGGATGCACCCCACCCCGTCATGCCAGGGGAATAAGTGGTGCTAGCTCAATGAGGAATAGTGAATAGAATAATAGGGCTGACAACCAAAGATCTGACACATCTGACTGCTATCAGCATTAGATTATATTCAGGAATGACAATCAAAAGTATAACTGGTATGGCATAGGACCGATGCAATCAGAATAGATGCTGGGATGGATAGAATTATAAAGATTTCTCCCTCAGTTTTCCATCCCCTGGTTAGTTAATCAAACACTTGTCTAGGTATTGCTGTGAAAGTTATTAAGGTTACTAATCAGCTGACCTTAAGATAGGGATAGTCTTCTGGATTATCCAGGTGGGCCCAATGCAATCATATGAGGCCTAAAAAGCAGAAGAGGAAGATAGAAGAGGCAGTAAGAAAGATGCAGCAGAGATGAAGGTCAGAGAGAGGAGGATTTAACACACAAGTCCTGGCTCTGGTCTCTAGGACCTCACTCTACAACCACAATGAAACAGATTCTTCCAACAACCTGGATGAGTTTGGAGATGGGTTCTTTCCAGAGATTCCAGATAAGTGCCCCAGTGGGCCAAGACCTTGATTCAGCCTTGTGAGACCCAGAACAGAGAATGCAGCCAAGCTAACACAGACTTCTGACTTACAGAATTGTGAGATGACAAACTTGTATAATTTTAAGCTGTTAAATTTGTAGTAGTTTGTTATAGCAGCAGTAAAAATCTAATATAAATGTCCAACCTATCAGTACAGCTTTCACGAAGGCATGTAACTGCTAACTACCAGCCCTCTATGCCGTACAACACTTCACCTGAAATTAGCGTTACTGCCCAACTAACTGCTGAAATAAGAAAGGCTTTTCTTGCTGCATATTTCCTCCTACATTTTATCTACAATCAAATAATGCAAAACCAAATGCCTGAATATTTATTCTCCATGTAGACTAGTCCTGTTTTTTGCAAGTACTTGTTGTCAACAATAAATATCACTGATAACCTAATAATTTCAAACCTAGGATTCTAGCCCCCCCAAAACATTCTAGAGGTTTACAGGTTTGATGTACAAAGCTGTTCACAGTATTACATACATAATAATGTTTAAATAAATTATAGTATGATTATTAGATGAAATATTATACAACACTTTTAATAGATTTTTCAGAATAATTGCTATATATTAATTAAAAGCAATATTAAATTGTATCAATAGTCTGAATCTCATTTTATTAAAAAAATACAAATACACGTGCACATACAGAAAAGACTGGGAACAAATATGTTGTGATATAGTGATCATTAATTTGCAGCAGGGTTATTAGTATTTTTGCATATTTTTTACTTATATATTTCACCAAATTATGTATTATTACTTTGTAATTAGACAACAGATAATTTATAAAAACACTCAACTATAATCTGTAAAATTAGTTTGCTATTTTTATATATGCCACTAAGTCTACATATTACCTTGCCAAATAGATTTGAATATTAGGTTCTTCGGTTAACACAGCTTCAAATTTTTCTTATAGTGTTATTAAATAAGTGTCTCTTTTCTTGTTATCCCTTATAACTCCAGGAGAGCTTATGTTGTCTATTAATAAATGTTTAGTTTAATAGATTTTGATGAAGTGATTCCCTTTTCTTAAATTATATCTCCATGGTTAGTGATTTTGATAAATGCTTATAATTACTTTTCAGTAAGCTTGAATTATAGGTACTTTTTTTAAAATCCAAAACGCATTGTCTGAATTTCACTGCTTTCCCTTTTATTCTGCAAACCACTAAAATATGGTTTCCACGCCCACCATTCTCATAAAGAGCATTTTAGAGGGAATATATTTAAGATCTTCAGTGGTACAATGCTTTTGACTAAAAGTAACCTTAAATAACTTCAAGAGCCAAAATCACAAGTGCTATAACCATAGTGCAAAATTAAAAGACTTAAACCCCACCAAGCAGAAGAGGACAACAAAGAAACCTGCTTGTTTTGAGTATAAAATCAGGGGAAGAACAAAAATAAATATCCTCTGAGTATTCATAACCACATGCCAGCCTTCATATAACAAGTCATCTGGAACTATATAAGTCAAGGTCAGTGCTACAGCTCACCAGGGTCATCAAGTTCTTGGGCTCTTTCTACAGTTCAGTTCTACCATCCTCAAGACTTGTTGTCACATGATATCAAGATAGCCATCACAATTCCATTTATATATGTATATACACACACACACACACATATATATATATCACTGCATGTACAAAGAAGAGGGAGGCATATGCATACCTGTATGTATGTGCATCTATGTATACATATGTATACATACATACACAAAGGTAAACAGGAAACTCTTTCCTAGAAGTCCTCAGTAAGATTCTTCCTTAGCCAAAACTGTGTAATATCCCACCAATGACAGGCAAAGGAGGCTGGTGTCACTATGATGATCTACTAGTGAAAATTACCCTTTAGGTTAGGACCCTAACCACTTTCCATGAACACACTGCTCCCCAATACCTGACTAAAACAAGGTTCCTTTACCAAGTGGTTCTCAAAGTGAGGTCCATAGTACAGCATCATCAAGATCACACGGGAACTCGTAAGAAAAGCAAATTCTCAGCCTCATTTCAGACCCACTGAATCAGAAACCCTGGAGGTGGTGCCCTGCAAATTGAGTTTAACAAGATTTCCAGGTGACTCATGCACACTAAAATTGGAGGATCAATAGTTTACCAAGCAGATACTGAGTCTGGGGTAGGCAACCAATAGTTTAAAGCATACCTAGATGTTTTCTCTTCAAAAATGGTACTTTTCTTCAGAAACAATAAAATGAAACTAAAGACAAAACAAACAGACAAAAAACCCAAAAGCTGTAATAACTCCAAGGACAAACACACAGACACACACACACACACATACACACACAAGAATGTATAGTAGGAAATAAGAGTTCAATGAATCAGAAAAAAATGCAAAGAAGCAGCAGATAAGGTAAATGATTTTGGAAAACAGAGGAAATCACAACCCAAAGTACAGAGTATTCTTCTGTCAACAAAGTATGGTCATGCTTGTTTTCCCACATCTTTCCAATTTACAGTATCAATTGTAAATGTTTCTTATTTTGATTGGCAAATATTATCTTATGTTTTGTTTTTGCTTGTAATTTCTAAGTGTATAATGTTGAGTACTTTTAAATACTTACCATTTATTTTGTGATTCATCTGATATTATTCATTTTTTGTGAGATTAGAATTTTTTTCATCTTGCTGATTTGTTGGTGCTTTTTATTATATTGCAGAGTTGAATCTCTCATCTGTAAGAGCAACTCATTTAAAGTTACTTTCATGACACATAAGTCTTCATTTTTAATCATCTTTTACTGTTTTTTTTCACTCTGACTTCTGGGCTTTACACCTTATGTTAAAAAAGTCTACTGTACTCCAGGACATTCATTATGATTTTTCCTTGACACCTGTTTATTTCCTGATTGCCAAGGGGTTGGGAATTTCTAGTTACATTTTTATTATTTGTAATTGTATTGGAGTCCAAAAACATGCTATGAATGGTTTCAATAATTTGAAAATTTTTGAGACTTGCATTATGACTCTTTGGTATACACCCAATTTTTGTACTTATTTTATAATTACTTGAAAAATGGTGTCCTCTTCAATTGTGGGCACAGTGTTCTGTTTTTCTTATAGGCTCAGCCTGTTAACTGTACAGTTATTTTCTTTGCTTGTTCTATCATTTATTCAGAGGGATATTAAAATCTCAACTAATACAGTGGAGAAAAGACAGCCTCTTCAGTAAGTGGTGCTGGGAAAACTGGACAGGTACATGTAAGTATGAAATTAGAACACTCCCTAACACCATACACAAAAATAAACTCAAAATGGATTAAAGACCTAAATGTAAGGCCAGACACTATCAAACTCTTAGAGGAAAACATAGGCAGAACACTCTATGACATAAATCACAGCAAGGTCCTTTTTGATCCACCTCCTAGAGAAATGGAAATAAAAACAAAAATAAACAAATGGGACCTAATGAAACTTAAAAGCTTTTGCACAGCAAAGGAAACCATAAACACTACCAAAAGACAACCCTCAGAATGGGAGAAAATATTTGCAAATGAAGCAACTGACAAAGGATTGATCTCCAAAATTTACAAGCAGCTCAGGCAGCTCAATAACAAAAAAACAAAAAACCCAATCCAAAAATGGGCAGAAGATCTAAACAGACATTTCTCCAAAGAAGATATACAGATTGCCAACAAACACATGAAAGAATGCTCAACATCATTAATCATTAGAGAAATGCAAATCAAAACTACAATGAGATATCATCTCACACCGGTCAGAATGGCCATCATCAAAAAATCTAGAAACAATAAATGCTAGAGAGGGTGTGGAGAAAAGGGAACACTCTTGCACTGTTGGTGGGAATGCAAATTGATACAACCACTATGGAGAACAGTATGGAGGTTCCTTAAAAAACTAAAATTAGAATTACCATATGATCCAGCAATCTCACTACTGGGTATATACCCTGAGAAAACCATAATTCAAAAAGAGTCATGTACCACAATGTTCATTGCAGCTCTATTTACAATAGCCAGGACATGGAAGCAACCTAAGTGTCCATCGACAGATGAATGGATAAAGAAGATGTGGCACATATATACAATGGAATATTACTCAGCCATAAAAAGAAACGAAATTGAGTTATTTGTAGTGAGGTGAATAGACCTAGAGTCTGTCATACAGAGTGAAGTAAGTCAGAAAGAGAAAAACAAATACCATATGCTAACACATATATACGGAATCTAAGAAAAAAAAAAAAAAGGTCATGAAGAACCTACGGGCAAGATGGGAATAAAGACACAGACCTACTAGAGAATGGACTTGAGGATATGGGGAGGGGGAAGGGTAAGCTGTGACAAAGTGAGAGAGTGGCATGGACATATATATATTACCAAACGTAAAATAGATAGCTAGTGGGAAGCAGCCACATAGCACAGGGAGATCAGCTCGGTGGTTTGTGACCACCTAGAGGGGTGGGATAGGGAGGGTGGGAGGGAGGGAGACACAAGAGGGAAGAGATATGGGAACATATGTATATGTATAACTGATTCACTTTGTTATAAAGCAGAAACTAACACACCATTGTAAAGCAATTATACTCCAATAAAGATGTTAAAAAAAAAATCTCAACTATAATTATGGATTTATTTCTTCTTGCTTTGAGTTTTTAAATTTATTTTGAGTTTATGTAATTAGGCAAAACTAAAAGTTGCTGTATCTTGCTGGTGAACTGAAACTTTATCATTATGAAGTATTTCTCTTTCCTTCTAGTAACTTTCTCCATTAACATCTATTTTGTTTGAAATTAATGCTTAATTCATATATACGTTTATATATATACACACACACGTAGAGAGATACAGATAAAGATAAGATATTCCCTTATCCAGCCACAGGTCAAGAGGGTCAAGATTCCTCTGTACTCTTCCCTTCTGCATGGTGGGGTTACTCTCTTTCATTTTACAAGGTAATTACTTTTTGTGAGCCCAGACTTTAGTGGGGGTCTTCTATTAGCTTTCCCTTCTTGATGGATCCTGAAATTTATCTGTGGTCTTAACATCAGTTTTACTCAGCTTGTAGGCTATAACAGAATTCCATAGACTGGGTGGCTTTAACAATAGACACTTTTTCCTACAGTTCTGGAAGCTCGGAAGTCCAAGATCAGGGTGTCAGCAGATTTGGTTCCTGGTAAATGCCCTCCTTCTGGCTTGCAGACAGCAGCCTTCTCACTGTGTTCTCACAGGACAAACAGAACTAGCTCTTGTCTTTCTTTTTTTTCTTACAAGGATTCTAGGCCCATTTGGCCCACTCTCACAACCTCACCTAAACCTAAATATCTCCCAAAGGCCCCATCTCCAAATACTTTCACATTGCAGGGGGCGGGGTGTGTGTGTGAGGGCTTCAACATATGAAATTCGGGGGACACAAACATTCAGTTCTTAACATTTTTATGCAGCAGTCAAGGTAGATGCCAAGGTCTCCAGTGTTTGCAGAAACTTCTGCTGGGGTTTAGCTACCTGACTGCTGACCTTCTGCTGCAGAAGGGGTAGGAAAACTGTGCAGATCCAGTAATTTCCAATTCAAATGTTATTTTTTAACCTCTCCTTCCCCGATGAATCCCAAGACTTCTCTGTTTAGTTTTACACAGAAGAAATCTTCCATCTCTTGCTTAGTGTAATACACACCATTGCCACATTTTCTCCATGGAGGCAGTGAAAGAGGGTGGGTGAACAGCCTTCTGAATATAGACTTTTGTGCATTCTTCATTTTAATTTCTAATTTTCAACTTTATCCTCCTCTTTATTTGCTATCGCTAAGTCCTCATCTCTCTGGGGTTCTGTGGAAATAAACTGGATCGTCTTATTCTTACATCCTTCTTTAGAGGGAGACCTCAGAGATACCGTGGGTTTAGTTACAGTTCACTGAAATAAAGCAAATATCACAAAAAGGCGAGTCACACAAATTTTTTTTGGTTTCCCAGTTTGTATAAGTTATGTTTACACTATGCTGTAGTCTATTAAGTGTGCAATAGCATTATGTCTTAAAAACACGTACATAGGGGCTTCCTTGGTGGCGCAGTGGTTGAGAATCTGCCTGCTAATGAAGGGGACACGGGTTCGAGCCCTGGTCTGGGAAGATCCCACATGCCGCAGAGCAGCTGGGCCCGTGAGCCACAACTACTGAGCCTGCGCGTCTGGAGCCTGTGCTCCGCAACAAGAGAGGCCGCGATAGTGAGAGGCCTGCACACCGCGATGAAGAGTGGCCCCCACTTGCCGCAACTAGAGAAAGCCCTCACACAGAAACGAAGACCCAACACAGCCAAAAATAAATTAATTAATAAAAAAAAAAACACGTACGTAAAAAAAGTATATATGTACCTTAACTTAAAAATAATTTATTCCAAAAAATGCTAACCATCATCTGACAACACAGGGTTGCCACAAACGTACACAAATATGTATAAAATAGATAACTAACAAGAACCTGCTATATAGCACAGGGAACTCCACTTCGCTGTACAGTAGAAACTAACACAACATTGTAAAACAACTATACCCCATTAAAAAAATAAAAACTAAAATAAAAAAAAAATCACAGTACCTGCAAAGCCCAATAAAACAAGGTATGTATGCAGAATAATACCTTCTTCTGTAGTTTGTGCTGAAAGATAGGTGCAAGAATAATGACTACAGCATAGTTATCACTTATAAAATTATAAAAATAATTTATAATTGTGAAAATTTGAAAATAAAGTATACCTATATTATTAGATCAATGATACAGTTCTGCATTAAAGGCCTGGAGAGTTCTAAGATGTATCGTCAGAGAACAGTTTGTATAAAATAATCCTATTTATGTAAAAAAAAAAAACTATGTATATGTATATATACACTTTTGTAACATATATTTTATATAAATAACATTTACTGAGTGCTTACTCTGTGGCAGGCACCAATTTAAATGCTTTACATATTTATCTTCCTTAATCCTCATGAAAATGTTATGGGGTAGATACTATTACTATCCTCATTTTACACATTAAAAATGAGGCACAGAGACTGTCAGGTAACTTTCACAATATCACAAGAGGTAAGTGGATGAGAAGGGATTCAAACCAAAGTGCCTTGGTTTTTTTCCCTTCTTTTTCCATCTTATTTTCTCAATTTTTCTCTCTGTTCCCCTCCCTTCCAAGGCCCTTCTTTTCTCCTCCCATCTACCCCTCTTGTTAAATCTTCAAATGTCTGTTAACCATGGTTGACTGTAATGGGAAGAAAAACAGGAAGTGAAGAGGGCAAGGTTTCACTTTTTTCTCCATATTTGGCTTTATTGTTTGGATGATCATGTGTTACTTTTGTAAATAAATATTTTAAAAAAAATCAATGACGACATTTCAGTTCAATTTAAGAAGGATGTATTTATTGCATGCTTATGTGCCAGCCTTGGGGCAGAAAATTTAACATTCTACACACCTGGTCACTCTGACTCTTCAACTAGTTAAAAATATCATTTGACATAAAGAAAGAGGCAGTGGGGTCAGATAAAGATGGCAGGGTAGGAGGACATGGAGCTTACTTCCCCCCACAAACACATCAAAAATACATTTACATGTGGCAAAATTCTCATGGAAAAGTAACTGGAGACTGGAAGAAGAACTACACAACCAAAGCTGAAAGGAAGATTTCCACGTACCCTGGTAGGACAGAAAAAAGACATAGGGTCAGGACCTCTGCCCCTGGAAGGGTATGAAAGGAAGAGAAGGTCTGCATGGGCAGACCCTTGCCCTAAGGGAGTGAGTGGCTTGAGCCACAGACTGGGCATCCCATCCTGGGGCCCTACACAGATGAAACCAGCCCCCTTGACTGATGGGAGAACCCACTGGGACAGACAGAAGACCTGGAGAATCCAAGACTCCACTCGTAAAGAGTGTGTAGGTGTTGGCTTGCCAACAAACAGGACAGAGAGAGCTCTGCACTGGCAGCTGCCACCCTGACCCACTTTCCAATCTGAACGGGGCAAACACCCCGGTCCTGCTCATCCCACACCACAGCTTGGCGGCCCACAGACAGGTCTTGGGAGCAAACGTGATCTAGAGACACAGAGATGGCGTGGGGACTGGAGTGTGTTCTGGGTGTGGGTGGTACCAGTGTTGGCACTAGCTTAATCAGCACCCCAGAAGCGGCCCAGATCTCTGACGCCAACACAGCTGCTTCAATTCCTGCAGCTACAGTGCCCTGACCCTCAGCCCAAGCCCAGAGAACATTCCAGCCACGCCCACTCCAGCCTTGCACTAGATCTAGGGCAACAACATGGGAAGGAATGAGACACTGGGCTTTGTCTGAGCAGAGCTGTGGACACCTACACAGGCAGCTTGTTGGACCTCTGTGAAGTGCATAAGCCTCACTTACTTTAGCACCCCGCTCCTTTGGGTCAAAACACTGCTCAAAGTGAACAGAGCCAGCTCAAGCCCAACCCTCAGGGCTTCTGCTCCAGCAACTGAGGAGCAGACCTCACCCCTGACTGCTGGGCAACAGCCATGAAGGAGACAGAAAGTCCTGCCTCACAACCTGCACAGGCTTTAGACCCTCCAACATCAACCATACACCCTAGCAAGGTGATATTGGCCAACACACCTTGGGGGAAGATATGGCTGGTGTTCACATCAAACCCAGCCCTTGTACCAAAGATATCAGACACACGCAGTTTACATAGGGATGCTCCCACATGAAAACACCCCTTCAAGACAACAACCAGTAAGTTTCCCCTAAAATGAAAAGAAAGAGGAACTACTCCCAATTGAAAGGGCAAGAGAAAAACCCTGAAAAAAATAAACAGAGATCATTAGTCTACCAGAAACTGAACTGGACACAGAACTAGAACAAATAATCCTAAACTTCATAAGAACCACAAAAGACCCTGAATTGCCAAATCAATCCTTAGAAAAAGGAATAAAGCTGGAGGTGCCACCCTCCCAGACCTCAGACTATACTAAAAAGCTACAGTAATCAAAACAGCACGGTTTTGGCACAAAAACAGACCCATAGATCAATGGAACAGAAGAGAGATCCCAGAAATAAACCCATACATCTACGGTCAATTAATCTATGACAAAGGAGGCAAAAGTATACAGTGGAGAAAAGACAGTCT
The DNA here is from genome assembly GCF_965194805.1 of Balaenoptera borealis. Classification (NCBI taxonomy): domain Eukaryota; kingdom Metazoa; phylum Chordata; class Mammalia; order Artiodactyla; family Balaenopteridae; genus Balaenoptera; species Balaenoptera borealis. The sequence goes on from NC_138862.1 coordinate 119,893,810, forward strand.
CTTCAACAAGTAGTGCTGGGAAAACATGACAGCTACATGTAAAACAATGAAATTCAAACAGTCCCTCACACCATATACAAAAATAAACTCAAACTGTTTTAAAGACCTAAATTTAAGACATGACACTATATGGGACTTCCATGGTGATCCAGTGGCTAAGGCTCCACGCTCCCAATGCAGGGGCCCCAGGATCAACCCCTGGTCAGGGAACTAGATCCCACATGACGTAACTAAGAGCTTGCATGCCGCAACTAAAGATCCCACATGCTGCAACTAAGACCTGGCACAGCCAAATAGATAAATAAAAAATAAAGAAAATTAAAGAAAAAAAAAAGACATGACACCATAAAATCCCTAAAAGAGAACATAGGCAAAACACTCTTTGACAAAAACCCTAGCAATATTTTGTTAGATCAGTCTCCCAAGGCAAACAACAAAAAGCAAAAACAAACAAATGGAACCTAATTAAAACTTAAAAGCTTTGCCCAGAAAAGGAAACCATCAACAACACAGAAAGACAACTTATGGAATGGGAGAAAATATTTGCAAATGACATGACCGACAAGGGGGTTAATATCTAAAATATACAAACAGCTCATACAACTCTATATCCAAAAAACAAACAAATCAAAAAATGGGCAGAAGACTTGAAGAGACATTTTTCCAAAGAAGACATACAGATGGCCAACAGGTACATGATAATATGCTCAACATCACCAATTATTAGAGAAATGCAAATCAAAACCACAAAGAGGTTTCACCTCACACCTGTCAGAACAGCTATAACAAATGCTGGACAGGGCATTGAGAAAAGGGAACCCTCCTACACTGTTGGTGGGAATGTAAAGTGGTGCAGCCACTATGAAAAGCAGTATGAAGGTTCCTTAAAAAACTAAAAATAAAACTACCATATGATCCAGCAATTCCACTCTTGGGTATATATCTGGAAAAGAAAGGAAACAGTAATTTGAAAAGATACAAGCACCCCAATGTTCACAACAGCACTATTTACAATAGCCAAGATATGAAAGCAACACAAGTGCCCATCAACATATGACTGGATTAAGAAGATGTGGTACATACATATAATGGAATATTATTCAGCCATAAAAAAGAATGAAATATTGCCATTTGCAACAATGTGGATTTACCTAGAGAATATTATGCTTAGTGAAATAAGTCATACCGAGAAAAACAAGTCTTATATGATACCACTTATACGTGGAATCTAAAAAGCAATACAAATGAACGTATACACAAAACAGAAACAGACTCACAGACATAGAAAACAAACTTATGGTTACCAAACCAAACGGGAGAGGGAGGGGGAGAGTGACAAATTAGGAATATGAGATTAATAGATACAAACTACTATACATAAAATACATAAGCAACAAGGATATACCATATAGCACAGGAAATCAACCCAATATCTTGTAATAACTTATAATAGAATATAATCTGCAAAATAACTGAATCACTGCGGTACACTTGAAACTAACACAATACTATAAATCAATTATACTTGAATTAAAAAAAAGAAATCATAAATTTAAAAATAAAAGTTTCACCTCACCAAAAAAGAAAAAAGAAAAAAAAGGGGGAGAGAGCATGAGCAAGAAAGGGACCACAAAGTAAAACAAGCTTAATCGGTCCTCATTTGTACTCTGAACAGCCCCTGCTCCCCCATTTTGAAGCAACAGGATTCTAAGTGATGGAGGTCAAGGCCAGAATCAAGGAAGTTCCCCAGAGCCAGCACCGAGAGCCCACCCAGGAGGCGGCCACTCCCCTGTTAATGACTTCCCAAGTTCCAGCTGGTGGCCACGTCCCAGTTCCTTGAGGCCCTGAACCTCAGAACCAACATTTTTGGAGACTCTCTGGGATGAAGAAAGGGAGCTGAGAGGCTCTCTGGCCTCTAACCTCACCAGGGCGGCAGTGTCACCTCGAGGTCTCACACCCTCCAGCAGCGACTTGGTCCTCAGGGGAGGAGAACCACTGGACCCCCGACCTCAGCTCTCTGGGTTCCGACTGCTCGGAACCGCAGCAGAGGCAGGGCGCACGCGCAGGAGCTGGGGGGCGGGCCGGTGGTGGCGGGTTGCGAGGCGGGGCTTAGCGTTGGCTTCACAGGGCGGGGCCTGGGGTCCCAGGGCCTCCGGAGGCGACTTCAGAAGCAGAGCAGGGACTCAGCGAGGGGCCCAACTGGCCCAGCAGTATCCCGGCCAGTCCCAGAACTTTCCAAGGCTTTCCTGCCTAAAACAGCCTTGTAGGCTGGTCTTCGCTTAGTCCGTCTCTTCCCAGCGCGCAGCCGCGCTGGATCACAGCCAGGACCTGGGCTCAGGGGCATCTGCCAGCATTTGGGGGTCTTAGAAGGGACGATTAATAGAGCCTGCTCGCTGTCGTTGAACAGTAAGTATTAATGAGGAGTGTGGCTGGAGCCAAAACTATTCTAGGCACGCTGGAACACCAGAAGAATTGGGAAGACAGGCGGTTTATGGCATAGAAGCTAAAGTCATTAGCTCAGAAGTCCACCTGCCTGACTTGAACCTGCCTCTACTACTTAATATCTGTGGACTCCCAGGCAGTTTCTTCCTACGTGTTACTTCCTTGGCTCATCTCTGAAACTGGGTAACTTTACAAGCGTTAGAGTATGAAGTATAACTTCATCTGGCACTGCAGAATGTATTCAGTAAACATTAGATTTATTACTTTTAATATTTGACCAAGACCCTGCTCCTCCAAGCTCACTGTCTGGTTCCGTGTGGTTTTATTTAGACAGTTATTCCTGGAAATTCTGGCATGGCCACTTCCCCAAAGGCAATAACTGATTCTCCTCGTTTAGCAATTTGAAATACTTAGTACAGGTGTCACTTGCTTAGTGTGAAGTGTCAGGTGATTCAGGGTTCTCTTTTTCTTCCTGGAACTTCCTTAATAACAGAACTTTCTCTTAATACTGCCCTGGCGAGTATGACAATTGTAGGGCTTTGAATACTGAACAAACACATGGAAATGAGTGGATTTCTGCAATTGGATAGAAGTGTCACAAAAAACGGCTGAGTCACATTAGCCAGCCTTCACAGCCATAAGGGAGCTGTTCTTTCTGACTGAAGGGAGTGAAATAATACTATGCACATTGTTGAATCAACGAGCACTGAATCTCACACAAGATTAAGTGTCTTGTCCTGACAAGACAGGCCAGGCTCTGGCCTTTGAGAGTTTAGAGAGACAGGAAACCTGTAAGAACTGTTCCCTGTCCACCTCTTCATCCTCATGTCTAACGATTTCTCCTTCTGTGCTCTGTGACCCACAGATCTTTATTGCCTTGAATGAGCCAAGCTCCCTCCCTCCAGCCTCAGAACTGCTACCTATGCAGTTCCCCCTGCCTCTAATGCCTCACGCCATCCAAATACACACCTCGTAGCCTGGTTGATTTTAAACTGCCTTTGGCTCTGAGATCTGACTTTCTGACAACCCCACTACACTATCTCAATTAGTGCCTCCATAACTCTTTTTATGGAACCATTACTTTTATTTATAGCACCAAGAGTATTTGCAATACTATATTTAACTGGCCAGATATGGCTAGACTAGATGAATAAAGGAATATGCCGTGTGTGAGTGTATAGCTTCAGAGCACCTTGTTTCAATCGTCATATTTTACTTACAAATCTGTAGACAATGTATTAATATGAGGTCTTCTTTTTCAGAACTCTTTAAATCATGGACAACGAAAGTAAGTACTTTGTTTACCTTCCTCCCTATAATGTTAATCCTGTTAACAGGTTTTTGTCATTATGTTTTATTCGGCTTCTGAAAGGACACAATTTGCTTTGTGTTGTTTATGCTCCAAAATCTAATGGCTAGTTCAGTAATTGGACCATAGAGAAGATGTAGACAAAAGAAGTCCCTTTTTTTTCCCTTTAAAAAAATCGTAGAGTAACCTAAGAAATTCTAATTTTATTGGGAAATAAATTGTATATTTATATACAATTATATATAATTATCAATATTCCATCCAGATAAGTTTTCCCTATTCCGTGTATATTTTATATACATAAAGTTTATTCAAATCATACTAATTAACAGATAATGAATTTAATATGTCAGTTCATTGTTTAAAATCCTCAGATATATCCCCAATATATATTTCATAACATACACAAATATATAGGTTTAAATAAATAACAATTACTATGTTCAGGCTCTTTGCTTCTCAGGAAAATTCTAACTAAGGTGGATATTGATCAAGCATGTAATACAAGACCTTCTCTTTTTAAAATTCTAAGGTTCTAAAGAGAAAACCAATATATATTAGGGGAATATGTTAGGAACAAAATCCTGAGAAAAACAAAGTTAGAGAACTGATGCTGCCCAAAATCAAGATTTACTATAGCTACAGTATCAAGACAGTATGGTAGTTGCAAAAGAATAGGCAAATATTTTTGTCACTGGAACAGAATAGAGAGCCCATAGTTAGATACCCATAAATATAGTCAACTGACCTTTGGCAAAGGAGCAAGGCATACAAGGCAACAAAGTCTCTTCAACAAATAGTGCTGGAGCAACTGGACATCCATGTGCAAAAAAGTGAATCGAGACACTGACCTTACACCCTTCCCAAAAATTAACTCAAAATGCATTATAGACCTAAATGTAAAAACTGAAACTATAAAATCCCTAGAAGATGACATAGGAGAAAATCTAGATAATTGTGGGTATAGTGATGCCTTTTTTTTACAACACCAAAATCACAACCAATGAAAGAAATAATTGATAACCTGGACTTCATTAAAATCAAAAACTCTGCTCTGCGAAAGACAATATCGAGAGTATTAGAAGACAGGACACATACTAGGAGAAAATATTTGCAAAGACACATCTGATAAAGGACTATATACAAAATATACAAAGTATTCAAGCTCAGTGACAACAACAAAATCCTATGAAAAATGGGCCAAAGAATTGAAAGGACACCTCATGAAAGAAAATATACAGATGACAAATAAGTATGTCACTTCTTAGTGGCCAAAACCCAGAACACTGATAACACCAAATGCTGGTGAGGATGTGGAGCAATAAGAAGTCTCATATGTTTCTGGTTGGAATGCAAAATGGTGCAGCCACTTTGGAAGATAGTTTGGCAGTTTCTTACAAAACTAAATATGTTCTTACCATACAATCCATATATCACACTCCTTGGTATTTACCCAAAGGTGTTGAAAAATCCACACAAAATCCTGGTGTACGTGTGTCTGTCTTCTGTCCCTATATGTGTATTTATCATAGAAGTGCATTTTATTGAAAGCCCAATAATGAAATTGGTAGCCTAGTTCTTGATTTTTTTGTTTGATGTACTATCATAAATATCGTAAAAGTAATTTTTATTTATACAGGATAGTGAAGATGTAGAGGTAATAAAAAAAAGTAGTGAGTTTACATTTAGCTAATGAAATATAAAGCTACACATAAATTAAACCCCAAAATACACATATTTAATAAAAGATTTTATTGATTCTCCATCTGTTCTGAAAATTGTGGTCACGTAATCATATTTAGGAGATTTATCCCTGGAAGTGTTTGATTCATTTATTATCTGGGGTTAATTGTATTCATTGAGAGCCACAGAAGAGGTGACTGCTTAAACCCAGAAGCTGCAACCAAGAGAAATGTAGCTACCTGGGATAATTTTCATTTTTATTTTCTAACATATGTGAAAGCTTTACTTTTGTATGCATGCTGAATCATGCCTTTCCTTTGTAAGAAAAGTAATTGAGTCATATCACTACAAACTAGGGAATACATTATTTCTTTTGAACCACTGCATATAAAATGTCACAAAACTTCACTTAGAAAAATGCAGTTTTCAAAATTACCAGAACTTTACCAACTGGCAAAGTTCATGGTGTACCAGATTTTCAAGTAGGCAGGGACCTAGGGACCTAGAATCAAAAGGAATCTTGTGCCAATACCATTACTGTAGCTTTGTAGTACAGTCTGAAGTCAGGGAGGTTGATATCACCAGTTATTTACTCTTTTCTCAAGATCGCTTTGGCAATTTTGTGATTCCATATAAATTTTAGGATTATTTGTTCTAGTTTTGAGAAAACTGTCATGGGTGTTTTGATAGGGATTGCATTAAATCTGTAGATTGCTTTGGGTAGTATGGCCATTTTAAGAATATTAATTCTTCCAATTGAAGAGCACAGGATATCTTTCCACTTGTTTGAGTCATCTTCAATTTCCTTCTTCAGTGTTTTTAGTTTTCAGAGTAAAGTCTTTCACCTCCTTGGTTAAGTTTGTTCCTAGGTATTTTATTTTATTTTATGTGAGTTTTAAATGGGATTTTTTTTTTTTTACTTTCACTCTCTGATAGTTCATTATTAGTGTATTGAAAAGTAACAGATTTCTATATATTAATCTGTTGTATCCTGCAACTTTAATGAATCATTTATTAGTTCTAGTCGTTTTTTGGTAGAGACTTAAGGGTTTTATATATATATATATATATATATATATATATATATATATATATATATATATATATATACATACATACATATACATCATGTCATCTGCAAATAGTGACAGTTTTACTTCCTCCCTCCCAATTTAGATGTCTTTTATTTCTTTTCTTGTCAGATTATTGTGGCTAGGACTTCTGATGCTATATTAAATAGAGGCAGCAAGAGTGAGCGTCCTTGCCTCATTCCTCAATTTAGGATAAACGCTTTCAGCTTTTTACCATTCAGTATGAAGTTAGCTGTGAGTTTGTCATAAATTGCCTTTATTATGTGGAGATATGTTCACTCTATACCAACTTTGATGAGAGTTTTTATCATAAATGGATGGTGAATTTTGTCAAATGCTTTTCCAGCGTCTATTGAGATTTATTCCAGGGATGCAAGATGGTTCAATATTCGCAAGTCAATCAGTATGATACAGTACATTAGCAGAAGGAAGGATAAAAATCACATGATCATTTCAATAGCCAATATTTTGTAATAACTTTTAATGGGGTATTATCTATAAAAATACTGAATCACTGCTGGACACCTGAAACAAATATAATATTGTAAAACAATGATATTTCAATTTAAAAAAAAGAATCTTATGGGCAGAAAGGGTATATGCATTTTGTATACTACTCTGAGCAAACAAATCTGCTTGGGTTCTGAATGGTTTGTCTAGCCAGAAAACTCCCAGTGGGGCCTGGATCTCATCCAGATGTTTGCACTTAAAAGAATGTGCAGTAGAAAAATTTTAAGGCTTTAAGGTGGTAAATCTCAACCATGCCTTCACTTAAGTATTAAGCAGAAGCTCTTAAAAACACCAGTACCAGGGCACTATGCCAGAAGAATTAAATCAGAAACTCTAGTTGTGGGACCCAGGGATTGGTAAGTTTTAATTCCTCAGGTGATTATAATGTGCAGCCAGGGCTGAGAACTGCTGCTCTAAATTCTTACACAGTTGCTATTTGAAGAGTGATTAGCAAGTCTATAATAACTATCCAAAGCACTTGGAGAATAATTTAATCTACCCATATAGAATTACAGCAGGTGATACATAATTAAAAATGGTTATAATCAAACTTGAAAGTTTGTGAGAAAAATGGCTCAGTTTTATATTTCTTAAGTCCAAGGCCACATATAGCTCATCTCTTAGAGGGAAGGTGATGCTAACAATATTATAGGTTAAAACTGACAACTTACTGTGTCTGAGGCATTGTTCTAAGTGTCTAATTTAGAGTAACTCAATTCTCAGACAATCTTATGGGGTAAATATTATTAACTATCCCCATTATTCAGGTAGAAAAAAAGGCATAGAGTGATTGGATCATGCTTCAGTTTCTGACTTCTGTACCTAATAGTTGTGTGGTAGTCTTTTTTTTTCTTAACGTCTTTATTGGATTATAATTGCTTTACAATATTGTGTTAGTTTCTGCTGTATTACAAAGTGAATCAGCTATAGGTATACATATATCTCCATAACCCCTCCCTCTTGCGTCTCCCTCCCACATTCTCTATCCCACCCCTCTAGGTAGTCACAAAGCACGGAGCTGATCTCCCTGTGCTATGCGGCTGCTTCCCACTAGCTATCTATTTTACATATGGTAGTGTACATATGTCAATGCCACTCTCTCACTTCATCCCAGCTTACCCTTCCCCCTCCCCGTGTCCTCAAATCCATTCTCTACGTCTGCATCTTTACTCCTGTCCTGCCCCTAGGTTCTTCAGATACACTTTTTTTTTTTTTAGATTCCATATATACATGTTAGCATATGGTATTTGTTTTTCTCTTTCTGACTTACTTCACTCTGTATGACAGACTCTAGGTCCATCCACCTCACTACAAATAACTCAATTTCGTTTCTCTTTATGGCTGAGTAATATTCCATTGTATATATGTGCCACATCTTCTTTATCAATTAATCTATTGATGGACACTTAGGTTGCTTTGAAGTCCTGGCTATTGTAAATAGTGCTGCAATGAACATTGTGGCACATGACTCTTTTTGAATTATGGTTTTCTCAGGGTATATGCCCAGTAGTGGATTGCTGGGTCATAAAGTAGTTCTATTTTTCATTTTCTAAAGAACCTCCATACTGTTCTCCATAGTGGCTGTATCAATTTACATTCCCACCAACAGTGCATGAGGGTTCCCTTTTCTCCACACCCTCTCCAGCATTTATTGTTTATAGATTTTTTAATGAGGGCCATTCTGACCAGTGTGAGGTGATACCTCATTGCAGTTTTGATTTGCATTTCTCTGATGATTAGTGATGTTGAGCAACCTTTCATGTGTTTGTTGGCAATCTGTATATCTTCTTTGGAGAAATGTCTATTTAGGTCTTCTGCCCATTTTTGGATTGGGTCGTTTGTTTTTTTTCATATTGAGTTGTATGAGCTGCTTGTATATTTTGGAGATTAATCCTTCGTCAGTTGCTTCGTTTGCAAATATTTTCTCCCATTCTGAGGGTTGTCTTTTCATCTTGTTTATGGTTTCCTTTGCTCTGCAAAAACTTTTAAGTTTCATTAGGTCCCATTTGTTTATTGTTGTTTTTATTTCCATTTCTCAAGGAGGTGGGTCAAAAAGGATCTTGCAGTAATTTATGTCATAGAGTGTTCTGCCTATGTTTTCCTCTAAGAGATTTATAGCGTCTGGCCTTACATTTAAGTCTTTAATCCATTTTGAGTTTATTTTTATGTATGGTGTTAGGGAGGATTCTAATTTCATTCTTTTACATGTAGCTCTCGAGTTTTCCCAGCACCACTTATTGAAGAGGCTGTCTTTTCTCCATTGTATATTCTTGCCTCCTTTATCAAAGATAAGGTGACCATATGTGCGTGGGTTTATCTCTGGGCTTTCTGTCCTGTTCCATTGATCTGTATTTCTGTTTTTGTGCCTGTATTGTCTTGATTACTGTAGCTCTGTAGTATAGTCTGAAGTCTGGGAGCCTGATTCCTCCACCTCCATTTTTCTTTCTCAAGATTGCTTTGGCTATTCGGGGTCTTTTGTGTTTCCATACAAACTGTGAAATTTTTTGTTCTAGTTCTGTGAAAAATGCCATTGGTAATTTGATAGGGATTGCATTGAATCTGTGGATGGCTTTGGGTAGTATAGACATTTTCACAATGTTGATTCTTCCAATCCAAGAACATGGTGTATTTCTCCATCTGTTTTTATCACCTTTAATTTCTTTCATCAGTGTCTTATAGTTATCTGCATACAGGTCTTTTGTCTCCTTAGGTAGGTTTATTCCTAGGTATTTTATTCTTTTAGTTGCAGTGGTAAATGGGAGTGTTTCCTTAAATTCTCTTTCAGGTTTTTCATCATTACTGTATAGGAATGCAAGAGATTTCTGTGCATTAATTTTGTATCCTGCTACTTTACCAAATTCATTGATTAGCTCTAGGAGTTTTCTGGTAGCATCTTTAGGATTCTCTATGTATAGTATCATGTCATCTGCAAACAGTGACAGTTTTACTTCTTCTTTTACACTTTGGATTCCTTTTATTTCATTTTCTCCTCTGAATGCTGTGGCTAAAACTTCCAAAACTGTGTTGAATAATAGTGGTGAGAGTGGGCAACCTTGTCTTGTTCCGGATCTTAGTGGAAATGGTTTCAGTTTTTCACCATTGAGGACGATGTTGGCTGTGGGGTTGTCATATATGGCCTTTATTATGTTGAGGAAAGTTCCCTCTATGCCTACTAGTCTCTAGTTATTTTTTTATTTCCTCTTTGATTTCATCAGTAATCCATTGGTTGTTTAGTAGCATATTGTTTAGCCTCCACATGTTTGTGGTTTTTGCTGTTTTTTTTCTTGTATTTGACTTCTAGCTTCATAGTGTTGTGGTCAGAGAGATGCTTGATATGATTTCAATTTTCTTAAATTTACCGAGGCTTAAAACCCATGCACCTACAGTCAGTTAATCTACAACAAAGGAGATAAGAATGAATACACAACGGAGAAAAAGTCTCTTCAATAAGTGGTACTGTACAGCCACATGTAAAAAAATGAAATTAGAACATTCTCTAATACCATACAGAAAAATAAAATGGATTAAAAACCTAAATGTAAGACCAGATATTATAAAACTCTTAGAAGAAAACATAGGCAGAATACTCTTTGACATGATTTGCAGCAATATCTTTTTGAATCCACCTCCTAGAGTAATGGAAATGAAACAAAAACAAATAAATGGAACCTAATCAAACTTAAAAGCTTTTGCACAGCAAGGAAACCATAAACAAAATGAAAAGATAACTCACAGAATGGGAGAAAATATTTGCAAATTATGTGACCAACAAGGAATTAATCTCCAAAATATACAAACAGCTCATGCAGCTCAATATAAAAAAAAAAAATCAGAAAATGGCAGAAGATAGAAATAGACATTACTCCAAAGAAGACATACAGATGGCCAAAAAGCACATGTAAAGATGCTCAACATAGCTAATTATTAGAGAAATGCAAATCAAAACTACAATGTGTTTATCACCTCACACCGGTCAGAATGGCCATCATCAAAAAGTCTTCAAACAATAAATGCTGAAGAGGGTGTGGAGAAAAGGGAACCTTCCAACACTGTTGGTGGGAATGTAAATTGGTGCAGCCACTATGGAGAACAGTATGGAGGTTCCTTAAAAAACTAAAAATAGAGCTACCGTATGATCCAGCAATCCCACTCCTGAGCATATATCCAGAGAGAACAATAATCTGAAAAGATGCATACACCCCAATGTTCATTGCAGCACTATTTACAATAGCCAAGACATGGAAGCAACCTAAATGTCCATCGACAGAGGAATGGATAAAGATGATGTGCTACATATATACAATGGAATATGGCTCAGCCATAAAAAAGAATGAAATAATGCCATTTGCAGCAACATGGATGGACCTAGAGATTATCATACTAAATGAAGTAAGTCAGACAGAGAAGGACAAATATCATGATTTCACTTATATGTGAAATCCAAAAAAATGATACAAATGGACTTATTTACAAAACAGAAACAGACTCACAGACTTAGAAAACAAACTTATGGTTACCAAACAGGAAAGGTTGGGGGGGGGATAAATTAGGAGATTGGGATTAACATTTACACACTTCTATAGATAAAATAGATAATCAACACGGACCTACTTACTGTATAGAACAGGGAACTCTACTCAATATTCTGTAACAACGTATATGAGAAAAGAATCTGAAAAAGTATAGATATATGTATATGTATAACTGAATCACTTTGCTGTATACCTGAAACTAAAACAACGTTGTAAATCAACCATATTCCAATATAAAATATTTTTTTTTAAATCCCAGTGCACAGTACTCCTAAAAACTTTGTAATATATAAATCAGACCATGGAACTCACTCTTCTGCTTAAAATCATCTAAGGCCTGTCAATCGCATTTAAAATAAAATACAGACTCCTGATTTAGCAGCTCTCAAGATGAACTGATCCTATGTCTTTATGTCTTTACAGACAGTTGTTTCTCTTCTTCTTCTTCCTTATAATGTCCTTAAACATGCCAAATTCATTCCTAAAGTCAGAGACTTTTGCATTTGGTTTTCCTTCCTCCTGGAATATTTCTCATCAGATCTTCACACAAAGTTTTTCCCTTCTTATATATTAGGTCTCAACATAAATTGTATCCATCCAAAGAAACTGATTCATACCTTTCCCTATCCTCCATGTATTTTGCCCATCAGTTTGATCTGAAATCTTTTTTAAAAAATTTACATTTTGTTTCCCAGAAGTCACCTGTAAGCTCCCTGAGAGCAGGTTGCCTTGTTGATAGTTGTATCCTCAGATTCAAGAACAGAGTCACATTATAAATCATCTGGAAATATCTATTCATTGTAGAAGGAATGAATTATAAAGATATATTTAAAAAGGCATTTGTGTGAGGTTTAGTCTCTCTTCTAAGTCTTACTTTTTAATGGTATATGTATTTTGTCATCTGTGTTCCACTTTAATATATTTACAAATTGCCTATTCTAAGTATTAAGTTTTTCATAGCCTTTACATTAAAATACAGTCCTTTGAAATTACATTCCATTCTTATGAAATTGCTATTTTGTGTACTGTACATATAAGCTTAAGAAGTTTTATTGTAATCACAAATTCACATGGAATACAGAGTATACACTTATTAAATTTCTTCCCATACTGTGCTTATTAAATACTTAAGACAATTTATCCTGTTGTGCTTTTTACCTTCCTTGGTTCTCAAATCCTATTTTCTGGAGAGCTGAGTGTGCAAAATTGTGAAGTTTAAATTTGTAACTTAAGAATCATAATTTAAAATTTTTTAATGTACAGGGTCTTGGGAATAGAATACACCATGGACTAAACCCCCAGGCAAATTGTTAAGCCAGACAAGTATCTGACAATACTAGATGGAATGACATGCCTTTACCTCTATACCAGGGTTCTCAATAGCAGCACTATAGTATTTGGGGATGGATAATTCTGTTTCTACAGGGTGCTGTTCTGAGCATTTTACAGTATTTAACAGCATTCCTGGCCTCTATCCACCAGGTGCCAGTATCACTCTCTTCTGCAGTTGGGACAACAAAAACATCTCCAGACCTTGACAAATATCCCTTGAGGGAGCAAAACCACTGCCAATTCTATACATATAGGAAGTGGCATTTGTTAGAATTCCAGAATTATCATTTTTTACAGGGTGGTTTTGTGCTAGAAATGCTGGCTCAAAGCCATTATATTGGGCCTTTTACCCAATGCTATCTCTTATTTCCATGAAAACATTCTAGAATCTTTATGTACATGACTCTAGATCATTGTTGATTTTTTTTCCAGTTTCTTAGGTTTCATGCATATTTTCATCTGAATTTTGAACAGTAAGAATAAGGCTGTGGGCCAACTCTATACACAGCCCAAAATCCTCAAAATAAAAGTAGACATGAAACCCCAGATATTTTATTGCAAATTGCTGAACAATATAAACACAAACTTTAAGCTTAATAGAAACAGGATTGCTGAGGGAAAATTGTAGTTTGTAGATAACTGGGGTAATCCTAAAAGAACTGAAGTTTTCACTTTTCTGTTCAGTTACAAATAATTTCACTTGTTCATATTTTCAGCATCTTCAGAAAATACTGGCTACCCTGCCCCCAAGGATGACTATCCTGCCCACCAGGCAGGCTGTTCTGATACCCAGGCTGAGAATACTGTCCCCAAGGCTGGCTGTTCTGCCTCCCAGCCTGGCTTCTCTGGAATGCAGTCTGAATATCTAATCCTACCACCTGGCTATTCAGTGGTTGGAGCAGTTGGCATTCCTGTCCAATTCCAGCCAGTGTCTCTTCAGCCAAGTGTGCCTGCAAGGCTACTATGGATTCCAAAACTACCACCTTCATCAGACTGTCCACCAGGGTTGGAATGTTTAAATCAGGTAATTTCAAATACATAAAAGACTCTTAACAAGTAAAACTGTGCTTCCAGTTTACTTAATGACATTAACAAATGACTAATTTGCAAAAGTCTGAAATAGTAAAACAACATTTCTTGCTGACAAATTACTCTAATTCTTCTAGGCTACGTTTACTGGTAAAGCAAAATACAAATGTCTTAGGAAATTGTGTGCTCCATGATCTTGAATATAATCTGCAATAATAGCCAACAGCAAAGCTTTACTAAGCAGTATTCTCCAGGCTTTGTTCCTAAGTATGATACATATATTAACGCATTTAATCCTTTAGAAACTCTGTGATATACAGGTGCTATAATTATCACCATTTTACCAAAGGGGAAACTGAGACCTAGAGAAGTTGCATAATGTGCTCAGCATCAAAATGCACAGGAAGTAGGAATGGCTTTTTACTTCTGGAACCTTGGTTCTGGATACTGTGCCCTTTAATCCCAACACAGTAATTTCCTAGGAGTTAGAAACAAACATCAAATAAAACAGTGTTCAATTCAACAATTTGTGTATGACTTAACTTTTTATTATAATTAATAAAATTACATTTTATGTTGCTTTTATTCTTTTGAAGACCCAATTTTTTTTTAATTGGAGTACAGTTGCTTTACAATGTTGTGTTAGTTTCTCCTATACAGTGAAGTGAATCAGCTATATGTATACATATATCCCCTCCCTCTTGGACCTCCCTCCCACCCATCTAGGTCATCACAGAGCACCGAGCTGAGCTCCCTGTGCTATACAGCATGTTCACACTAGCTATCTATTTTACACATGGTAGTAAATATATGTAAATCCTAATCTCCCAGTTTGTCCCACCCTCCCCTTCCCTCCGTGTCCACATGTCCGTTCTCTACATCTGTGTCTCTATTCCTGCCCTAGGTTCATCTGTACCATTTTTCTAGATTCCACATATATGCGTTAATATACGATATTTGTTTTTATCTTTCTGACTTATTTCACTCTGTATGACAGAGTCTAGGTCCATCCACATCTCTACAAATGACCCAATTTTGTTCCTTTTTATGGCTGAGTAATATTTCATTGTATATATGTACCACATCTTTATCCATTCCTCTGTCAATGGACATTTAGGTTGTTTCCATGTCCTGATTATTGTAAATAGTGTTGCAGTGAACATTGGGGTACATGTTTCTTTTTGAATTACAGTTTTCTTAGCGTATATGCCCAGTAGTGGGATTGCTGGGTCATATGGTAGTTCTATTTTTAGTTTTTAAATGAACATCCATATTGTTCTCCATAGTGGCTGTATCAATTTACATTCCCACCAGCAGTGCAAGAAAGTTCCCTTTTCTACACACCCTCCCCAGAATTTATTATTTATAGATTTTTTGATGATGGCCATTCTGACTGGTGAGGATGGTACCTCATTGTAGTTTTGATTTGCGTTTCTCTAATAATTAGTGATGTTGAGCATGCAGACCCAATTTTATAAATGCAACCATAAAGGGAAAAAGTTCTGGATTTTAATGTAGTACATGATAGCTTAACTCAGCAACGTGAGGTTTTACATTTGTTTGATATTAGAAATCTCATAGGTAAAGTAGAATAGGAAATTCTGTGTGCCCAAACTATATAAAACTAAATATTCCTGTGACATCCAACCACATTTCAAAAAATGAGTTGTGTCTCTTATACTCTCTGCACTAATTTAATATCCCAAAATGTACTTGGGCATCATATATTATAAGAACTTTATTAGTTCATATATTCTCCTAGAAATACCCTGAATAGATTTTTTAAAAATCAGGGACTCACAAAATATGTACGGGAAGTTATCACCTACAAGAAATGATGATATCATGTCCACTTAAATAGAAAAATTTTGAGATTTGTAGTAAAAAATCTCTTTAAATAGATAAAATGGTCTTAATATTTCCTAAATGCCTTCTAGAGAGAGCAATGTGTTCTTATCTTTATAGGGCTTTCAATGTAAGTCAATTTTTATTTCACTCAAATTTGTCCACATTAATAGTGAACACATTCAGTACATATTTTTCAAAAAATTACTTTTGTTTTTACACTGAAACGTAATATAAACTATTATTAAATATTGACAATATTGATATATATTGATTATTTATATGAATTCTTAAAAATATAAAAACATATATGCTTACAGCTTAATTTATTTACTATATAGGTAGATCAGATTCAGATTCATCAGCAAATTGAACTTACAGAAGGTATGTATTCATTGTATTGATTATATTTCTAGAAAGAGGGGATGGTTGATATGCAGATAAAGGCATATCACCAACCGCAAATATAACACTTTCAGTGATGCTGGACCATTAAACCTGGTTATTTACAATAGTCTCTGTGATAATGAATTGATAAGGATTATCAGCGGCTCATTTCTTCTTTTTTTAAAATTTTTATTGGAGTATAGTTGCTTTACAATACTGTATTAGTTTATACGGAGCAGTTCATTTCTTGAAATTCGGAGTCAAGTGGTAAAATACTCTTTCTCTGGGTATCTGTCCTCATGATAAGGACTCTAAGTTAGAAGGAAAACAATCAAAATTTACTTTTGTTCCCTCTTCTCTCTAGACATTTCTTCAGGGAATCTGTCTCTTTACCTGACTTCTATGACTTCAGCTGTTTTCTCCCCAGTTTCTGACAACCTTGACATTGGCACAGAGCCACCAGCAATGGTTCATGTTAACTTATTACCATGTACTAACAGTTACCTTAGTACATTTCCAAAGAGAGTGAACTTTTTGACTTTGGATGGGGATGTTTTGGAAAATCATATTCCTGCTCACAGTTTCTCTTGGGAGCTCAGGTGAACCCTATAAAACCTGTGTTCCATGGGCTCTGTTCCATAGACTGTGAATTACCAGCTCGGATGAAGGGACACTGCAATGTTGGAGAGTGCTGACCAGCAGTCCCAGTAGCCTGGCTTCCTAGAAGAGCACCTCCGCTTGTGCTAAATGACTCCTTTGACTCTACCAGATGTTTTCAGTGCTCTCCATGTGCAAGAATAAACTTAGGAAGCCACTAGATCCAGACTGCTGCCAGGGGAAAGAGAATCTGGGTAGATTCATGAACCAGAGTGTCTTCCTTCCAGATATAAGGAGTTTAGTGAAAACTGCTAGTTATAGAATATATCTATAAATCCATCTTTAAATCCCCAGACAGTTCCTTTCCAGTAGTAGATTTAGAACCTGAATTGTACTAGCAGAGTAATGGATTTGGTTGAAACATACAATTATCTGCACTTATCTATGAAACAGAAACAGAATCAGGGACATAGAGAATACACTGGTGGTTGCCAAGGGGAAGGGGGGGGAGAGGGTTGGATTGGGAGTTTGGGTTTAGCAGATACAAACTGATATATATATAGAATAGATAAAAAACAAGGTCCTACTTTATAGCACAGGAAACTATATTCAATATCCTGTGATAAACCATAATGGAAAAGAATATAAAAAAGAATGAATGTATATGTATAACTGAGTCACTTTGCTGTACAGCAGTAATTAACAAAACATTATAATTCAACTATATTTCAATAAAAATAAATTTAAAGTATATACAATTATCACCTATTACATTTAAATTACTTATAATTTAATTTAATTTAACTACCAGTTCAAGGTAGTATCAGAGCAGGCTCCTGAACTCACCTCCTCCCATGGACACAAGGAATCCACAGCTACCTACAGAACAATTCCCTCTGAAAGAAATCTAGAAATTAGCTGAGTGACTCTACACATTGTATAAATGAGAAAAAAAATGCACATTGAAATGGATAGGAGAAGCTGAGACACAATCTCGCCATAAACCATACCCCCAGCACAACACACAACCAGGAGGGAACTCACAACGCCCAGCTTCTCCTTGAGGAGTGAAGGATTTGACCCCATAACTGATACCTCAACTATTAATATTTCCAGAGAGTGGTGGGCACCTCAAATATCTAGCTTTGAAAGTTATGGGATTTACATACATAAGACCCACAAGGCTATAACAAACTCAGAGATAATTCTTAAATGTTGACTCACTATGTCTAACCCCCAGGGCCCAGCACAGATGTAGCAGACTAAAAGAAGCCCAGTGTTTTTGTGAAAGAAACCCAGTATTACCATGAAAGAAGTGTAGTTGCTTATCTTAAAAGCCTTGATTTTCAGGGAAGGTTTCAATTTAACACACATCTAGAGAAAACTGCAGTGCAATCCAGAGTCCTCAGAGACCAGTGGGTACCATCTTCATGCTCTCCCTCTCCCCCATCCTACTTTGCTGATATCGCCTAGAAAGGAGCTTGTACACATGTCTCCCACCCATAAAAGGCCATATGTGATAAGCCTATAGCTAATATCATATTGATGATGAAAAACTGAAAGCTTTTCCTCTAAGTTAAAGAACAGGACAAGGATACCCACTCTTGCCACTTTTATTCAACATAGAACTGAAGTCCAAACCAGAGCAACTAGGAAAGAAAAAGAAATAAAAGGCATCCAAATCAGAAAGGAAGAAGTAAGCTGTTTCTATTTTTAATTACATGATATTATATAGAAAACCTTAAAGACTCCACAAATAAACTGATAGAACTAATAAACAAATACAGTAAAGGTGCAGCATACAAAATTGATATACAAAAATTGGTTGCCTTTCTATATACTAACAATGAGCTATCAGAAAGAGAAGTTAACAAAACAATACCATTTATAATTATATCTAAAAGAAAATATCTGGAATATATTTAACCAAGAAGGGAAGAAACATATACTCTGAAAATTACGTGACATTGATGAAAGACATTGAAGAAGATACAAATAAATGGAAAGGTATTCTGTCTCATTGACTGGAATAATAAATATTGCTTAAATGTCCACACTACACAAAGCAATCTATAGATTCAGTTCAATCCCTATCAAAACTTCAATGACATTTTTCACTGAAAGAGAAAAAACAATCCCAAATTTTTTATGGAACCACAAAACCCCCAAATAGCCAAAGCAATCTTGAGAAAGAACAAAGCTGTATTCATCATGCTTCCTGATTTCAAACTATATTACAAAGCTATAGTAATCAAAACAATACCATATTGGCATAAAACGAACACATAGACCAATGGAAGAGAATACAAAGCCCAGAAATAAATCCACACATATGCAGTCAATTAATTTGTGTCAAAAGAGCCAATAATACACAATGAGGAAAAGACAGTCTCTTCAATAAATGGTGTTGGAAAAATTGGATTTCTATATGCAAAAGAATAAAACTAGACCACAGTCTTACACCACAACAAAAAAGAACTCAAAACGGAATAATGATTTTGAATGTAAGACCTGAAACCACAGGACTCCTAGAAGAGAATAGAGGAGGTAAGTTCCTTGACATTGTTCTAGGTAATAATTTTTTGTGTAAGTCACAAACCACAGACAACTAAAACTAAAACAAACAAGTAGGACTACATTAAAGTAAATAGCTTCTGTACAGCAAAGGAAACCATCAACAAAATGAAAGAGCAACCTATGAATGGGAGAAAATATTTGCCAGTCATAAATTTGATAAGGGATTAATATCCAAAATATACAAGTAATTTATAAAACTCAATAGAAAAAATTCATTAAAAATGGACAGAGGATTTAAGTAGATGTTTTCCAAAAAAATCATACAAATGGCCAACACATACATGAAAAGGTGCTCAACATCACAAATGATCAGAAAAATACAAACCAAAACCACAATGAGATATCACCTCACACTTTAAAATGGCTATTATAAAAAAGAGAAGAGATAAGAAGTGTTGGTAGGATATGGAGAAAAGAGAACCCTTATGCACTGTTGGTGGGAATGTACATTGGTGCGGCCATCATGGAAAACAGTATGGAAATTCCTCAAAAAAATTAAGAAGAAAAGAAACAAATATAATGTGATATGTCAATTATACCTCAGTTTAAAAAATTGAAGTACTATATGATCCAGCAATTCCAATTCTGGGTATTTATCCATAGAAACAAAAATCACTATCTCAAAAAGAGTATATGCACTTCCATGTTTATTGCAGCATATTTACGGTAGTCAAGACTTGGAAACAACTTGTGTCCGTTGACAGATGAATGAATGAAGAAAACGTGGTATATATACATTGGAATTTTATTCAGCCATGAAAAAGAAGGAAATCCTACCATTTGCAACAACACAGGAGGACCTTGAAGGCATTATGCTAAGTGAAATAAGTTAGAGAAGGCAAATACTGTATGATCTCACTTATATGTGGAATCTGAAAGAAACTAAACTCAGAGAATAGATTGGTGGTTGCCATACGTATGGGGGTAGTGGGTTGGAGAAATGGGTGAAGGTGGTGAAAAGGTACAAACTTTCAGTTATAAGATAAAGAAATATCCTAGGGACATAATGTACAGCATGGTGACCATAATTAACAGTACTATATAGTATATTTGAAAGTTACTAAGAGAGTAGATCTTAAAGTTTCTCACACAAGAAAAAAATTTTTGAATGTATGTGTGGTAAGGATATTAACTAAACTTGTGGTATTCATTTCACATACATACAGATATCAAATCATAATGTTGTATACCTAAAATCAATACAATGCTGTATGCCAATTACATCTCAATAAAAAATAATTTAAAGTATCATCTTAAAAATTACTTATAATATACATTATTAGATATTTATAAAATTATTGAGTTTAGTCTTTTGAAACTAAGTTTTCTCTGGAAAGGAGCTCTTTAATGTTTAATAATTTGTATTCTGAATTTTTTTAACATTTTATTCTAAGGTATATTTCATTGAGATTATAAAACTCAAAAGACCAGATATGATACATTTCACAGAATTCTTAGATTAAAAAGTTTATATTGATGTGTGAAAACACATATCTTTGGCATGAAATATAAAGTAACAAATTTACTAGTTGTTAAGTTTCAGTTTTTAAAATAGATGTCTTTAATTTTTTTTCTCAAATAGAAAGTCTATATCATATTTTAACATTGAGTAGTATAAAGTGATAAAGTTTACTCAGTTTATTATTAGAATCTGAGACTATGACAGGCACTTATTTATAGCTGTCCCCAGTTCAAAATTTAATACACCAGAAAGATATAACTATAGAATTCTTATATTTGTTTTCATTTTCTTCAGTAATTAGAAGGAAACTTAGAGATTGTGTAAAAACATTGATCTCATTTTAGACATGAACAAACTAAAGACTTTTGAGATTAAGGTACTTAATGAAATCAGCTAGATATTGGATTCTATCTCATGAATCAGTTTAATTTTTTTCTCATTAGACATTTGACTGGGAGATAGCGAGGTCAAGGATGATTCTTTTAAGGCAAAGTCCAGGACCTGTCTGAGTAAAAGACATTTAAAGGAGGTCATGGTGATAGAACTTGTGAACGATATTTCTATTTGACTAAATCCATCGACACAGATATTTGAGAGTGATTTTTGTCTCCATATGTTTCATTTTGCTCATTATTTTCATGGCTTCTGACATCCTATGACCCATGTTAATGAGGGCTGTGGACTCATGAATTGCTCCCTCCTGGCTTTAAGCAAGGAGAGGTTTCCAAGGTGTGGTTCAATATGGGAAGCCCTTTGGTAAGATACCATGTGGGTTTCAGTATTTAGCACATCTCTGTTTCCCCCGTGAAGAGATTAGCCCCTGCTAAGGTACAGAGTTCACTTAGGATGCCATTGGTCTAGATATCCTCCGACTTGCAGCCTTGGTTGCCAAGCATCTTTCCCCTTGTCTAATACCCATTTCCCACTTCTGAACAACCACTGCTGAGCTAAACAAGGGTGCCCTGGGCCCAGGGTGACGTTCTTCCTCACCTTTCATTTTCACTCTCTCCCTCTTCACATGTGTGCATTGAGAGAAAGCCCTCTCACACCTTCCTCAAACAGTGCAGAAAGAGAAGCCATGACTGTGGTTTATAAAACTGTATCTCAAGCCAATTTACTTAATATAATACTATATGGTGCATAAACATAGCAATCATCCTATATTCCCCTCCATAGCTGAATACGTGACAAGTAGACATTTTCTGCATTCACTTAGCACGACTGTGACCATCGACAGCACGGCACCATCCCTCACAGCAAAGTCTCCCTTTCTGACACGGGTCCATGGAATTAGGAAGATACAAGTTGTTTTCTCTTCCAAGTCTTACATAGATGCTCTTAATTTCTCAGTACCTTAATACCATTTCCTCCTTTTTTTCTTTGCCTTTTTTTCTCTGTCAAGATCATCTCTAAACACCTTTCCTTTTCTATCTATTCGGTAAATATAATCTAAAGTAATGTCCAAAAATATGTAAGTCTAAAATATTTAGATTCTAGATAGTTTTAACATACTGGTGATTATGGTTTCCTCTTCTATGTTTTTAGTCATAATAAGTTATGAAACCAATAACAAATATGAAATTAAGAACAGCCTTGGACAGAGGATATACTATGCAGCAGAGGATACTGCTTTGTGCACCCGATTTTGCTATGGATCTTATAGGCCTTTTATCATGAGGATTCATGATCTTAAGGGCCAAGAAGTCATAACTCTGAAGAGACCACTAAGGTGCACCAGCTGTTGTTTTCCCTGCTGCCTGCAGGAGGTCGGTGAGCAATTACCCGGGTACTTTGTAAAGTAGTTCAGTAAGAGTTTTTACCCTATCGTTGAATTTATATAATTAAATGAGATTTAAAGTAAAAGTGGTCTGCCAGCTATTGGTTTATGCTTGAGGATAAATTGTAGGAAGAAAGGCAGGTGGAAAAGACTGAGGAGTTAGCCCCATGTCCCTGAGCAGTGTGCCCCCTGGGGGTGAGATCTTAGATCCTTGAGCTCCATGAAGACCAGGTGTCTCTTTCATAGTACTTGACAGCCCTCTGATAGAGAACACGGATCTCAGGGGAGACGCCAGGGCACAGAGTGTTTATAGGAAGTCGGCCTTTGCCTATATCTCCATTGGCCTGAGACCAGCACTGCCTAGGTCACTCAGTCATCCATACGGGTAGCTGTGAGAACAGGGCACACAGAGATACAAGCACATAGAGATTTCTAATACTACACTTATTTTGAAAGGATAACTGACCTTATTCATACTAAATTTTGTTTTCCATGTCACTTGCTTTAGATATAATAATATTCATAAGAATAGGTGAGGAAAAACTGAGAGTTGGATGGAATATTCTCTACAACTTATAGAGCACATTAGCATACATTATACTTTTGGTCTTAAAAAATAGACCTAAGAAGTCCTTATTTACAGATGAACATGCTGAGATGCTCTCAAGGTCACCCAGCTAAGGTGCAGAGCCAAGATTCCAGGCCCCATTTTCTTTCCATCCTAGCACAATTACCATTCATATTTGAAAATTGCCCCAGTGATCAGAGCTCTGTCCATACATCTAAACCACTGTTTTTAAAGGAGTTTAAGAAAAGAGTTTTTAATAATTTAGATATGTGTGTGTGTGGATATATATAAATAACTTTATATATATATGTGTGTATATATAAATGCGTGTATATATATACACACATAAAATATTATTCAGCCAAAAAAATAAGAAAATCTTGCCATTTGTGACAATATACATGCACCTGAAAGCATTATGCTAACTGAAATAAGCCAGAAAAAAAAGACAAATACTGTATGGTATCACGTATAAGTTGAATCTGAAAAAAAATGTCTAACTCATAGATACAGAGAGTATAATGGTAATTGCCAGGGGCTGGGTGGTGGGAGAATTGGGGTATGCTAGTCAAACACTCCAAACTTTCAGTGATAAGATGAATACGTTCTGAGGATCTAATGTGCAGCGTGGGGACTACAGTTAATAATACTATACTGTATACTTGAAATTTGCTAAGAGATAGATCTCATGTGTTCTTACCAAAAAAAAAAAAGTTACCTATATGACGTGATGGTTGTTTCATTTAACTTAAATTTGGTAATCTTTCTATAATGTGTGTGTATACCAGATCATCACATTGTACACTTTAAACATACTACAATTTTGTATGTCAACTGTACCTCAGTAAAGATGGGAGAAAAGAATATTACTAATTGAAAAAAAAGTATTCAGTAAATGAGAGCTATTATAAGACATTGTTATGATGATGATGATGATTACATATTACCTATACTCTTTTGTTTTTGTAGATAGAAATCTATGCTCCTCCTGGTATACCAATAGGTTATGTTACTCAGACCTGGCACCCATATCAGCCAAAGTTTACAATTCAAAATGAGAATAAAAAGGATGTTCTAAGAATTACAGGCCCATATTTTGTGTGCAACACTTGTGGAAATGTTGAATTTAAGGTAAGAGATGTGATATATTTATAGGATTTGCTTTCCTAATATAAGGAGAATATAATTTTGTAGGATGTTACAAATATATTAAATAAATATTTGTAAACTGATATCTCAAGAGGAAGATAATGTACTCATGTTTTTAACTTTGATCAGAGGTAGTTATTGCTCTGATTAAATGTCAGTGATGATTATATTAAACGGGAAAAAGAGAAGCAGAGCCTTATAGTCAAAAAAACATAAGCAAAGCATCTAACATTTAAATATGGTGGGTTTTGTATGGAGGCATTGGATATTATCATTTTAAAAAGAACATTAACCTTGTCACTAAATCTGAATGCCAAAGCACATGGTATTTCCTTAGTCTGAAACACAGACTGCCAGTGTTCTAGACCCTCTTCAGAAGCTCTGACATCTTTGAGTTCCTATGAAAAGCTCACTTACACAAAGAGAATTTTAAGAAAAATGGTGTAAGACGTACTGTGCAATTATGCTTCTCTATGGCCCTGATCTTTGCATTAATTGAGTCACTGTAAGTCACAATATATCTGTGTATTTACTACAAGAAGAAATTCTATCACAGCAGTTTTCCAGCAGGTGGTCTAGCCTTATAGCCTTTATACTATTTAGATACAAATGTATAAAGTTTGGGTGCCTTATAACTTAATCTTAATATAATTATTCTATTAGAAAATCATAAAATCTGTTCAACTACATCCACAGAAGGGACAAAAATCTCCTAACACTGAGCAGGACTGTCCCCTTATGATAAGATGTAGGAACTCTGCCACTGTCCCCTAACTGCCTAAGATTTTCCACTATCCAGCATCTTTCTTTTATGTTATCTGCCTAGCTTCCCTAGTAGTTTTCAATTCCTGTGTTAGACTCTGGTTATTTAAAGATGAATCACTTCACATGGACTTCCTAGTCTAATGACAGAGATGGGCAATCCTAAAAAAACAACAACTAATATTGTATAAAGAGACTTTATAAAGGCTGTTTTAAAGAGATACATATAATGTGTGTGTGATATATATGTAAACGGACTTTATAGAGGTATATGTAATATCAGTTCTCCATGTAGAGGATGGTATGTCTATCAAAGATTCAGAGCAGTGGAAAGATAATTATTCATTCAAGGAACAGTATTAACAGAAGTTTAGCTGGCAGATAGCTTATTTGGTGGAAATAAGTGAAAACACAGAAAACATTTTGAAACTCTGATATTTAATGCTGAGAAATTTAGATTTCATCCAGCAATCCTTCCCAATGAATGCCTTAAAACATACATTATATGTAATGAATTAACTTCTCTCCTGTACTTCTAGAATGATGCTAACTAGGCATTCTTTCAGAGAATTCAGAAATAGTGACTTGAATCAATTTCTGATGGAAAGTTTGACACCTTAAGGCTGGATTTATCAGTATGAGGGACCACTATAGAACGTAGACTCCATCATGGTATCAATGGTCTGTGAAAGTTGAAGTAGAAAGGGATAAGAGCCTGAACATGAAGGAGCAGGTGTTATTCTAAAGGAGAAAATAATTCAGAGATATTTCATAAGTGAACTGAGTGAAACTGATTCATAGATTTGATGTCATTTGAGGAAGAAAAAAATTTGGAGATGATTCTGATGTCTCATGTTTGAGAAGCTGAATGAATAATGAACCATTGGCCAAGCTAAGAACATTGGAGGAGGGCTTCCCTGGTGGCACAGTGGTTAAGAATCTGCCTGCCAATGCAGGGGACACAGGTTCAAGCCCTGGTCCAGGAAAATCCCACATGCCGCGGAGCAACTAAGCCCGTGAGCCACAACTACTGAGCCTTCACTCTAGAGCCCACGAGCCACAACTACTGAGCCCGTGTGCCACAACTGCTGAAGCCCACGTGGCTAGAGCCCATGCTCCACAAGGGAAGCCACCGCAATGAGAAGCCCACGCACTGCAATGAAGAGTAGCCCCTGCTCACTGCAATCAGAGACAAGCCCGTGCACAGCAATGAAGACCCAGTGCAGCCAAAAATAAAATAAATAAAAAAAATAAATTAAAAAAAAAGAGCATTGGAGGAGAAACAGTTGATCTGTGGGAAGCTAATGATTTGTATCTGTGTCATGTTGGATTTTAGGTATGTAGAGGAAAAGGTTGGGAAGTTTTCAGCATACATATGGTAGTTAAACCCATGAGAAGATTATCCCAAGAATGAGTAGAAGAAAGCCAAGTAGACTTTCTGTCCCATGGAGATGATAGGCAAATCTGTCTTCTTCCAGGACTCTTAGTGGGGGAAAAAATATGCCTACATGAAACTGAAACCAATCCGGCACCCTCTGTGACTCTGAAGTCTGAATACATACCTCCATTTTAGTTCAGGAATCTCAAAACATAGAAATTGACCTGGAGTGGTGATACAGATGTCAGGATTGGATGCAAAGCACACTAAAAGATTTTCATCAACGGCACCTTCTATTCCTACAGAAAAAGCCTATCTTCACATGAGCAGATTCAAAAATTACATACTGCTCTAGGAACTAATCCACCAGGAATAAACTGCATATAATAGAACAGTCAGCAATCAATCATATAAGAAATACCCAAATAAATATTAAAGAGACTAAAGAAGAAACAAGGAAGATCACAAGAGGAGAATGAAAAGAGTTTGAAAACAAGCCAGAAGAACCTTCAGAAATAAGGAACAGTCACTGATTAAAAAAAAACACAACAACAATGCATTAGAAAGGTTGAGCTAAAATTAGATACAAGTAAAGAGAGAATTAGTGAACTGGATGATCCATATGAAGAAAATAAAGAGGAGGTGGGAAAAAGACATCAATTTGAAGAGACAAAAATAAAATTGAAGGGACATAGAAGCTAGAAAAATGCTTGTGCATATGCCAAAGAGGAGATACAAAGAAAGACAAGACAGAGAATGTGCTTAAATAATATTTAAAGAGTTAAATTGCTAAGATTCTTTCAGACCTTACGCTATGGATGCTCCAATTCAGAGACTGCCAGAAGTTCTGGGTAAGAAAAAGAAATGACACTCAGGTACAGCTTAAATAAACAGCAAACTTCAAACTAAAAATGGAAATCTAAAATCAGCAAGTGACAAGGGGGAAAGTTATCTCTACTTTAACATGTAGTACCTACAATTAAGATTTTGAGCATTTTACTCTACCTTTACTAGCTACTTGTATTTGCTCTTTTTGCATTGTGTATTAATATCCATTTATCTATTGGGTTGTTTACATTTTATTGTCATTTTACAAAAATAATTTGTGCATTGGAGACATTGATCCTGCATCTCTTCTCTGATTTTCAAATTTTTCCAAAAATCTACCCTTTGTTTTCATACTTTATTTTTATATATTTGCCATACAGAAATTTTATTTTTTATTTTTATTTTTTAATTAATTTTTATTGGAGTATAGTTGCTTTGCAATGTTGTGTTAGTTTCTGCTGTACAGAAAAGAGAATCAGCTATACATATACATATATCCCCTCTCTTTTGGATTTCCTTCCCATTTAGGTCACCACAGAGCATTGAGTAGAGTTCCCTGTGCTATAAGTAGGTTCTCATTAGTTATCTATTTTATACATAGTAGTGTATATGTCATTCCCAATCTCCCAATCATCCCACTCCCCCTTACCCCCCTTGGTGTCCATACATTTGTTCTCTACATCTGTGTCTCTATGTCTGCTTTGCAGATATGCTAATCTGTATCATTTTTCTAGATGCCATATACAAGCGATATTATACGATATTTGTTTTCTCTTTCTGACTTACTTCACTCTGTATGACAGTCTCTAGGTCCATCCACGCCTTTGCAAATGGCACAGTTTTGTTCCTTTTTATGGCTGAGTAATATTCCACTGTATATATGTACCACATCTCCTTTATCCATTACTCTGTTGATGGACATTTAGGTTGCTTCCATGTCCTGGCTATTGTAAATAGTGCTGAAATGAACACTGGGGTGCATGTATCTTTTTGCATTATGGTTTTCTCTGGGTATATGCCCAGGAGTGGGATTGCTGTGTCATATGGTAGTTCTATTTTTAGTTTTTTAAGGAATCTCCATACTGTTCTCCATAGTGGCTGTATCAATTTACTTAATGTGGTTAAGTATGGCTATTTTCATAGCTTCTGGTTCTCTTGTCTTAATTATAAAGGTACATCTCAAACCTTATGTTTTATCTAATGTTTTTTAATATTTTATATTTAAATCTTTAACTCACCAGCAATTTTATTAGAGATTCTATGCTCTGTTGCAGTGACCTATCTCTTTTCACAGCAATGCCTTATGATATGCTTATGATGCCTTAATGATATGTCCTCTGTCTAGTCATAGCAAAATGATCACTCATTATTCTTCTTTATCATATTTTCTTGAATTATCTGATATTTCCTTTTATATGAACAGTAAGACCTTTTCATTCACTTTTTCAGAGGTTAGAATCTAATCAGTATTGTGTAAAATCTGTTCATCATTTTTTAAAATTAGCATGTATGATATGCTAAACCTGTCCCATCCCAGTAGTGTTATGTCTTTTAATTCATATCTTATTTTGTATTCTTCATAAGGCTATATAGTTTTCTTCATACAGAACCTCTGCCTTTTCTGTTAAGTTATTCCTAAGTAATGTATAGCCATTCTCATTATTAAGAAGGAATATTTACATTTTGAGGTGCTTATTTTAAATGATGAGAAAAGATATTTTTCTTTACCTTCATCCAGTCATATGACTGTATTCTAATATTAAATTTAGGTGTTTTTGCTTTATTTACTTAGTTTTTCTGGGTAT
This sequence comes from Balaenoptera borealis, assembly GCF_965194805.1. Classification (NCBI taxonomy): domain Eukaryota; kingdom Metazoa; phylum Chordata; class Mammalia; order Artiodactyla; family Balaenopteridae; genus Balaenoptera; species Balaenoptera borealis. The sequence continues at coordinate 119,922,873 of NC_138862.1, forward strand.
AAAATCACAGCACAAATGAGATGGTAGCTCCTCTAATGTTTATGTACCAGTTTGTTCATTTTTTTCCAGCCTACCTACACATCAATAATAATAATAATGATGATGACAATAGTGGGAATACCTACCAATTTGACTATTTCAGTTGAAATAGTAACAAATATTTAATAATTTAGAAAGATATTACTATTGTTTTCATACCATTTTTTCCTATTCCTATCTATCTAAAGCAGGAATGAAAAAAAAATTTTTTTTGTAGAGGGCCAGATAGAAAATATTTAAGGTTATGTGGGTCATGTATTCATTGTCACAACTACTCAATTCTACTGTTGTAGCATAAAAATAGTCATAGGCAATATATAAATGAATGGTCATGTTTGTGTACCATTAAACTTTATTTACAAAAACAGAAGGCAGGCAGATGTGGCCCACTGACCATTGTTTGCTACCTCCTGACTAAGATTTTTATTAGGAATTTTAAAAGTTAAGTATCAACTTTTTAAAAGGAAGAATGTTATAACGATCAAGGGTGCAGACCATGGAGCCAGAATGCCTTGGTTTGAAACCCATGACTACAATTTCTTATCTGTGTAACATTAGACAAATAACCTTTCTTTGCTTCAGTTTTTTTTTTTTTAATTAATTAATTTATTTTTGGCTGTGTTGGGTCTTCATTTCTGTTCGAGGGCTTTCTCTAGTTGCGGCAAGCGGGGGCCACTCTTCTTCGTGGTGTGCGGGCCTCTCACTATCGCGGCCTCTCTTGTTGCGGAGCATAGGCTCCAGACGCACAGGCTCAGTAGTTGTGGCTCACGGGGCCAGTTGCTCCGTGGCATGTGGGATCTTCCCAGACCAGGGCTCGAACCCGTGTCCCCTGCATTAGCAGGCAGATTCTCAACCACTGCGCCACCAGGGAAGCCCCCTGCTTCAGTTTTTATATATGGAAAATGTATATAATAATAGTATGTAACATGCGAGGTTATTATGTACATTAAGTTACCTAACAATTGTAAAGCCTTTGTATGCCATCCATATACTAAATGTTATATAAATGCTTAATTAGCAAATAATATCTTTTCAGCAACCACTGATATGATCATTTGTTTTTAATTGTATCAATTTTCTAGCATTTCACACTTATGATAGTATATTCTTTTGATACTTACCTAGCTTTATGTGCTAGTTTTCTATTGGGATTTTTGCATTTATATTTATATTATGTGAGTCTATAGTTTTCTTTTTAGAATATCTTAATAGTTATTGGTATTAAATTTATGGATTTGTGAATTCAATTCAAATGTAATATATATAATGCTATTTTTAACCCACAGTTCTGACACCAAATGTATGAAATTTTTTCTCACACCAAACAATTCTCCAACTCTCCAGGCACCAACTGGTTGTCCTACAATTTGATTCAATTCCGACACTAATTGGGGCTGATGCATACCCCACAGGTTAAGGACTCAGTCTCACTAGACTGCCCCTACTTCAGATGCTAATCACAAGTCCCAGAACTCCTGCACTTCTGACCAACCTTATATAAAGCAGCGGTTCTCACAACTCCATTCTCAGAGGCAATAATTGGCTGGAATGGATCACAGAACTCAGAAACACATTTTACTCATGATAATGGGTTTTATAAAGGATATTATCAGGATACAGATGAACAGCAAGATGAAGTACAGGCATACCTCTTTTATTTGCATTTCACTTTATTGCACTTTGCAGATATTGCACTTTTTACAAATAGAAGGTTCATGGAAACCTTGAGTGAAGCAAGTCTATCAGCACCATTTTTCCAACAGCATTTGCTCACTTCATGTCTCTGTGTCACAAACTGGTAATTCTTAAAATATTTCAAACCCTCCACCAGCAAAAAGATTATGACTTACTGATGGCTGGAATGTAGTTAGCATTTTTTAGCAATAAAGTATATTTAATTAAGGTAGTACATTGTTTTTTAAGACATAATGCTATTGCACACTTAATAGGCTACAATATAATTTACAAATAACTTTTATATGTACTGGAAAGCCACAATTTCATGTGACTTACTTTATTGTGATATGCACTTTAATGCAGTGGTCTGGAACCAAACCTGCAATATATCCAAGGCATGCATGTATATAGGGTGAGGTCTGAAATGGTACTGAACACAAGAACATCTGTCTTCATGGTGCTGGGATGCACCAGCCTCTAAGAATATGGATGCATTCACCACCCTGGAAGATCTCTGAACCCCATCATTTAGTTTGATTGACTAAATCGTTGGCCATTGGTTATTCGGTCAATCTCTAGCCTCTCCCCAGCTTCTCCCCCACAAGCCCCACTCCCCTTCCACTTGCCAAGTCTCTAATCCTTGGCTTGGACTTTCTGGTGACCGGCCCCAATCCTGAAGCTATCAATCAGTGGCCCACAGCCAGTCATCTCATAAGCCCACAAAAGATTTATCACTCAGAAGTTTCCAAAGCTTTTAGCATCTGTGTGCCAGGAACCTGGGACAAAGATCACATGTTATAATTTTAAAACTCTCCTACAATTCCTATCACTAAGAAAGTTATAAGAGTTTTAGAGCTCTATGTCAGGAATCAGACAGAAAAACTAAATACATATTTCTTCTTGAGTCACAAATACCAATTTTTTCAAAGTTGAAAGAACTTTATTATAGGGATTTTCTCTTTTTAAGAGGTTATCTGAAATTTAGGTAAGTATTACCTAGTCCTGATAACTTTTCAGTTGTAAGTCATTGTTCATATTTGAAGCTTTCCATAAAGAATTATAATTTTTACTTTTTGAATGACTTTTGGTGAAGTTTAAAATTTCTTGCTATAGGAATCAAAATGGGGAAATGTTACTATCTGTTATGTCCAGTGGTAGGATTATGGTGGTTGGTAAATTATCTTCTGTATTTTTTATTTTAAAAAATATTTTTAAATTAAAAATAAATTTTAAAAATAAAATAAGATTTCCTTACTGGGTACAAATGCTTAAATGGCAGCTATTAGAAGATGGAACACTAAACTGTACAAGAGATTTGTGTCTGTTTTTGCCACAATAACGATGCATAACAACCCCTAAAGCTCCGTAGCTTAAAACAACAGGCATTTGATTTTCATGCTTATGGGTCTGTAGGTCAACAGTGTCTGGGGGATATACCTAGGCTTAGACAGATGGCTCTGATTTAGGCTGTAAATTGCCCTCAGGTCTGCTTCACGTATGTTCATTCCAGAGCTGTAGCAACAGTAGCTGCCTGGATCATGCTTTTCTAGTGGCTGATCACAGGAGAGCAAGACCATGGCCAACCTGCTCATCCATGTTTAAGGTCTCTGCTCGTGTTACATCCACTAACACTCCATTGGTCAAACAAGGCACTGGCCAATCCTAATTTCAATGTGCGGGGAAGTATACTGGGCTTACAGAGGGAGGGGATTGAAATGACTATATGATGAACAGTAATCTATGCTATTACAGTGTTCATATTAAAAGTTAATTTCAGGTTTTTTAATATAAAGTTGGCCAAAGAGTTCGTTTGGGTTTTTCTGTAACATCTTATGGAAAAACCCAAACGAACTTTTTGGCAACCCAATAATTTAACCATCCACATCCAAACAAAATGGGTCAACTGTTTTTAGTTTCTCCACATTTATGTTATTGTCAACATAAGGTTGTTGGCAGCACGTATTGTATCTTATACACAGTCAAAAAGGACACTTCTCTTCCTGGTTTCATACACCCTGCCTGCACATACTTTGGTGAGTGTGGGCTACATTCAGACCCACATGTCCACTTGGTGAGGTGCATTTATCCAGCCACAATCTGTTCAACTCTTTATAATGGCCCTGAGCTTTCCTTAGTCAGAATTGTAAAATTAGAAAAAATTTACTTTGGAGCTCTTTTGTTTCATACATGCTTCTTCCTTTGTTGTTCAGCCCCATTCTGTTGTCAAGCCTTACCCCAAGCCTTGACCTGGAGCATCCCATCAAGTTACTTATTGGTTACTTTACTTCACTCAAAACTGCCAGTCCTCTTCTCCAGGCTCTTGGCATTTCACATTTTCCTACTGACAGTGGGTGATAATGGGGCTTCCCATCACCTTTAAACACTAGACCTATATAAACTCTCTGTGCTTGTCTTAAAGCAGAATTCAGATGGGTGTTTCATTTACTACACCCCCCCCCATGGCTTCTAGAAATTTCATCAAAGAAATATTTCATATTTGTATCTTTTTCTACTTAACTTTTATTTTGGATCAATTCAACTCATTTATTAAGTCTATCTTAATGTAGAATAAAAAATGTTAAATATTTCAGCAAAACAACTTTTACATAAGGCAAAGAAATAATTTTTTCACGTATCTATAGATAGATGCAGGTATTTGTATGCATCTACTGAATCATATAACGTTCATAGTTCCATCTGGCACATAATTTTAAGAGTATATTTGTTTCATTTTAATCCAACTTTGAAAGTAAATTAAAAATTTCTAGAATTCTTTAAGCCTGTCTCCTTTTTTTCAATTTAGATTAAATCTCTTGATGGAAAAAATGTGGTTGGCAAGATTTCCAAGCAGTTTACTAGGCTTATGAGAGAAATATTTACACATTACAGTAACTTTGTCATCCAGTTCTCTGCAGACATTGATGTGAAAATGAAAGCTGTGATACTTGGCATGTGTTTCCTCATTGTAAGTCTATTCTTACTAATCTTGGGTATAGATGGTTTCTCTAGTGTCATGCTTAAATTATTCAGTAAATTGTATATTTTAGAATGACCTTCTTAAATGTATAGGTTTTGTTCAAAAGGGTTTATTTAATCCTAGCTCTGAAATTCCAGTTTCTCCTGATACTGTGGATTCATAGGTGACTAGTTCTCTCTGGAAAGTCTACTTAGTTTCACATGTCAATAGAAGGACATTAGGTGTTAAGGAGGGGCCCTAGTCTTTGGGGCTTGTATTAAAAAATCAAAATTGGTGCTTTGGGGAATACTTTAAATATGGGCTTACATAGGATAAAACTCAGTGAAACAGGTAGATTTCCTCTTGATTCACTATTAAATTAAATCATCTAATACAAGAGTATAATCTGCAATAAGAGTATATACCCAATCAAGCCATTGGATCGAACTGCCAGTTGAGAGGAAATACATGGAATAGAGCAATGATCCTGAACTTGTCTTCACATTATTGCCTAGAGAGATTTCAAAAACTACAAGTACCAAATCATACCCCAGTTCAATTAAATCGGAAGCTCAGAATCAGAAGTTTGTGTAACTCCCCAGATGATTCTATACGTAGCTAAAGTCAAAGACATCTGGGACAGAACAATGATTTTCAACCTTAGCTGCACAGTAGAAACACCTGGGTAGAAACACCTGGGTAGCTTTTCACACTCCCTATGTCAAGACTGCACCCAGATCTAGTAAACCAAAATCTCTGGAAGTGGGACCAAGTCTTTAAGCTGCTTAGGGCTCCCAGGTGATTCCAATATGCAAACAAGATTTGCAATCATTAGATAACTACCTTAAACATTCACTTGAAGATGCGATCAGAAAAAACTAAAAGGTGAGATGATATACAGCAAAGAGGACCCAGTTCCTTCAACAAATAAATGTCAAGGAAGATAAAAAGAAAAATAAAATGAAAAAAGGAGAGAGACATCAACTTTACCCAGTTTGTGGACCATGTTTGCATATTGAACAAATCAGTGTAAAAACACATTAACAAGACATTCAGGGAATTTGAACATTGACTGGCTATTTGATGATATAATGACTAATTAAGGTTTTTTAAGCTCTGATGATGATAATAGGGGTTATGTAAAAGCAAAACACTGTCCATATCTTTTAGCTGCAAACACTGATGTATTTCAGTATAATGTGGTATGTTGTCAGGGTTTTTGCTCTAAAATAATGGAGGTGAAGGCAGGGAGATCTAGGGGATGTAGTAATTGCTGAACCAAGATTGGTCATGTTAATAATTATTGAAGCAGGGTGAGGGGTTTTTGGGACAATGTTATACAATTCTGTCTAATTTGGGATATGCATAATATTTTCTAAATAACTTTTAATATAACCAGAGTTCTGTGTAAAAAATGTGTTTTCAATAAGTATTCATTTCAAATAAAAAGCAAAATCTAACCTTAACCTTAAGGGAAGGGTTCAACAAAAGGCAGAGTAATGTGAAAGATATGGTGTGTTTAGGGAAGAGAGGCAATTTGGGGTATCTGGATAGATGGGAAATGAGACTGGGGGTGATGGTGGGGTTATTTAGAAATGACTTTGGCCTTCTTCTAAAAGCCCTTTAAAGATTAGGCAACTTTTTGTTGGTAATTCATTAAAAAAATTTTTGTTAATTGGTTAGTTTCAAACTAGATGTATATAAAAATTATAAATATAAATTTTAGAAAGATAGATTCTGGTGTCTATTAGAAAGAAATGAATTTGAGAGGTAAAATTGCAATAGTGCAACTGCAAGTGATTAGCAATTAGGATTAAATTATTTCTGTTGAAGGGATAAAGGAAAATAATAGATGTGAGAGAAAAATTCTATAGGGTTTGGCTAAAGTCATAGGGGAGGGCATCTGGATACACAATGATGAAATGGAACAAGCTGGGGAACACAGTGAGCAAATTTGGAAGACAAATCATGAAACCGACACAAAAATTTCTAAGGTGCATTCTGACTCTTGAGATGGCTGTCATTCTTGTGGAAAACAAATCTAAAAATTGCACATGGAACTCTAGTCACAAGTTAGGAGAGAGAAGGACTACAAAACATAGAGGAGAAAGATTGAAAGAGAAGGATCCCAAGGGGGATTTTTTAAAAGTGAAATATGGAGAAATTACCAGAAGATTAATCAAATTCATGCAGTTATCAACAAATGAATAGAATTGTAGTATTTAATTGCTATTAAAATTGAAAGTTGCAGGTAGAGCTTATACAGCTATAGACTAGCTCCAGGTTTACTTTTTACAGTTTTTTGTTTCTTGTTTAATAGATATATTACTGTATTTTATCAGATCCCTCAGCATCTCTGCATCAGAATTATCTCTGTTCTGCTGTTGAAAATTCATTTCTGTATTTTTGCTTTTATCTAGGATTTCATGTTTTATGATAACAATGGCTGCATTCAGCTTTTGACAGCAGGAACATGGTAGCAGATTAATGAAAGTATCAGAAAATTTGATGTCTATACTGATTGGGACTGTATAAAAGAAAAACTCATCATTTTTTTCTCTTGAAAGTCATTGTACCATATGTGAAATACTCTGTAATGCCTATAGTCCCAGAATGTTATTTCACTTTGAAACTATGGTTCATTTTCTGTTCACTGGCTACAAATGTTTTATACATTTTCTTTGAATGTTTGCTCTGTATTTGGGAGAAATGCATAGGACTTTTACCGTTAGACATGAAACTTCTTATGAAAAGCCATTTTAATTTATACTCTGATTTATTTTCCATTTTTATAGCAAAAATTAATGACTTATTAAAGGAATTATAATGTAAAATTATACTTTGTTAAATCTAGTTATTTCATATGTAACAACTCATGTTATTTTACAAATACTGTATATTCAAGAGTTAACATTAACATAATTTCAGTATCCTTTACAATTATGTTCAAATAATACTCAATATGGATATCAAGGAAAAGTAAAATGTGTTTGTTTTATATTCAGGAATCCACACTATATTTAACTTTTTGATAAATTAATCTGCTAGTGTAAGTAAAATCTTCATATTGACAAGACAGTAAATTACCATTTTTGATGGTTTTGATTTTGATTCTGTCCCAAAGAAGGACACATTTTAAAAACTCACTCTAAAACTGGGGTATTGTTATAATTTTTGAAGTAACAATTTACACATGGAATAGTTAGTTCCTATATCCTATTGTTTATAGAACACAGTAACCTTGATATTACTCTAGGTGTTAATAGAATATACATATTCCTTCGCAGGGTATAAACTTCAGTATAGGCCTAGTGTTAAATGTACCAATAATCAAATAACCGGTTTTTAAATTATTGATATATTTCCTTGCATATTTGATTTTTTTAAACAATCAGTGAACAAGCAATTCAGGTGGTATTCTGAAGCCTGTATCTTTCATTCTCTTTCAAATCTCTTTAAAAGGAGCAAAAGCATATGATACCATTAGTAAAATCAATACCAGTATTGGAAGCTAGCATTTCTATCTGTCAGAAAGTTAAAGGAATTTTTAAACTCTGTTTTGTAGAGAAAATTGAATTGAGTGAGATATACAACCCACAATTTACTTCATGCAAAGGACACGTGTTTAAGAAATAAGAGCTTATGGGAGAGACTTCCTTTCTTCTGCAGCAGAACTCCAACACCACTAGCTCCTAATGCTGAGAACACTGGGATGGCGGGGAAACTGCAGGAAAAGTGATGTCCAGACTACCTTTCATTAGCCTAAATAATTCACCACATGCCAGAGTACAACGATACGATGTAACAGAGGTATTCACATTCAGTTTAGAATTGGTACAGACAGCATGCCAGGTAAAGTGAGGTACCTGCACAGCTTGATCCTAGTGGCATTAGTTATACCAGTTTAGAGAAGGGGAGGGCTTTCCAAGCCAGCTGTCAGGTACCACAACCAACCCAAAAAGAGGTTAGAGATACTGACATTATCTCTGTGACAGCTGCATCTTGCTTTCATTTCCCCCCACCCCTTCCTCCCCAGCTTCCTCCTCCCCTTTCCTTGCATGGGACACAGGGTCTCTGATTATACAAAGTAAAACTGCAGATAATCTGAGCAATTCCTTCTATCTTCAACTGTGCAAGGAAAATTTAAGCAGAAAACCACACACTATCTGCAGGACCCATTTAAGTTCAAATATTAGACAAATACCTTCTCATTAAATATTTATAAAGAGAAAAATGATCAAATATGAAAGATTAGAAATTTAAATGAGAAAAATACCAGGAATTACAATAAATATCTTAATTTGTAATCTCAGTGAGATTTCAGGGAATGCTGCATATGTATTTGTTCCTGGAACAGGCAATAGAGAAATGGGAACATTTTGATGTGGCAAAATGTTAGTGAGGTTGAAAAATATGATGACCACATCATATCATCCATATGATGGAAGAAAGATAATACAATAAGAAGACAGATTTTAGAAATTCTCCAGGAAGTCTAACAAAGTATAGAGAGAAAAGATGATTTTTGAGGAATAGATATATCAACTTCAATTTATGTACAACCAGAATTCCAGAAGGAGAAATCAGATGGAACCAAGAGAATAATTTTTATAAGTAAGAAAACTTATTTCCAGTCAGAACAGACTGTACTCTTCTAGTTGAATGAATTTATCATATATCAGAAAAATTCATGAAAATACCTATCTATGATTATTTATTCACAAAACAATTATTATATATCTGCACTAGGGGAGACATTGTTAGGCCTTAGTAGAATGGTTTCTGTGCCTTAAAATCCATGATATTCCCACAGTCTAGTTCATTTTTACTTACCTCATCAATAAGGTTCAATCAATTCAGCACTGTTTAATCACAGACATTTAAAGGATCAAAGTATGAGGAACAAAAAGAAATCCTATAAAAGTATTGTGTCCTTGCACCCCATTTCCTATGCCTGCCTTTGTGTAGAGACCTTACCACTTCAGAGGTTCTGTCCCTCAGGATGATTTGACTTAGAGACGTGGGGTCATGGACTCATTCAGAACAGGGGTTCCCTTTGCCTGTCCTTCTCACTCTGAAAAGAACAAAAGAAAATCATCACATCTCAGGTCATTATTCTGCCCCCCAAGTCCTAGCTCTTGGCTTCTAAGTGCCATTCTCTACCTGAACTGGGCTCTTTGAGAAATGGTTGATCCCAGAGTTGAAGCCAGGAAAAGTACAAGATAAGCCTTGAACAACTTATGGAAGATCAAGAAGGTGCTCAAGGAATGATGGTGGTGTGTTCAAAGAATGAATTTGAAAGGGCTCCAACCAGCAAAATTAAGGACAATTTGAACATCAAAATATTTTTATGAGATTATTACCATTAAGTAAAGTAGGACACCATGTGTCCTTACAGACATAATAAATGAGAAAATTAAAATTTTGCTGAGGACACAGATATAGTTTTGAATTACTTTCTCATGAAACCCTTTTAATTTTTAAGGGGGAAAGAGTAACTTTTCCAGCAGAGCCTAGCAGCCCCCACTGTGATCACATAATCAAAGTTATCACCATCAATAATGGGACAAAGTAAATTGCGTATCACCTAATTGGATTCAGGAGTTGTGACATGTAGTTTAGAACAGCACATAGTGAAATAATAGTTCCAAGTTTTATTGAAATATAATTGACATATAACATTGTATTAGTTTTAGATGTGCAACATGAGGATTTATGTTTATATTGCAAAATGATTACCACAATAAGTTTAGTTAACATCCATCCCCTCACATAGTTACAATTTTTCTTTTCTTGTGATGAGAACTTTAAGATTGTCTCTCTTAAAATCCTGCACAGAGGACTGCTGCTGACCAGTGCTCACCAGCCTGAGACGCTTGTCTGCTCAACCGCCAGGGTGGGTGGGTGCTGGGAGCTGAGGCTCGGGCTTCGGAGGTCGGATCCCAGGGAGAGGACTGGGGTTGGCTGCATGAAGACAGCCTGAAGGGGCTAGTGCGCCACAGCTAGCCGGGAGGGAGTCCGGGAAAAAGTCTGGACCTGGTGTAGAGGCAAGAGACCATTGTGGGTGTGCAAGGAGAGGTGCGGGCCCGCCATAGGAGCTTCTTGCTCCGAGTGCTCACAGATGGCAGGGCACCGCCTACTTGAGCCCCAGAGGTGGGCACGAGCCACGGCTGTTATCTCGGTCCCCAGAGGCGGGTGCAACAGCTGCTGCTGCTGCCACCAAGGGTCCTGTGACCACATGCAGGTTACTGCCCACACCTTCCTGGGAGCCTGTGCAGCCCACCACTGCTGAGGATCCCACATTCCTGGGCCAACTTCCCTGGGAGAACGCACGGCGTGCCTCAGGCTGTTGTAACTTCACGTGGGCATACCAAACAACTAGCAAGACAGACACACAACCCCACCCATTAGCAGACAGGCTGCCTAAAGTCATACTAAGCTCACAGACAAGCCAAAACACACCGCCAGATGTGGCCCTGCCCATCAGAGGGGCAAGATCCAGCCCCACCTACCAGAACACAGGCACCAGGAAGTGTACACAAGCCTCTGGACCAATCTCACCCACTAGGGACAGACACCAGAAGTAAGGGGTACTATGACCCTGCAGCCTGCGGAAAGGAGACCCCAAACACAGTAAGTTAAACAAAAGGAGAAGACAGAGAAATATGCAGCAGATGAAGGAGCAAGGTAAAAACCCACAAGACTAAACGAATGAAAAGGAAATAGGCAGTCTACCTGAAAAAGAATTCAGAGTAATGAGAATAAAGATGATCCAAAATCTCAGAAATAGAATGGAGAAAATAAAAGAAACATTGAACAAGGACCTAGAAGAACTAAAGAGCAAACAAACAGTGATGAACACCACAATAACTGAAATTAAAAATACACTTGAAGGAATCGATAGCAGAATGACTGAGGCAGAAGAATGGATAAGTGAGGTGGAAGACAGAATGGTGGAAATAACTGCCACAGAGCAGAGTAAAGAAAAAAGAATGAACAGAATGGAGGACAGTCTCAGAGACCTCTAGGACAACATTAAACACACAAACGTTCAAATTATAGGGGTCCCAGAAGAAGAAGATTTTAAAAAAGGGACTGAGAAAATATTTGAAGAGATCATAGTTGAAAACTTCCCTAATATGAGTAAGGAAATAGTCAATCAAGTCCAGGAAGCACAGAGAGTCCCATACAGGATAAACCCAGGGAGAAACATGCCAAGACACATATTAATCAAACAATCAAAAATTAAATTCAAAGAAAAAATATTAAAAGAAGCAAGGGGAAAGCAACAAATAACATACAAGTGAATACCCATAAGGTTATCAGCTGATTTTTCAGCAGAAACTCTGCAGGCCAGAAGGGAGTGGCAGAATATATTTAATGTGATGAAAGGGAAAAACCTACAACCAAGATTACTCTACCCATCAAGGTTCTCACTCAGATTCAATGGAGACATCAAAAGCTTTACAGACAAGCAAAAGCTAAGAGAATTCAGCACCACAAAACCAGCTCTACAACAAACGCTAAAGGAACTTCTCTAATGGGGAAACACAAGAGAAAGAAAGGACCTACAAAAACAAACCCAAAACAATTAAGAAAATGGTAATAGGAACATACATATCGATAATTAACTTAAATGTGAATGGATTAAATGCTCCAACCAAAAGACATAGGCTTGCTGAATGGATACAAAAACAAGATCCATATATATACTGTCTACAAGAGACCCACTTCAGACCTAGGGACACATACAGACTGAAAGTGAAGGGAAGGAAAAAGTTATTCCATGCAAATGGAAATCAAAAGAAAGCTGGAGTAGCAATACTCATAACAGATAAAATAGAATTTAAAATAAAGAATGTTACAACAGACAAGGAAGGGCACTACATAATGATCAAGGGATCAATCCAAGAAGAAGATATAACAATTGTAAATATATATGCACCCAATGTAGGAGCACCTCAATACATAAAGCAAATGCTAACAGCTATAAAAGGGGGAATCAACAGTAACACAATAATAGTGGGGGACTATAATACCTCACTTAGAGCAGTGGACAGATCATCCAGACAGAAAATTAATAAGGAAACACAAGATTTAAATGACACAATAGACCAGATAAATTTAATTGATATTTATAGGACATTCTTCCAAAAACAGCAGATTACACTTTCTTCTCAAGTGCACATTGGAACATTCTGAGGATAGATCACATCGTCAGACACAAATCAAGCCTCAGTAAATTTAAGAAAATTGAAATCATATCAAGCATCTTTTCTGACCACAACACTATGAGATTAGAAATAAATTACAGGAAAAAAACTGAAAAAAACACAAACACATGGAGGCTAAACAATAACTACTAAATAACCAAGAGATCACTGAAGAAATCAAAGAAGAAACCAAAAAATACCTGGAGACAAATAACAATGAAAACACAACAACCCAAAACCTATGGGATGCAGCAAAAGCAGTTCTAAGAGGGAAGTTTATAGCAATAAAATCCTACCTCAGGAAACAAGAAAAATATCAAATAAGCAATCTAACCTTACACCTAAATGAACTAGAGAAAGAAGAACAAACAAAAACCAAAGTTAGTAGAAGGAAAGAAATCATAAAGATCAGAGCAGAAATAAATGAAATAGAAACAAAGAAAGCAATAGCAAAGATCAATAAAACTAAAGCTGGTTTTTGAGAAGGTAAACAAAATTGATAAACCTTTAGCTAGACTCATCAAGAAAAAGAGGGAGAGGACTCAAATCAATAAAATTAGAAATGAAAAAGGAGAAGTTACAACAGACACTGCAAAAATACAAAGCATCCTAAGAGACTACTACAAGCAACTCTGTGCCAATAAAATGGACAACCTGGAAGAAATGGACAAATTCTTAGAAAGATATAACCTTCCAACACTGAACCAGGAAGAAGTAGAAAATATGAACAGACAAATCACAAGTAATGAAATTGAACCTGTGATTAAAAATCTTCCAGCAAACAAAAGTCCAGGACCAGATGGCTTCACAGGTGAATTCTATCAAACATTTAGAGAAGAACTAACACCCATCCTTCTCAAACTCTTCCAAAAATTGGCAGAGGAAATAACACCCCCAAACTCATTCTAAGAGGCCATCATCACCCTGATACCAAAACCAGACAAAGATATTACAAAAAAAGAAAATTACAGACAAATATCACTGATGAATATAGATACAAAAATCCTCAACAAAATACTAGCAAACAGAATCCAACAGCACATTAAAAGGATCATACACCATGATCAAGTGGGATTTATCCCAGGGATGCAAGGATTCTTCAATATACACAAATCAATCAGTGTGATACACCATATTAAATTGAAGAATAAAAACCATATGACCATCTCAATAGATGCAGAAAAAGCTTTTGACAAAATTCAACACCCATTTATGATAAAAACTCTCCAGAAAGTGGGTATAGAGGGCACCTACCTCAACATAATAAAACCCATATACAACAAACCCACAGCAAACGTCATTCTCAATGGTGAAAAACTGAAAGCATTTCCTCTAAGATCAGGAACGAGACAAGGATGTCCACTCTCGCCACTTTTATTCAGCATAGTTTTGGAAGTCCTAGCCACAGCAATCAGAGAAGAAAAAGAAATAAAAGGAATACAAATTGGAAAAGAAGAAGTAAAACTGTCACTGTTTGCAGATGACATGATACTATACAAAGAAAATCCTAAAGATGCCACCAGAAAACTACTAGAGCTAATCAATGAATTTGGTAAAGTTGCAGGATACAAAATTAATGCACAGAAATCTCTTGCATTCCTATACACTAACAACGAAAGATCAGAAAGCGAAATTAAGGAAACAATCCCATTCACCATTGCAACAAAAATACCTAGGAATAAACCTACATAAGGAGGTAAAAGACTTGTACTCAGAAAACTACAAGACACTGATGAAAGAAATTAAAGATGACACAAGCAGAAAATACCATGTTCTCAGATTGGAAGAAGCAATATTGTGGAAATGACTATACTACCCAAAGCAATCTACAGATTCAATGCAATCCTTATCAACTTACCAATGGCATTTTTCAGAGAACTAGAACAAAAAATCTTAAAATTTGTATGGAGATGTAAAAGACGCTGAATAACCAAAGCAATTTTGAGAAAAAAATAACAGAGCTGGAGGAATCAGACTCCCTGACTTCAGACTATACTACAAAGCTACAGTAACCAAGACAATATGGTACTGGCACAAAAAACAGAAATATAGATCAATGGAACAGGATAGAAAGCCCAGAGATAAACCCACGCACCTATGGTCAACTAATCTATGACAAAGGAGGCAAGGATATACAATGGAGAAAAGACAGCCTCTTCAATAAGTGGTGCTGGGAAAACTGGACAGCTACATGTAAAAGAATGAAATTAGAACATTCCCAAACACCATACAGAAAAATAAACTCAAAATGAGTTAAACACCTAAATGTAAGACCAGATACTATAAAACTCTTATATAAAACTCTTAGAGGAAAACATAGGAAGAACACTCTTTGACATAAATCACAGCAACATCTTTTTTGACACACCTCCTAGAGTAATGGAAATAAAAACGTAAATAAACAAATGGGACCTAATGAAACTTAAAAGCTTTTGCACAACAAAGGAAACCATAAACAAGAGAAAAAGAGAAACCTCAGAATGGGAGAAAATATTTGCAAATGAATAAACAAAGGATTAATCTCCAAAATATACAAGCAGCTCATGCAGCTCAATATCAAAAAAAACAAACAACCCAATCAAAGAATGGGTGGAAGACCTAAATATACATTTCTCCAAAGAAGATATACAGATGGCCAACAAACACATGAAAAGATGCTCAACATCACTAATTATCAGAGAAATGCAAATCAAAACTACAATGAGGTGTCACCTCACACCAGTCAGAATGGCCATAATAAAAAAATCTACAATAAATTCTGGAGTGAGTGTGGAGAAAAGGGAACCCTCTTGCACTGTTGGTGGGAATGTAAATTGATACAGCCACTATGGAGAACAGTATGGAGGTTCCTTAAAAAACTAAAAATAGAATTATCATATGACACAACAATCCCACTACTGGGCATATACCCAGAGAAAACCATAATTCAAAAAGGCACATGTACCCCAATGTTCACTGCAGCACTATTTACAATAGCCTGGTCATGGAAGCAACCTAAATGTCCATCGATAGACAAATGGATAAAGAAGATGTGGTACATATATACAATGGAACATTACTAAGCCATAAAAAGGAATGAAATTGGGTCATTTGTAGAGACTTGGATGGACCTAGAGACTGTCATACAGAGTGAAGTAAGCCAGAAAGAGAAAAACAAATGTCGTAATTAACGCATATATGTGGAATCTAGAAAAATGGTATAGATGAACCAGGGGTTTGCAAGGCAGAAATAGAGAAATAGATGTAGACAACCAATGTATAGACACCAAGGGGAGAAAGGGGGGAGTGGGATGAATTGGGAGATTGGGATTGGCATATATACACTAATATGTATAAAATAGATAACTAATGAGAACCTGCTGTATAGCACAGGGAACTGCACTTCACTGTACAGTAGACTCTAACATGACATTATAAAACAACTCTACCATCCCCCCAAAAAAAGAACTAACCAACAATATTTACTCATTAGCAAGGGATAATATATAAGCTATTCATTTTGATAATAAGCAAGTAAGCACACCTTTATTGCAAATCTTATCTTCAGTCCCAGTTTACTCACAAAATGGAAACAAGGTCAGTAGCATGCATTTAGGAATAAACCAATCACCAGGAAAATGCCCAAAAGAAAAGAAACATTTCCGGTAGTGTCCCCAGGTTAAAGAATTTTTTGCTCTCTTTCTAACCCCAGATGGTCTGGCCAACTTTTATTTCCAGGAAGATATAGACATAGTACCTGAAACAGAAAGAAATAAGAAACACCCCAATGCATAATGGACACACTGTGAAATTGTCAAAATTTGATAATGATGACTTAACAGAGAGAGAATCTCTTTGTCAATAAACGCAGATATTACCTAGATGACAAGTTTCCTGAAAGTAATATTTTATAGTCTTTTAACAATAATTCCCAAACAGCAGAGGATCTGCTCACACACTTCAAAAGGCAATTATTTGCTGGGTTTTTTATTTATCATGCATCTCTAACTCATGTTGTAATAAAAAACAAAAGAACAAATATTTTGGGTACTTTGTAGCCTTCAATGCATAAGTTCCTGTCACACACACACACACACACACACACACACACACACACACACACACACAGAGCAATGTAAGGTCATTATCCTCCAAAGGTTTATAGCTCAGTAATAATGTCTGTATGAATGTGAGTATTTGTTCTGCTTTGACTCACATTTCCCAATGACTATAGATAATTATTAGTAGTGTAGTGAAATCACAACAATTATTTTAAAATTGTTTAAAAAATACATTAACAATGGTTCTCTAAGATACTATTTCTTTCCTATGTTAACATCTTATAAAATCATTAATATATTTTGTTTGTTGGTTAAAAAAAAAGATTTTTTCTCTTAGCAGCTTTCAAATATGTGACACAGTATCGTCAACTATAATCACCATGCTGCACATTACATCCCCAGGACTAATTTATCTTATAACCTAGTTTGTGCCCTTTCACAACCTTTACTCATTTTGCCAACCCCCCAACTCCCCACCACTGACAACCACCCCCTCTACTCTGTGTCTATGAGTTCAGTTTTTAATATGTTCCACATATAGGTGAAATCACATAGTATTTGTCTTTCTCTATCTGCTATATATCATTTAGCATAATGCCCTCAAGGTCTATCCACGTTGTTGCAAATAGCAGGAATTCCTTCTTTTTATGGCTGAATAATATTCCATTGTGTACATATACCATAGTTTTGTTATCCATTCTTCTGTGGATGAACACTTAGGTTGTTTTCATGTCCTGGCTAATGTAAATAATGCTACAATGAACATATGAGTGCAGGTATCTTTTTGAGATGATTTCGTTTTCTTTGATTAAATACCCAGAGGTGGAATTGCTGGATCATATGATATTTCTAATTTTTTGAGGAATCTCCATACTGTTTTCCATAGTAGCTGCACCAATTTACATTTCCACCAAAAGTGCACGAGTTCCCTTTTCTCCACATCCTTGACAACACTTGTTATTTCTTGTCTTTCTGAAAATAGGCATTCTAATCAGTGTGAAGTAATACCTCATTGTGGTTTTGATTTGCATCTCTCTGATGATGAGTGATGTTGAGCACCTTTTAGTGTATCTGTTGGCCATTTGTATGTCTTCTTTGAAAAAACATTTATTCAGATCCTCTGCCTAGTTTTTAATTAGATTTTTTTTTTGCTTTTGAACTGTGTGAGTTACTTAATATTTTATATATTAATCCCTTACAAAATATGTGATTAGCAAATATTTTCTCTTTCTGAAGTCTCCTTTTTCATTTTATTGAGAGTTTCTTTTGCTGTGCAAAAGTGTTTTAGTTTGATGTAGTCCCACCTGTTGATTTTTGCCTTTGTTGCCTTTGTGCTTTTGGTGTCAAATTTAAAATATCATGCCAAGACCAATATCAAGGATATTACCCTCTATCTTTTCTTCTAGGAGTTTTATGTTTTCAGGTCTTATATTCAAGTCTTTATTCATTTTGAATTGATTTTTGTGTATGGTGTAAAATAATGCTCCAGTTTCAATATTTTGCATGTGGATATCCAGTGTTCCTAGCACCATTTATTAAAGAGACTATTCTCTTCCCATTATATTTGTAGATCCTTTGACATAAATGAAATGGCAACATATGCGTGGGTTTATTTCTGGACTCTGTATTGTTCCACTGATCTATGTCTTTTTTATGTCAATTCCATACTGTTTTTTGTTTTTTTTTTTTGTAGCACCCGGGCTCAAGAATTATGTCTTGTGGGCTCCAGAGCACAGGCTCAGCAGTTGTGGTGCACAGGCTTAGCTGCTCCGTGGCATGTGGAATCTTCCCGGACCAGGGCTCGAACCCATGTCCCCTGCATTGGCAGGCAGATTCTTAACCACTGTGCCACCAGGGAAGTCCCTCCATACTGTTTTGATAACTGTAGATTAGTAATATAGTTTGAAATGAGTGATGCCTCCAGTTTTGTTCTTCTTTCTCGTGATTCCTTTGGCTATTCATGGTTTTTGTGGTTCCATGCACATTTTAGGTTTTTTTCCTCTTTCAGTGAAAACTACCGTTGGAATTTTGATAGGGATTGAATTGAATTTACAGATTTCTTTGGTTAGTATGGCTATTTGAACAATGTTAATTCTTCCAATCCACCACCACAGACTATCTATCCATTGATTTGTCTCTTAAATTTCTTTCATCAATGTCTTATAGCTTTCCAGTGTACATAGTTTTCATAACCTTGGTTAAATTTATTCCTAGATATTTTATTCTCTTTGATGCAATTGTAAATGGGATTGTTTCCATAATTTCTCTTTTGGATAGTTCATAGTTAATGTATAGAAATGCAACTAATTTTTGTATATTGTTTCTGTATTCCACATCTTTAACAATACATTGATTAGTTCTAACAGTTTACTGTTGGAGTTTGGGGTTTTCTATATATAATATCATGTCATCTGTGAAAAGAGACAGTTTTACTTCTTTCTGACTGATTTGTATGACTTTTGTTTCTTTTTCTCACCTAATTGTTCTGGCTAACTTCCAGTACTATGTTGAATAAAATTGGCAAGAGTGGGCATTCTTTTCCTGTTCCTGATCTTAGTAGAAAAGCTTTCTGCTTTTCACCATTGAGTATGATGTTAGCTGTTGGCTTGTCATAAACGGCCTTTATTATGTTGAATTTTGTTCCCTCTATACCCGGTTTGTTGAGAGTTTTTATCATGAATGGTTGTTGAATTTTGTCAAATGCTTTTTTGCATGTATTTAGATGATGATATAACTTTTTATTCTTCACTGTATTAAGTAGTGTGTCACACGGATTGATTTGTGCATTTTGGATCATCTTTGCATCCCTGGAAAACAACCCACTTGATCGTGGTGTATGATTATTTGAATATATTGTTGAATTTGTTTTTCTAATGTTCTGTTGAGAATTTTTGTATCTATACTCATCAAGGATATTGGCCTGTAATTTTCTTTTCCTGTAGCATACTTGTCTAATTTTTATATCAGGGTAAGGCTGCCATCTTAAAATGAGATCCCCTTTCTTCTTTTTTTGAAAGAATTTGGGAAGGACAGGTATTCATCCTTCTTTAAATGTTTGGTAAAATTCACCAGTGAAGCCATCTTGTCCTAGACTTTTATTTGTTGTGAGGTTTTTGATTACTGATTGAATCTCCTTACTACTAGGAGATTGGTCTGCTCAGATTTTCCATTTGCTGATGATTCAGTCTTTGATGCTTATTTTCTAGGAATTTATTTCTTTTAGGTCGTCCAATTTGTTGGTGTATAGTTGTTCATTGTAGTCTCTTATAATCCTTGGCATCTCTGTGTTATCACTTGTAACATGACATTCATTTTTAAATTTATTTATTTGAGTCCTCTCTCTTCTACCTTGGTAAGTCTAGATAAGGTTTGTCTATTTTGTTTGTCTTTTAAAAAACAGCTCTTAGTTCCATTTATCTTTTCTCTTGTTTTTATTCTATATTTTATTTCTGCTCTGATTTTTGTTATCCTTCATTCTACTAATTTTGGACTTAGTTTGTTCTTCTTTCAAGTACCTTCAGGTGTAAAGTTAGTGAGTTTATTAGATAGCAAACCATGGGTAATCATTAGTTAAATCCATTTCACATGTAACCTGCCTTCACTAATCAAAGTCGTTTTAATTGTTGCTACAAAAGTCTTGCATGTCCTCTGAGAGGCACACAGCCTAAACAATAAGATGTTTGTTCAACTTGTTTTCCAGAAATGAGGAGTCAGCTGTGTCTAGTCCAAGCTGAGCCAAGAGTCAGCTGTGGCTAATTTGAGCTGAGCTAGTTAAGACTGGATAGGACCACTGACCCTCCAACTGGGCATGTATGACTGTCCACTCTGTGGCCTTCTGATGTCAGAGGGCCAAAAACTCCACCCTCATCTCATGCTGAGTGCTTTTTTTTTTTTAACTTGCAGAGACCTGTAGCCTAATAACACCTGCACAGAACGATTACTGCATCTTTTTCCAATCACCTTTCCCCACAATCTCCATGCCTCAGACCACCCTGCTTTTTTATTCTTTATCCCATAAATATCCTGAGCCCCTTTCCTTTGGAGACACTTCTTCTCCTATCTCCTCACTTGGCTGCCTTGTGAATAAATCTTTCTTTGCTGCAAGCCTCAGCATCTCAGCATTTTGGTACGCTGTGCATTAAGCAAACGAACCTGGTTCAGTAAGAGAGATCGTTCTTATTTTTTTATGTGGTATTTATCCAAATGAAACTCCCTCATAGAATTGCTTTTGCTGCATCCCATAAGTTTTGGTTGTAGTATTTCCATGTTAATTTGCCTCAAGATATTTTTAAATTTCTCCTTTATTTATTGACCATTTAGTTGTTTTGTGGCATGTTTAATTTCCACATATTTGTCAATTTTCCAATTTTCTTCTTGTAATTTATTTCTATTTTCATACCATTGTGTTCAGAAAAGATGCTTGATATGATTTCAATCTTCTTAAATTCATTAAGACCTGTTTTGGGCGTAATATATGATTTATCCTGGAGAATACTGCATGTACATTCGAAAAGAATTTGTATTCTGCTGCTTTTAAATGGAACATTCTGTAAATATCTGTTATGTCCATCTGGTATAATGTGTTAAATTCAATGTTTCCTTATTGATTTTGTATCTGGATTATCTATTCATTGATGAAAGTAGGGTATTGAAATCCTGTGCTATTATTGTATTGCTGTCTATTTCTCCCTTTAGGTATTAATATTTGCTTTATATATTTAGGTGTTCCGATGTTGGGTGCACAAATATTGACAAATGTTATATCCTCTTGTTGAATTGACTGCTTTGACATTACATAATGACATTCTTTGTCTCTTACTATACTCTTTGTCTTATAGTCTATTTTGTCTGATATAAGTACAGTTACCCCTTGTTTTCTTTTGATATCTATTTTCATGGAATATCTTTTATATCCTTTCACTTTCCATCAATGTGTACCCTTAAGCTGAAGTGAGTCTCTTATAGGCAGCATATAGTTGGGTCTTGGTGTTTTATTCATTCAGCCATTCTGTATTTTACTTGGAGAATTTAGTCCTTTTACATTTAAAGTAATTATTGACGGGTATGCACTTATTATTGCCATTTTGTTCATTGTTTTTTGGGTGTTTTGTAACTCCTTTCTTCCCTTCTTCTTGTCTTTTCCTTTGTGCTTTTTACTACTTTTGTCTTTTACCCTTCATACTTGATTTATAAGTGACTAATCCACCACCATTACAACTTTAGATTATTCTGAATTTAACTATATATTTACCTTTTCCAGTTATATTTCTACTGTCATATGTTTTCTTGTTATTAATTACTGTTCTTTCGTTTCAGCTTAAAGAGCAAAGAGAGCATTCCCTGGGTGGCAATCACAAAAGCTGGGGCACCAAACATATGTATAAGCTCTTTCCAGGAATACACCAGCCACCTGGGGCAGGGCTGACAGAGAATGTGATGATGGCACCCATTAGCCTTCTCAATTTCTAGAGAGGAGTACAGTTGGCCCTAGGTTGTGTTGAATTGGAAGCAGGCTGTAGCTTTTCAGTTATGCAAATAGGCATCTTTCAGGTAATGACTTACAGATGGGTGTTTCTGTCTGCTGCCTCTATGCTGCACTCTGTGGGGATAGCCACAGAAAGTCTTTGGGAAGCTCTTATTTACTGTAGTCCTGGGGGTCTCATGAATGCAAGGCCTGATCACTTTTAGAACTATGTATTTTGGGGGCCCAAAGCTCAGGTGGAAGTCTTAGGAATTGGGATGCCTGATGTTGGTTCAAATATTTTGCTCCTTAGAGAGATTCCTGGAGTTGTGATTTCCCTCCCAATTGTATGGCAATGTGCCAGGGGTAGGATTTATAGGGACTGTTTATCACAGCCATTCCTACTATTTTCAATGTAAGTTTTTTCTCTCATTTGCCCAATGCAAAGAAGTTGCTCAGCTAGGTTCTGGATTTATTTTAGAGAGACATATTCTATGTATGGCTGTAGGTTCTGTGTGTCTTTGGGAGGATGTGAGTTCTGGAGCCTCCTATGTCACCAGCTTGGACCTGACATCCTCGAATTAATTTTTTTTAATGTTGGATGAGCTTGCCTTCCTTTGTGGTCTGCCTTCATCCAGTAACTTGTGTTTATTTAGTGAGAAGTTGGGCTTAGTTTGCAGTGGGTTGTTATAGTTACCCTTGGTGCACTCCAGGCTTCAAAGTCTAGTGATAAATTGTGTTCAGGATGTGGGTCAGTTTACTGGAGAGTTTTACTGAATGTCTCCTCAGAGAGAATCTCTCTTGCAACCTTCCCACCTGCAATTCACTTTTCTTTTACTCAGTGCTTGTTAGCCTGGGGCTGTGGAATGGGAGACCGAGTATTTTCTGATATTTGATATATGTCAGTCTTAAGCAGGCACTGTAAAGCTCCTGATGCCACACCCCATTTCAAGATAGTTTTGAAGTCAAACTGTGGGGATTTGACCAATTTATCTCTTTGATCATGTCATCACTCAACATCACTCATGTTCACAGAGCTCAGGACTAGTTAGAAATCTGAGTGCTGTGTCTGAGTGTGTATATATGAGGGGAGCTGATGAGTGTCTATATATGAGGGGAGCTGATGGGTGACAGTGTGTGAAGGAGGAGGGTTGACAGCATCTTTCAGTCTAAAGAGATTCAACATGTAGACAAACGTAATGATCCCAGTTAGGAACAGGTCAGAGTGGAAAAGTTCAGGAAAGTAAAGTGAGGCCACTCCTTCTGGGGCCACATGTCCCATGTGGCTTGGTGGGGGCAAAACCACATAGAGTATTGAGTCTACTATTATCCTAGGACAGGGAAGTGACTTCAGCACTCCTACTCCTTCATCCTGCTATTCTTCCTGCCCCACACCACAAGATTCCTTGAGAGGGAATACAAAGGGTTAGAAGTTTCTCATCCTGCTCTGGAAGTGCTGAGGCCCAGGAGAGGGGAAGTTTAGGAGTCATGCCTTGGATCTAGGAACCAGGACACCATAGGGTGGGTTGACAGTGAATCTTGAGTCATCTTTTGTCCCCGACTAAGAGGTAAGTGTGGGAAGAATGTGCAGAGGCAGGGGAATGGAGCTGTGTTTTCAATCTCGGGTGAGTGGTCTGGCTAAAGTATCAAGTACCTGGACAGAGACCCTTTCAGGTTGGGGGGAAAAGTGGGAAGAACTAAAGTAGAGTAGCTGCTGGGGGAGAAGGGATGCTCCAGGCAGAGGCAGTTAAAATGGCCAGAAAATCACGTCTGGGCTCCTAGCATCTGGTCAGCTACTCTTTCCAGTCCTGGTATTAAGAGGAGGACTAGATTATGCAGTGCCTTGCTAGCCACATGAAGAATTGCAGGTTGTATCCTGAAAGCAACAATGGAAGGTTTTCAGAAGGGGAATAAAACTGGAGAGTTTTAAGGAGGGGCATGTAATACCACCTGCTGGAGAGGCCAAAGGTCTCCTGCATTAGGATTGAAGCTGTGATATTTACAATAGAGGTTTTCATGCTCTATGAGGATAAGGGAGTTCACAACATGACTCTTATGAAGAGTTTTCATAAGGACTCCTGTTTAAGAACCAACAAAAACCTCCTTTATCACAATTCATAGGCCTTTAAGTAAACTGCAGCGTTCACTATAACCTGGTACTATAATCGCTCATTTAGCTTTATTTCCCATTTCTCTCCAAAATGAATACTCAAGCAATCTTGTTTTCTCTCTTTATAAATGCATCATGTTCATTCTTACTCCTGTCTTATCCATGCTGTTCCTCTTGACTGGACTGCCTTTCCTGGAGCTTCCAGATGCATGTAGCTGAAGGCATAGTTCAAGTCCCCTCTGCTTGATGTAACTTTCTCTCAGTCTCCAGGACACCCTGATGATGGTTGCTCTGAAATTGCACTATTTTCTCTAGCACTGTACTTAAACCACATATTCTCTAAGAAATGTTCTCTGTGTAAATGAACAGTATCTTATAGTGGTTTGATGTTTCCCTCATCACCAAAAACTAGATGCATGGTACATGGCTTAAATTGTTGAATTACCTGTCTTTCAAATGTATAGGGTGAATGGATTCATGTTGCAAGTCCTGAAAGTTCTCAAAATAGCCAAAATCTATTTATCTCAAGAGATTGGGTGGGATCAGCATTTAGTTGTTTAAACAACAGTGTCAACAGAAAGGTGAGGAAACTGATTTCAAAAAAGATGCATGCATTTTTTAAAAAATAAATTAAAGGTAAATATTATTATTATTATTATATCATCCATTCATTTGCCAATATTTTGATAGAGATAAAGGCTGAGTATGACCTTGCGCTTCTGCTTATCTTTCTTGCATAAAGACATGCATTTTACTTTTGTTTAGAGTCAAAATTTTAAGATACTTGAAAAGTTATCTTAGTGAAGAATACCAGATTTTTACTACCAATTTCATTCATATTTGTCTCAACTGTAACTAACTCAGTGGCAATCAACTTTAGGCACCAGATGAATAAGCATTTTCACGAATTCAGCTTAGTTTCCAGAAACTTAGAAACAATTTCTTTTTATAACTATTTAAGCAAGGTAGTAAATAATATTTATTAACTTTCTGTAATTATGATGATAGATATATTTTGTATAAATTTGTTTAAGAACAAACACAAATCACTTTTAATAGAACTCAACTTGTCAGAGCAGATGTACCCAAGAAACTATAGAACTAATAATCCTCTTAATGTGCTCATCACATGTATTCATCATAATTTGGGCTTTGTGGGTAGGTTTTACAGAGAGAATAAGGAATGTCAACCCAGTGAGTCGGGTAAGTAAAGATCACTTATCATGATTATCATGACTTTCTCTGATGATTATTTTATGACAATGAAAACACAGCCACCATTAATCCAGTAGCTAGAATAATGAGACATTCTTAAATGTTTCAAGGCTCTCTAAGAACATTCCTGCTCCAAAAAAGAAAAGAAAGAAAGTAAAGTGAAAAGGGAGGAAGGAAGGAAGGAAGGGAGGGAGGGAGGGAGGGGAGAAAGTTCTCTTTTGCAGTAGAAGCCAACAAAAAATTGTAGAAGAAATTATGGAATTAGAAAATAAATCACCATTTGACAATTACCATCCTAATAATTTTGATTCCAGGAGGAAAACATTAATGGCTGCTAAAACCAGTTCTAAAAGTTTGAGAAGAAACAATATATTTATATTTTCTCAAAATGGCTCCGTAAAATATACTTATTAAGAAATAGAGTAGAATATATTAATTATTATACAGTTACTACAGAACACAATTTAGCTAAGCTTTCTGACATTATATAACAAAGATCCTCTTTCCTCTAGTTTCCATTGCTCTTCATTTTCATCTGGGCCCTCAGCTGCAGCACCTTTAAATACATATTTCCAGTCTGTTCATGATGATTTAGGCATTCCCTAAGACTGTACACATCTTCTCTACCATGCTCCTCACTTCCTTCTGAGTACTGACCAGCAGAGACATTAATGTCTGTATTTCTATGAACAGTCTATTTAAGACCATCTTGGCTTTTTCAATCATACTCAAAATTCTTCCAGCCTCTAACCATTTCCAAATCCCAAAACTAGTTTTACATGTTTAGGTACTTGTTATAGTAGCACCCCACTTCCAGATACCAAAATCTATATTAGTTTTAATCACAGCTATAACAAACCACCACAAACTTTGTGGCTTTACCACAACACAAATGTATTATCTTATAGTTCTGGAGGTCAGAAGTCTGAAATGAGTTACTGTGTATCATGGTATGTTTGTGTCCCCCTCAAAATTCATATGTTGAAGCCCTAACCCCAAAGTGACTGTACAGTATTTAGAGATGAGACTCTAAGGAACTAATTAGGGTTAAATGAGGATAAATGAATGGGGCCCTGATCTTGTAGGATTAATGTCCTCAAAGGAGACTAGGATTTCTCTCTCTCTCTTTCTCTCAATCCATACACACACACTAAGGAAAGGCCTTGTGAGGACATAGTGAAAAGGTAGCCTTCTACAAGCCAGGAAGAGAGCCCTCACCAGAAGTCCACCATGCTGGCACCTTCACCTCAGACTTCCAGCCTCAAAAACTGTGAGAAAATATATTTCTGTGTTTAAGCCTTTCAATCTGTGGTATTTAGTTATGGCATCCCAAACAGACGAATACACCAGATTAAAATCAAGGTATTAGAAGACTTTCATTCTTTCTGAAGGCACTAAGATAGAATCCTTTTCCTTGCCTTTTCCATCTTTAAAGGTCACCTACATCCCTTGATTTATGGCCTCTTTCCATCTTCAAAACCAGCAAATGCCTTCATTGTAACATCTCCATCTCTGACTACAATTCTTCTGTCTCCCTCTCCCACATTTAAAGGGCCCTGGGGAGTACCTTGAGCCCATCTGGATAATCAGAAATAATGTTTCTATTTTAAGTTTACTCGATTAGTAACGTTAATTCCACTCACAGTTAAATTCACCCTTGCTATGTAACATATCATTGGGTTAAGGATGTGGACATCTTTGCAGGGCCATTATTCTTCATAGGAACTCAATCACACACTCACCTAGGAATGCTTTCAAAAATAACTGAGTTCTCTTCAGCCAGGTTGAAAATGTATTGAGATTAGTTCTTTTGTAAATTGAAAAATAACCACTTTGATTATGCCATTACCCCTGACATTCAGGTAACTGAAAACACCCATAAACAGAGTAACTATACATACGGACGTAAATAAAACCAAAAGCCTCTATTTAAGAAAAACAAATATAACTGGCAAGACACTTCTGTCAATTCTTTTTTCTATTCAGTGAATAATACTATTCATGGCTCTTTCATGAATGAAATATTTTTTTAAATGATTTTTTTTAAGGGAACTTTATTTTTTTGGCTGCTTTGGGTCTTTGTTGCTGCGTGGGCTTTCTTTAGTTGCAGCGAGTGGGGGCTGTGGTGCATGGGCTTCTCATTGCTGTGGCTTCTCTTGTTGGAGCATGGGCTCTAGGCGTGCAGGCCTCAGTAGTTGTGGCACATGGGCTCAGGAGTTGTGGTTCACGGGCTCCAGAGTGCAGGCTCAGCAGTTGTGGTACAGGGGCTTATTTGCTCCATGGCATGTGGGATCTTCCCAGACCTGGGCACGAACCCATGTCCCCTGCATTGGCAGGCAGATTCTCAACCACTGCACCACCAGAGAAGCCCCGTGAATGAAATATTTTAAACAATGTCTCTCTCTCTGATATATATATATCCATAAATGAAAGATAGTATTACTTTTTATGTGTTTTAATAGGAAATAAATGGCATCGTACAATATACATCTTCTACAACTGGAATTTTTCATTTAATATTTTTGTAGCTTGTCCACATTGATATTTGTAGCTCTGGTTTGCATACCTTTATGGTTACACAGTACTCTGTCTTATGAATGTAACAAAATGTATTTAACTGTTCAGTGTTTGATGAGCATTTTGGTGATTGCCAACTATGATGGTTAATTTTGTGTTAACACTTTTAGGCCAAAGTACCCAGATATTTGGTCAAACATTATTCTACATGACTCTTTGAAGGTATTTTTTAAATGAGAGTAACATTTAAATCAGTAGACTTTGAGTAAAGCAGATTACCCCCCATGATATGGGGGAGCCTCATCCATCAGCTGAAGGCCTCAATAAAATGACTGATCTTCCTCAAAGAGAGACCAACATACTGCTTTTGGACTCAGACTGCAGGATCCACTCTTCACCAGATCTCCAGTCTGTTGGCCTACCCTGCAGATTTTGGACTTGCCAGCTTCCACAATCATGTGAGCCAATTCCTTAAAATCTCCCTCTCCCCCTCCCCTTCACCCTGTACTCTCCCTCATTCTGTTTCTCTGGAGAACCCTAATACAATAACTTTCTCTATAATCAACATTTCAGTGGGTATTTCTGTACATGTTTCCCTGTATGCATATGGAAGAAGTTCTCTGGGGCTATTCCTATTATTGGAGCTGCTGGTTTGAAGGGTATAAACATCATCATTATCATGAGATATTGTAATATTGCTCTCCAAGCTGGTTATCCCAATTTATCATCTTAACAGCATTGCTCTTGCTTTACATACCCACCACATCTTGATATTGTCAGTTTTTGTCAACTGGCATTTTTAATAAGGAATCTCATTGTTGTTTGAATTTGCATTTCTGAGATTTCTAGTGAAGTTGAGCATAGTTTCATTTGTTTGTTGGATGTCCATATTTCCTCTAATATGAATCACCATTTTACATATTTAAATCTTTTTTTCTATTGGTTTGCTCATCTTTTTCTTATTGATTTCAAGAAGTTCTTTTTTAGGTTACCAATCTAAGTTATATGCATTGCAAATATCTTCTCCCAGATTGTGGGTTTTCTTTTACTTTATTTGTGATGCATTTTTGTGTAGAAATTTACTAGATTTTGAGTAAGCCATAGTGTCTCTATACTTCCTTTAATTACTTATTCATGTCAGTTCTCTGAAACCTGTGATGCAGGTTACTGGGGCCAAAAGGGTACAGTTCTGGGATGCTCATTTGATCTTTCTGGGTCCAGAAAAAGGAAAGGTTTTCAATGTTTTAATCTGGCTGAGGGCTTATGAGTTGCTTTTGGTCTGTACCTGATTAGCCTTTCTCATCTTCCTCCAGGAGAAGTTAGCCACCTGAGGAGCATAGTTCCTTTCGGACTAGTTTCATCTTTTACTGAGTGGCAGCCTTTATCACAGTCTTCTCCCCTTGTAGCGGGCAGTGGGCACTTGTCTGTCTCTCCTGAATAGCTAGAGTGAGAACTGCTAAACCTCTGCCCCTATTTTCAGGGAATACCCCCACCAGTGTTTCACTGACATCATGGGTGGAGACCAGGTTCATGCTCACATCCACTTAACAAGCCCCATCCCTTGGTTCAAGGGGGTTTACGAGTGTGTGGTGTTGACCATAGCTAAGGTTAGCAAACAGGCTCATGCACGAGAGAAGCTCACCATAGTATCCCTATCACTCTGCTTCAGGTCCTCATGCAGTGAAGTTGCTCTCTCTCTCTTCCGTTTTGAATACATTTCACTCCTGTTTTGAGATACCAAAGTCTTTACCTTTTTCCTTACCCAAAGCCTGATACCAAATGTGATGTCCTAATTCACATTCCACTTAGTCTTTCTCCCTTTCGTATACATTTGAAGAGGGGCTTCTCAAGAACATCCCCCTGCACAGATGCAAAAAAGGGAAATCAGTACAACTGAAGACTACATGCAATACTCTTAAACCATTTTATGGACTGTAATATAATTTTTAAAATTCTATGATCATTGTTCAACATAGAGTTGCAGGGCCTTTAACTACCAATAAACCCACGAGGAAGTGGCCCCAACTTGGTCAGTTATTCAAATTAAGTGTGTGTAGTGCTTGGCACTCCACTCTGTCCCTCCACTGCCATCCCAGAACTGCAGGCAAATCATCAGCTCTACATCCTAGTACACATGTGAGTAGTCACAGAACGAAGTAGCTTCAAAGTTCTGAATGGAATGTTTATTGTTATGGCTGTTTGGATGTCCCATCTTAGACTCTTCCTCACAGTAGCTTTGAGAGGCTGTTGATGTGGGCCAGACAGAGGATCAAGCCTCCTCAAACTCACCTCTCAGGTAGCCATTTCATGTGGAGTTTTTCCAGGGACTAATGTGTTCCAACTGTTGGTCACCATAACTGATGTCTGCCCTTTCTTTAAGTCTATGGTCCTATTCATGACCTACTGAAGATTTTATAACTTACATTAGGAAATGGTAGTCTTCAGGCAAAAGGATCTATAACTTGGCCGATGGTTCATTGCTGATGTTCTGATATAAGTGAAAATCTTGCTCCCTTTCTGGAGACGGTGCCCACCTTCCTGGGTTTAGGACAAGTCTCTGAGATTCCCACTCAAGTGTTCAATATCAAAAGTTGGAAGCAGAGATTTATATTTATATCTGGAGAACAGAAAAACAGCTATCACAGCTCATGAGTAACAAATCTCCAGCCCCATCTTATTTCTGAATTATAATTAGCCACATATCCAAAATACATCTGCCCCTACGTGAGCCTCTTCTCTCCTGTCCTGATACAGTTACTCCATCCACACTCCCTGCCCCCATTTTGTGGTCCATCACAATGACTCCTGCTCTTCCTCTTCTTCAGGATACCTGGGTGTTATATCTAGCTTCTCTATTTATAAATCTAAATGACAACAAAACATCTCTGAGGTGCATATTTTTTTATCTTTAAAACTGGGATGAGAGGAGAATGACATTATTGAAGTGGCAAAATCACAGTTTTCTAACATATTCCACCCAAAGAAGACTGATCTTGACAGTCACCCAAGAATGAGAATGCCTTTGTGAAAGCCAGCAGTTAAGCAGAGATATTCCAGCACACTGTTGGAGCAAAAAATATATATATATCAGAGATTGGGCACACTGAAGAGGGTAAGAGGAAGGATTTCACTTTACCCACATCACCTGTTCCCCAAGGCAGCAAAGCTCAGTACCAAGGGAGACATTCTTGGCTATGATTTTTCCCACTGAGCAAAGTTGGGCATGAGAGGGAGTACCTAGCTTCCCCAGATGTGCAGGAAGCTGCCAAAGAGAAAAACCTATCCAGAATACTGAGGTATGTCAAACAAAGAGGGGGCAGCTGGGAGAACTGTAGCTGGAGCTCTTGGAGGACAGCAAAAGGGCACGGATCCTATAAACTGCATCACAGACTCCATCAGGTAGCCCACCCACTAGCCCTTGGGGACACCTCACCTGCAGATCCCACCAAACTGGCCCACAGGCACCCCAAATACTTCATGTGCCTCACCTACTCACATCCCTACCCTCTGGCCAGCTCCTGTGCGTGCCGCCAAAGGTGGCAAGAGTGAATATTTGGAGATGGCTAGTGAGTACACACAGAAAGGAAGCCTGACAATACAAGTCTGGAAAAAAAAAATCACACAAACTTGAGCATTCAACACCAGCCTAGGGAAAGCAAACAAGAGGTTGTCAATAGCTGGCCTGGCTTTGCAGGATAAAGAGAAGGCATAAAATCTTAAGAATTACCCCCAACAGGGAACAAGAAGTGTGGAGCGGACATGTTCATAGAAAGGTCTGAGAAAGCCTCAGAATCCCTAATAGGGCTGTCAGAAGATATTTCTCTCCAGAAAAAGGTCAGTAAAGACTAAATTATGTTAAATCATATAATTATCATTTCCTTTTATTTTGAGAATAATTGATTTACTCTGTTAGCAATTTTGAAGTTTACACTACAGTATTGTTCACTATAATCACTATATATTGTGCATTAGTCTCCAGAACTTATTTATCTACTAGTTGCAAGACTGTACCTATAAACAACATCTCCCCAGTTCTCCAACTCCTTACCCCCAATAACTTCCATTCTACTCTCTGGTTTTTTACAAGTTCGTTAGATTCCACATATAAGTGATATCATACAGTACTTGTCTTTCTCTGTCTGAATTATCTCACTTAGCATAATGGCCTCAAGATATATCCATGTTGTTACAAATGGCAGGATTTCCTTTTTTCTCATGGCTGAATAATATTCCATTGTATAGGATAAAAATATCTATATAGATAACTCACATCTTCTTTATCCATGTATTCATTGATGGACACTTATGTTGTTTCCATATCTTGGCTATTGTGAATAATGCTGCATTGAACATAGGTGTGCAGATCTCTTTGAGATACCGATTTCAATTTCTTTGGATATGTACCCAGGATTGGAATTGCTTTATCATATGGTAGTTCATTTTTTAAAAAATTTTTTGAGGAAGCTTCATACTGTTTTTCATAAGGCTGTATGAATTTACATTCCCACCAACAGTGTATAAGTCTTCCATCTTCTCCATAGTCTTGCCAAAATTTGTTATCTCTTGTGTTTTTGATAAAAAGCCATCCTAAGAGATGTGAGGTGATATTTCATTGTGGTTTTAATTTGCATTTCCATGATAATTAGTGATATTGAGCACCTTTTCATATACCTGTTGGCCATTTGTATGTCCTCTTTGGAAAAATGTCTATTCAGGTCCTTTGTCCATTTTTAAATTGGATTATTTGCTTTTTTGATATTGAATTTTATGAGTTCTGTATATATTTTGGATATTAGTCCCTTATCAGATATATGGTTTATGAATATTTTCTCCCATTCTGTTAGTTGCCTTTTCAATTTATTATTTCCTTTGCTATGCATAAGCTCTTTAGTTTAATGTAGTCCCACTTGTTTATTTTAGTTTTTGTTGCCTGTGCTTTTGTAGCTTATCCAAGAAATCATTGCCAAACCAATATCAAGAATATTTTCCCCTATTTTTTTCTTCTAGCAGTTTTATAATTTCAGGTCTTAACGTTTATACCTTTGATTCATTTTGAGTTAATTTTTATGACTGGTGTAAGATAAGCATTCAGTTTTATTTTTGGCATGTGGATATCTAGTTTTCCCAACACCATTTATTGATGAGGCTTTCCTTTTCCATTGTGTGATATTGGCAGCCTGCCTGCTTGTATGCCAATACCATACTGTTTTAATTATTATGGCTTTTTAATATAGCTTAAAATCAGGAGACATGATGCTTCCAACTTTGTTCTTCTTTCTCAAGAATGTTTTGGCTATTCAGGGTCTTTTTTAGTTCCATGAAAATTTTAGGATTGTTTTTTCAACTTCTGTGAGAAATGCCATGGGAATTTTTAGCAGGATTGTATTGAATCTATAGATTGCTCTAGGTAGTATGGACATTTTAACACTATCGATTCTTCCAATTCATGGACATGGAATATTTTTCCATTTATTTGTGTCTTGTTCAATTTGTGTCATCAGTGTCTTATAGTTTTCAGGGTACTCACCTCCTTGGTCAAATTTATTCCTAAATATTTTATTATTGTAAATGGGATTGTTTCTTAATAGCTCTTTCAGAGAGTTTGTTGTTAGTGTATATAAATGTAACTGATTTCTGTATGTCAATTTTGTATCCTGCAACTTTACTAAATTCTTTTACTGGTTATAATAGTTTGTAGAGTATAGTGTTTCCTATATGTAAGATCATGTCATCTATAAACAGATAATTTTGTTTCTTCATTTCCAACACGGATGCTTTTTATTGCTTTTCTTGCCTAACTGCTTAGCTACTAGTTCCAGTACTATGTTAAATAGGACTGGTGAGAGTGGGCATCCTTGTCATCTTTCTGATGTTGGAGAAAAAGCTTTCAGACATTCACTGTTGCATATGATGTTAGCTGTGGGCTGTTGTATATGGCCTTTTTTATTTTATTTTATTTTATTTATTTTATATCTTTATTGGAGTATAATTGCTTTACGATATTGTGTTATCTTCTGCTGTACAACAAAGTGAAGCAGCTATATGTATACATATATCTCCATATCCCCTCCCTCTTGAGCCTCCCTCCCACCCTCCCTATCCCACTCCTCTAGGTCATCACAAAGCACCGAGCTGGTCTCCCTGTGCTATGCAGCAGCTTCCCACTAGCCATCCATTTTATATTTGGTAGTATATACATGTCAATGCTACTCTCTCACTTCATCTCAGCTGTGTCCTCCCCCCATGTCCTCAAGTCCATTCTCTACATCTGCATCTTCATTCCTGCCCTGTATGGCCTTTTCTATGTTACAGTACATTCCTTCTATACCCAATTTACTGTGTTTTTATTTTTAAAAGATGTATTTTTTCAAATTATTTTTCTGCACCTATTGAGATGATCATATAATTTTTATCTTTCATTTCTATTAATGTGGTGTGTCACATTTATTATTTTGCATATGTTGAACCATCCTTATATCCCAGAGACAAAATCCACTTGATCATGGTGAATGATCATTTATTGTGCTATTGAATTTGGTATGCTAATATTTTATTGAGAATTTTTACATCTATATTCAACAGGAATAATGGCCTGTAATTTTCTTTTTTTGTAGTATCTTTGGCTTTGATACCAGAGTAACCCTGGCTTCATAAAATGAGTTTGGGAGTATCCCTTGCTCTTCAGTTTTGTGAAAGAGTGTGAAAAAGATTGGCATTAATTCTACTTGAATGTTTGGTGTAAGTCACCAGTGAAACCATCTGGCCCTATATTAGAGGTTTTTGATGATTGATTCTATCCCCTTATACTTTATTGTTTACATTTTCTATTTCTTCATGATTCAGTCTTGGTAGATTGTATGTTTCTAGGAATTTATCCATTTCTTCTAGGTTATCCAGTTTTTTTGGCATACAGTTTTTCATTGTAGTCTCATAATCCTTTGTATTTCTGTGGTATCAGTTGTAATGTTTCCTCTTTCATTTCTGACTTTATTTAATTCTTTTCCCTTTTCTTAGTTAACTAAGCTAAAGGTTTGTCAATTTTGTTCATCTTTTCAAAGAACCAGCTCTTAGTTTCATTGATTTTTTTTTTCTTTTTTCTTTTTTTTGATCTCTTTCATTTCTGCTCTTGGTTATTTCCTTCCTCCTGTGAACTTTAGGCTCAGTTCTTTTTTCTAGTTCCTTGAGGTGCAAAGTGAAGATGTTTATTTGAAACTTTTCTAGTTTTTAATGTAGGTATTTATGGCTATAAATTTCCCTCTTAGAACTGCTTTTGTAGCATCCCATAAGTTTTTGTATGTTGTATTTCCATTTTCATACATCTTAAGATATTTTTTTTATTTCTCTTTTGATTTCTTCTTTGACCCGTTGGTTGTTCAGGAGCATGTTTAATCTCCATATATTTATGAATTTTTCAGCTCTTTTCCAGATATTAATTTCTACTTTCATACCATTGTGGTTGGAAGAGATACTTGGTATGATTTAAATCTTCTTAAATTTGCTAAGACATGTTTTGTGACCCATCTTGGAAAATATTTTATTGCACCACCATTTTCATTGCAGTATTATTAACAGTATCCAAGATATAGAAACAACCTAAGTGTCCATTGGCAGATGGATGGATAAAGAAAATAATGTTATAAATGCTGGAGAGGGTGTAGAGAAATGGGAACCCTCCTACACTGTTGGTGGGAATGTAAATTGGTGCAGCCATTATGGAGAACAGTATGGAAGTTCCTTAAAAAACTCAAAATAGTTACCATATGATCCAGCAATTTCACTTCTAGGCATATATCCAGAAAAGACAAAAACTCTAATTAGAAAAGATACATGCACCCCATTGTTCATAGCAGCACTACTTACAAAAGCCAAGACATGGAAGCAACCTAAGTGTCCAATGACAGATGAATGGATAAAGAAGATGTGATATATATAAAAAAGAAATATTTCCATTTGCAGCAGCATGAATGGACCTAGAGATTATCATACTAAGTGAAGTCAGACAGAGAAAGACAAATATCAAAGGAGAAAGGGGGAGGAGGGATAAATTAGGGGTTTGGGATTAACAGATACACACTACTATATACTACATATAAAACAGATAAACAACAGTGACCTACTCTATAGCACAGGAAACTATATTCAATATCTTATAATAACCTATAATGGAAAAGAATCTGAAAATGAATATTTATGTATGAATCACTTTGTTTTACACCAGAAACCTAACTACATTTCAATTAAAAAAAAGAAAGAAAATATGCCATATATATATATATATATATATATATATATACACACACACACAATAAGATATTATTCAGCCATAAAAAAGAAGGAAATCCTAACTTTTGCAACAACATACATGAACCTCGATGGCATTATGCTAAATGAAATAAGTCAGACAGGGAAAGATATATACTGTATTATCTCACCTATATGTGGAATCTAAAAAAGCCAAACTCATACTAATAGAGTAGAATGGTGGTTGCTAGGGGCAGGAGGGTGGTAGAAGTGGGGAGATATCATTTAAAGAGTACAAACTTGCAGTTATAAGATTAATAAGTTCTGGGGATGTAATGTACAGCATGGTGGCTATAGTTAACAATATTGTATCATATAGTTGAATTTTGCTAAGAGAGTAAATCTTACATGTTCTCATCACACACAAAAAAGGTAATTATGTGAGGTGGTGGCTGTGTTAACAAATCTTATTGTGGTAATCATTTTGCATTACATATGAAATACAAATCATTATGCTGCATAACAAACTTACATAATGTTATATGTGAATAATATGTCAATAATGTTAGAAAAAGAAAAAAGGAAAAAACTAGTATGAGGGTTGAGCTAGAAATGATACGTTAGTTCCCACACTGAACCAACTACAATTCTCCTAGAAAAAAAGATGTTTGATGTCATGGAGTAATGTCCAAAATTATCTCCAGAATTAAAAAGCTATAATATTTGCTTGAAGCGAAATACAAGATTTACATTCTCTCTAAAAACTCAGAAGGATTTCCATTTTATATAATTGGAGAGTTATTACTCTTATTGAGCACCTGTGATATAGGAAACATTTATGTTGTGGGAGTGCTTAAAAACAGTGTTTGTATTTTAGGTCCACTGGCAGCTATACCTTGCTTTATCAAACTAGAAATAATCATGACCAGGGAAAATATTTAAAGTGAGATTCTTTAAGAAAACAATTGGAAGACCACCAACTTATCCAGCTGTTTTACTTTTTCTCTGGTGATATGTCTATAAAGATCAGTACAGTTACACTTATTAAGAAACAGTAAAAATACACATATAAAAACATCTATATACAATATATAAAACAATAATAGATTTATTAAAATAGTAAATTAATATATTGGTAAGAACAATTTAAAAAATAAGTATATTTCTCATTTAAACATTTAAAATATTTGGAAATATTTTAACAAAGTAACCCTAAAATTTATGTGGAAACTCAAGGGATCCAGAATACCCAAAGCAATCTTGAAAAAGAACAAAGTTGAAGGACTCATTCTTCTACATTTCTAAACTTAACTACAAACTAAAGTAATTAAGACACTGCAGAAATAGAGACACAGATGTAGAGAACAAACGTATGGACACCAAGGGGGGAAAGTGGCGGGGGGAGGGGGGTGGTGTGATGAATTGGGAGATTGGAATTGACATGTATACACTAATATGTATAAAATGGATAACTAATAAGAACCTGCTGTATAAAAAAATAAATTAAATTAAAAAAAAGAAAAATACAGTACAGCACTGTAAAAGAAAATATATATATATATATAGGCACCACAACAAATCAAGTTCATATAAAAAGATTAACATTAAATTAAAAAAAAAAAAAAGACACTGCAGTACTGACATAAGATAGGCATATATATCAGTGGAACAGAATGAGAGTCCAGAAATACACCATTATGTTTATGGCCAATTGATTTTCAACAAGGATGCCAAAATACTTCAATGGGAAAAAACAGTCTCTTCAACAAATAGTGCTGGAACCACTAGATACTCGTATGCACAAGAAAAAGTTGGAGTTCTATCTCACAGTGTACACAAAATTTAACTCTAAAGGGATTAAAGACCCAAATGTAAGAGCTAAAACATTAACCCTATTAGAAAAATAAGAGGAATAAATCACTGTGATTTTGGATTATAAAGTGATTTCTTAGATATGACACATAAAGTACAAGCAAAAAATGACAACAAAAAAAGATAAATTGTACTACATCAAAGTTATAAACGTCTGTGCTTTAATGGACATCAAGAAAGTGAAAAGACAACCCACACAATGGGCGAAAATATTTGCAAATCTTATATTTTATAATGGGATTTAATCCAAAATGTATAAAAACTCTCACAATTCAACAATAAAAATACAAATAACATAAGCAAAAAATACACAACAATTTGAAGAGAGAGTTCTCCAAAGAAGATATACAAGTGGCCAATAACACATGAAAAGTTGCTCATGAACATTAGTTGTTAGGATAATGTAAATCAAAACCACAATGAGATATGACTTCAGACCTACTAGGATGGCTATAATAAAAAAGACAGACAGTAACAAGTGCTGACAAGGATGCAGAGAAATAAGAACTCTCATACTTTGCTAGTAGGAATGGATGAGCCACTCTGGAAAATATTTTGTAGTCACCTCCAAAATTAAACATATAGTTACCATGTTAAAGTAAAAAACGGAAGAAAGAAAAAAAAATAAGAAAATACCTCTTAAGGTTGCATTTTCCTCTCTTTCGCTAGGATCCTTTCTTCACTTCTCTTTACCTCAACTCTCATTTCATAGCCTGATTCTTGGTAATGCAAGCTATTATTGAAAACTCACTCTTGTTTTCAGTAATAAATATTTTTCCAAAGTATATCTTTCTCTTATCAAGACTGATATTCATGTCTTGCATTAATGTTGTGATGTCTTGTTTGCTTCTTTTAATGTATCTGAATGAGAGTAAAACTTACAATATTTGCCCCAAAACAAAGTAAGTAAATCCTTTAATACTTTCAATGTATTTATAGTCACTGTTTGAATCATCTTCTTATAGACTTTGAGCTGGAAGCACAGGTTTGTAAATTTATTTCATAAATTTAATCCTGATGCAAGCTGAGGAAAATACAGAAAATAATGAGAATTTAATCAGGGCCAATTAGAAAATTTTGACTCCATATATATTTGTTCTAAGTTTGTTAGAATCACAGCACTAGAGTTAGATAGCTCCCCAAGTCTCATTTTAAAAATTTTATGTTTTTTACGCAGGATAAAATGTTTTCATGTCCACCATAACCCATCCTTCAACCTTGGAGGAAAAAAGTTCATCCAGTCATTGTCAGATGATTCTGAACCTAAAGATTTAATGGTATTTAAATAGATCAAGGCCACATAGGAATGTGTGTAACAATTTACACTGAGTTTACTACTCTCGTATTAGCTGGGACTTCTTGTATTCCTGAGGTTCCTTTATGGTTTTTGTTGAGAGATAGACTCTGTAAATAAACCATAAATATTTCAGTTGAGAACACTTTAAAAAATAAAGTATGGTTGATGTTCACCATTTAATTTAATGTTTACCATTAAATGAAGAAAAACTAAACCTGAAGTTGAAGTTGATTCCTGTCTCTAACAATATTATTTTTCTGTAATGTTAGATTTTGAAGACAAAAGGAGGAATCTCTCCAATCTGTCACAGTCTCAAGCATTTATGTAACCTAGATTATGGATTTTTGTAATATACAACCCACGATACAATGGATGCAAACACCAGGGTCAATACCCAATTGTCCACCTGGATTGGAATATTTGACTCAGGTATGATAATATGTTTCTTAATTTAGTTGATGGAAAATAACATGAATTTAGATAGCTTCAAAATATAATTTGTGTTACTGGAAAATATTTTGACTATAGATTAAAATACTATACCTGTAACATTAAAAATTTTACATTTTATTTAATTTTAATTTCTGATTGAGGTAGTAAACTTATAATTTAAATAGAGTTGTCCCTCAGTATCCACTGGGGGATTGGTTTCAGGACCAGTCTGGCAGATACCAAGACTGGAAGGTGCTCAAATCCCAGAGTCTGCCCTCTGGATATGAGGTTGGTTGGATTTGTGGATGCAGAAACAGGAGTATGGAGTGATGTCTGTATAGTTACTCAAAAAAAAAAAAAATCCACATATAAGCAGACCCTAGCAGTTCAACCATGTCATTCCAGGGCCAGCTGCAATATAACATTGTTATTTATAAATGTACTTCCTGAGAAACCTATTTAAAAATAAATAGGTATACTTTTTAAAATAGGAAACTGGATTTGGGGAATGTAAGTAAAAATGAGTTAAGGGCTCTTCAGTTCATCTAACTGCTTAGATAGTAGAAGCCTGGTATGCAAATGTAAAATATGAACACTAATATTAGGAAAACATCTCTGTTCTCTACCAAATTTAATGACACAGAATTACTATTTTTGTTTATGCTATCAATTCTGATTTAATTTCCTGTAGTGCTGTCTTTGAATAGTTAATTAACTTTGGCATTTCACATTACTATTTATTGGCCACATCTTATTTTTTAATTCTTTAAAAATGAAACAGTATGCATGTTCCTTCTTAAAAAGGTTGTTTATATTTTCAATGCTTCATTATAAACTTGTTGCAAACAATAATATAAATCTAATAAGTCATTTTTGAATATGGGTAAAAACTACATTAAACTTTTTACTTCAAATTACAGTATAGACATTTCTCTCTGAATTTCAAAAATATTTTTAATAAAAGTCTTTAAAAATTTTTTGTGAACAAAAATATTGAGTACATTAACAATGGAGCAAAAAGAATACACTTTAGAGACTATCTGATAATATTTTTTCATTTCCTTTTTCTATGGTAAAAAATTTTAAAACTTCACACTTAGACTAGTATAATATTATGACATTTGACAGAAAAAATGAGAGATGTTGATAATGAATCAATTACTTTAAATATCCTAAATGGAAGTATTAATGTATATATGTATTTTTATGTGCTTTAAATTGAGTTTGAGTACTTCATACCACCTATGTTTACTTTCTACTGTAATAGATAAATCACTTACGTGTGTGTCAGCGTTTTGATCTTCTGGAAGTTATGTACCAAAGGCAATGGTATATTAATTCTTGAATATGTACCTTGTTTTGCTATAGTTCTACCAACCCCTATAAATTGAAGTGTTTTTTTTTTTTTGGCTGCACCGCGCGGCTTGTGGGATCTTAGTTCCCCCACCAGGGATTGAACCCGGGCCCTCGGCAGTGAAA
This sequence comes from Balaenoptera borealis, assembly GCF_965194805.1. Taxonomy (NCBI): domain Eukaryota; kingdom Metazoa; phylum Chordata; class Mammalia; order Artiodactyla; family Balaenopteridae; genus Balaenoptera; species Balaenoptera borealis. The sequence goes on from NC_138862.1 coordinate 119,964,422, forward strand.
GCATAGAGTCCTAACTACTGGACGGCCAGGGAATTCCCTTAAAGTGCGTCTTATGTCTGAGGATAGCTAAACCTTGATATATGAAGCGATTATATAGAAGGTCTTTAGATGATGAAAACGTGAATGTGATCGTAGTCTTCTCATGCGAAGGGAGGGAGAAAGATATTGGGTCCAGATTACACCTGAAAATTCTAGTCTGTGTTAGTCTTACTAAGTAGTAGGTCTATTTCCTGAAAGGTTTTGCCCATCCTGAATTCCTCAAATACAGGTATTTCAGAGAAGCAATGATTCCAAATTTTTCAGGAGTTCTGCTAGTAGAAGCAGAATGCAGGTAAAGTAATGGGCAGTCCAATTCCACTCTCTAGTCTGAGAAGTTAAACTGTCCATTAGAATTCAACTGTTCAGGGGTTTCCCTGCTGGCGCAGTGGTTAGGAATCTGCCTGCCAATTCAGGGGACATGGGTTCAAGCCATGGTCCAGGAAGATCCCACATGCCGTGGCACAACTAAGCTGGTGCGCCACAGCTACTGAACCTGTGCTCTAGAGCCCGCGAGCCACAACTACTGAAGCCCATGAGCCTGGAGCCCATGCTCTGCGACAAGAGAAGCCACCGCAGTGAGAAGCCTGTGCACCGCAACGAAGAGTATCCCCCGCTCGCCGCATCTGGAGAGGGCCCACGTGCAGCAGTGAAGACCCAAGGCAGCCAAAAATAAAATAAATTAAAAAAAAAAAAAAGAAGAAGAGGGATGAGAAAAAGAAAATTGCAGAAATATTTTAAAAAAAAATAAGAATTCAACTGTTTACCTTTATCTCAACTTAGTACAAATATTTCTTTCATGTAGATGATGCTGTAGTACATGTAAATAAAATGAAATTGAATGTTTAGTTTAAAAAAATAGTATTATCACCACTGATGACCTTTCTCATTGACATTAGAGGATCTAAGACTAAAATAGGCATTTAGGGTTTTATTTAATTCACAAAAGCATTCCAATTTAGGTATCTTATAAATGAATGCTGGGGACGGGTACGTTTCTTGCTACCTTACACTAAAGGCTTTTTTTAATGTAAGACAATTTATTTCAGAATCCTCACTGAGTACCTATAATGAACAAGCCATGTGTTACCATTTTGAAAGGATCAAAGATGAGTCAGACCTGGCTTTGCCCTGAAGGGCTTGCCCTAAAATGTGAGAGTTAATATACTTAAATAAAATCACAGTATGAAGTAATAAAAGTCATGAGATAGGTAGAAACCAATTGTGGGAACTCACAGGACAGAAACAGCTACAGTTACTTACGATTTCAGTAGCGACAAAAATAGCAAAAATATTGAGAAAAATCTAACCATCTATGTTATGGGAAACTAGTTCTCCAAACTAGTGATTCTCAGAGTATGGTCACCAGACCAGCAGCATCAACATCTTCTGGGAACATGTCAGAACTATCAAATTCCCAGGCTTTATCATAGACCCACTAAATAACCAAATCAGGAGATGGGGTCTGTGCTTTATCAAGCCCTCCAGATGGTTCTGAGGCAGGCTAAAATTTGAGAACTACTGTTCTAAATGATACGTTCACATAATCTAACACTGTACAGTTATTTAAAAGAATGAGACAGCTCTACAAAATTGTCAGGAATATTTCCAAGATATATTGCTAAGTATAAAAAGCAATTACAAAGTAGTGCATATGTTAGCATGTGAGTATGTGTGTGTGTGTGTGTGTGTGTGTGTGCACAATACATTTAGGCTTTGCATATGTTTGCGATATCTCTAGAAGAATGCATATGAAATTGGAGAAAGAAGAAGAAATAGAATAAGCCTGGAAGGAAGAATTATTTTTAATTTTATACTCTCTTTGCATTTTTAAATTTGTGCCATGCATATATAATTCCTAATAATAAAAAGAAATTAAATTTAAAAGGCGGTCAGAAGATTTTTTTCATAAATTTTGAATCATGATTTTTCTGTGAAAGTTACATCAAAATGAATACCTTTCAAATATGTTGGTACAATATGAAAACATAATTATGCTCATTTGCACATTAATCATTAAAAAGTGAGGAAATTCTGTAACTATTAGTTTCAAAGGTTAACAAAATAAAATGTTAAATGTATATTAGAGAAATATATACTCATTAAACATATACTCACTAAAGAACATTTAAAATTAAGAAAAGTGGGAGATAATCATCCATGTACAGCTACTGATAAATTTTTTCTGAAGGCTTTTAAAAAATATTCCTTTGATGAGGTTTTATGAAATCACTTTTAATCACTGTCCATGAATTTTATATATTTATTCACTTAATGTTAATATTTTTATTTTTATCTTAAAACCCAACATTAAAAATATTTTTAATTGAAGTATAGTTAATTTACAATGTTGTGTTAGTTTCAAGTGTACAGCAAAGTGATTCATTATACGTGCCTATATATATATATATATATATATATATATTTCAGATTCTTTTCCATTATAGGTTATTATAAGATATTGAGTATTGTTCCCTGTACTATACAGTAGGACCTTGTTGTTTACCTATTTTATGTATATAGTGTGTATATGTTAATCCCAAACTCCTAATTTATCTCTCTCCACATCCCTGCCCCGCCATCCCCATTGGTAACCATAAATTTGTTTTCTATGTCTGTGAATCTATTTCTGTTTTGTAAATAAATTCATTTGTATCATTGTTTTAGATTCCACATATAAGTGATAGCATATGTTATTTGTCTTTGTCTGACTTACTTCACTTAATATGATAATCTCTATGTCCATCCATGTTGCTGCAAATGGCATTATTTCATTCTTTTTATGGCTGAGTAGTATTCATTGTATATACACACCACATCTTCTTTATTCATTCATCCCTTGATGGACATTTAGGTAGCTTCCATGTCTTGGCTATTGTAAATAGTGCTGCTATGAACATTGGGGCACATGTACCTTTTTGAATTACAGCTTTCTCCAAATATATGCCCAGGAGTGGCATTGTGGAATCATACGACAATGCTATTTTTAGTTTTTTTAAGGAGCTATTAAAGTGGCTCTACCAATTTACATTCCCACCAACAGTGTAGGAGGGTTCACTTTTCTCTACACCCTTTCCATTTGTCAGCGTAGACTTTTTAATGATGGCCATTCTAACTGGTTTGAACCACCTCATTGTGGTTTTGATTTGCATTTCTCTAATAATTGGTGATGTTGAGTTTTCTACGGATATATGCCCATGAGTGGGATTACAGGATCATATGGTAATTCTATTTTTAGTTTTGTAAGGAACCTCCATAATGTTCTCCATAGTGGCTGTAGCAATTTACATTCTACCAACAGTGTAGGAGGGTTCCTTCTTCTCCACACCCTCTCCAGCATTTATCATTTGTAGACATTTTAAAGATGGCCATTTGACATGTGTGAGGTGATACCTCATTGTAGTTTTGATTTGCATTTCTCTCATTATTAGTGATATTGAACATCTTTTCATGTGCCTTTTGTCCATCTGTATGTCTTTTTTGGAGAAATGACTATTTAGATCTTCTGCCCATTTTTTAATTGAGTTGTTCTTTTTTTGATATTTAGCTGTATGAGCTGTTTGTATATTTTGGAAATTAATCCCTTGTCAGTAGCATTATTTGCAAATATTTTCTCCCAGTCCTTAAGTTGTCTTTCCACTTTGCTTATGGTTTCCTTTGCTGTGTAAAAGCTTATAAGTTTAATTAGGTCCTATATGTTTATTTTTGTTTTTATTTCTATTACTCTAGGAGGCAGATCCAAAAAAAATCTTGCTGCGATTTATGGCAAAGAGTGTTCAGCCTATGTTTTCCTCTAGGGGTTTTATAGTATCTGATCTTACATTTAGGTCTTTAACCTATTTGGAGTTTATTTTTGTATACAGTGTTAGAGAATATTCTAATTTCATTCCTTTACACGTAGCTGTTCAGTTCTACCAATACCACTTATTGAAGATACTGTCTTTTTTCCATGTATATTCTTGTCTTCTTCATTGTACATTAACTGACCACAAGTGTGTGAGTTTATTTCTGGGCTTTCTATCCTGCTGCATTGATCTATATGTCTGTTTTTGTGCCAGTACCATACTGTTTTGAATACTGTAGCTTTGCAGTATAGTCTGAAGTCAGGGAGCTTGATTCCTCCAGCTCCATTCTTCTTTCTCAAGATTGTTTTGGCTATTCAGGGTGATCTGTGTTTTCATACTAATTTTAGAATTTTTGTTCTAGTTCTGTGAAAAAATGCCATTGATAATTTGATAGGAATTGCATTGAATTGCCTTGGGTAGTATGGTCATTTTAACAATATTGATTCTTCCAATCCAAGAACATGTTATATATTTCCATCTGTTCGTGTCATCTTCAATTTTTTTCATCAGCATCTTATAGTTTTCAGAGTACAGCTCTTTTGTCTCCTTAGGTAGGTATATTCCTAGGTATTTTATTCTTTTTGATGCGATGGTAAATGGGATTATTTCCTTAAATTCTCTTTCTGATCTTTTGTTGTTAGTGTATAGAAATGCAATAGATTTCTGTATATTAATTTTGTATCCTGCATCTTTACCAAATTCATTGATTAGCTCTAGTAGTTTTCTGGTAGCTTTCTTAGAATTGTCTATGTATAGCATCATGTCATCTACAAACAGGGACAGTTTTACTTCTTTTTCGAATTTGGATTCCTTTTATTTCTATTTCTTCACTGATTACTGTGGCTAGGACTTCCAAAACTATGTTGAATAAAAGTGGCAAGAGTTGATATCCTTGTCTTCTTCCTAATTTTAGAGGAAATGCTTTCACCTTTTCACCACTGAGTATGATGTTAGCTGTGGGTTTGTCGTATATGATATTTATTAATCTTGAGGTATGTTCCCTCTATGCCCACTTTCTGGAGAGTTTTTATCATAAATGGATATTGAATTTTATCAAAAGCTTTTTCTGCCTCTACTGAGACGATCATGTGATTTTTATTCTTCAATTTGTTAATGTGGTGTATTACATTGATTGAGTTGGTGATATTGAAAAATCCTTCCATCGCTGGGATAAATCCCACTTGATCATGGTGTATGATCCTTTTAATGTATTGTTGGAATCGGTTTGCTAGTATTTTGTTGAGGATTTTGTATCTATGTTCATCAGTAATATTAGCCTGTAATTTTCTTTTTTGTGATATCTTTGTCTGGTTTTGGTATCAGGGTGATGGTGGCCTCATAGAATGATTTCAGAAGTGTTCCTTTCTTTGCAGTTTTTTGGATTAGTTTCAGAATTAGTTAAATCTTCTCTAAATGTTGGTAAAATTCACCTTTGAAGCCATCTGGTCCTGAATTTCGCTTGTTGGGAGTTTTTAAATTACTGATTCAATTTCAGTACTGATAATTGGTCTGTTCATATTTTCTATTTCTTCCTGCTTCAGTCTTGGGCGATTGTACCTTTCTAAGAATTTGTCCATTTCCTCTAGGTTGTCCATTTTATTGGACATAATTGTTGCTCATAATTGTCTTTTCTGATCCTTTGTATTTCTGTGGTTTAGGTTGAAACTTCTCCTTTTTCATTTCTGATTTTATTGATTTGGACCCTCTCCCCCACACCCTTTTTTTTTTTGATGAGTCTGGTTAAAGGTTTATCAATTTTGTTTATCTTTTTAAAGAACCAACTTTTAGTTTCATTGATCTTTTCTACTGTTTTTTCGTTTCTATTTTATTTATTTCTGCTCTGATCTTTATGATTTCTTTCCTTCTATGAACTTTGGGTTTTGTTTGTTCTTCTTTCTCTAGTGGCTTTAGGAATTATGTTAGGTTGTTTATTAGAGATTTTTGTTTCCTGAGGTAAGAGTGTATCATTATATACTTGCCTCTTAGAACTGATTTTGCTACATCCCATAGATTTTGGATCATTTTGTTTTCATTTTCTTTTATCTCTAGGTATTTTTTGATTTCCTCTTTGATTTCTTCAGTGATCCATTGGTTGTTTAGTAGCATATTGTTTAACCTCCATGGGTTTGTGTTTTTTGCAGTTTTTTTTTTTTCCTTGCAGTTAATTTCTAGCCTCATAGTGTTGTGGTCAGAAAAGATGCTTGATATGATTTCAATTTTCTCAAATTTACCAAGCCTTGCTTTGTGGCCCTGCATGTGATCTATCCTGGAGAATGCTCTATGTGCACTTGAAAAGAATGTATATTCTGCTGCTTTCAGATAGAGTGCTCTATAATATCAATTAAGTGTGTCTGGTCTAGTGTGTCATTTAAGGCCTGTGGGGTTTTTTAATTGATTTTCTGTCTACATGATCTGTCCATTGATGTAAGTGGGGTGTTAAAGTCCTCCACTATTATTATGTTACTGTCCATTTCTCCTTTTATGTCGTTAATATCTGCCTTATATATTGAGGTGCTCCTATGTTGGGTGCATATATATTTACAATTGTTATATCTTCTTCTTGGATTGATCCTTTGGTCATTATGTAGTGTCCTTCTTTGTCTCATGTAACAGTGCTTTAAAGTCTATTTTGTCTGACGTAAGTATTGCTACTCCAGCTTTCTTTTGATTTTCACTTGCATAGAATACCATTTTCCATCACCTCACTTTCATTCTGTATGTGTCTCTACATCTGAAGTGAGTCTCTTGTAGGCAGCAAATATATGTGTCTTGTTTTTGTATCCATTCAGCCAGTCTGTGTCTTTTGGTTGGAGCATTTAATACAATTACATTTAAGGCAATTATTGATATGTATGTTCCTATTGCCATTTTGTTAATTGTTTTGGATTTATAGGTCTTTTTCTTCCTTTTCTCTTTTGTTCTCTTCTCTTGTGATTTGATAACTATTTTTAGTGTTGTGTTTGTATTCTTTTTTGTGTGTGCACGTGTGTATGTCTATTATAGATTGTTGTTTTGTGGTTACCATGGTGAAACCCAACATTGTAAATAGCTACCCAATAATTCTAAAGAAGGGATAATACATATTGCCTTTTGTTGTTAAATATTTACTTTGCTTCCATTTTATTTTATTTTTTCTAAGTTTGTAGTAGTGAATATTTGGTGCAGAAAGCAGTTTTTTAAATTTTAGGATTATTTGTTTGCCTGATCACAGAAGTAAAATTATTAGGACAAAAGATAATATTTCCATTTTCTTGCAAAAAATGGTGAATTGATTATCTTATGTGGATGATATATGAAAGTGCTCACTGTCTCCCCTAATTTAGCATAAGTGAAATATTTTTTCTTGGTTTCTATTAGCCAGGCTGAAGACCTAATAAAGTCATTTTCATGCCCTATAGGAAGGAAAAGATGAAGAGGAGTAATTTTTAAAGTAACTCAAAACATAATAGTTATAGGTTAATTTCTCTGAATTTCAAAAATGATACAAAAAAGCTATGCATGGAATTTTAGTAGTAAAAGGAACCAGAGGATAGCTACCATCTCTTTTATTTTTCTGTATGGGGAAACTAAGATACTAGTGAAGAAAGTTGCTTAAAAGCAAGGTGTTTCTTACCCAACATTACCCAACTTACTCAAATTTGAACGTAATTTGATATGCAATTTATACAAGTCACATCAGTTTTATTAATAAATCACCATATTGTTTCATTCTTTAGTCCTCGGTCTTTTTGAAACTAACAAAACATATGATGTCATGAATAATCAAGGACAGAGAATTTATTTTGCAGAAAAGTAATTGTTTCCTCAGACACTTCTGTGGACCTTCAAGGCCTTTTACCATGACAATTTATGATAATGTAGGATGCGATGTTATTACTATGCATAAAGCTCTAAGATGGAGCTATTGCTGGAGTAACTGCTGCCTACAAAAGGTCAGTAAATATTATTTCTACAATGTGATTTAGAATGTATGTGAGTTCCTTCAGAAAAGCCTCAACACAGGGCAGTATATTAAAATTAAAACGTTGGGTTTGGCTACAAAGAATAGTCTGGAATGAAATATGTCAGAGAAAGAATTATAAATATATTCATATCTCATACCTTCAGGATGAGACTCATGCATAACACTGTAAATATTTTTCAGGCAATGAAAGTCACAAGAAATTTAGATTTTTAAAAGTTTTTTATTCTAAAGTATCATTGTGATTTTTACTTGCATTCCCCTGCATGTGCTTATTAGCTATTGAATATCTTTTATGTAGTGGTTAAATCTTTTGCCCATTTTAAAATGAACTAATATGTCTTATTGAATTATAAGAGTTCTTTAGATAGTCTGGATATAAGCCTTTTGTCAGATATGTGTACTGCCAATATTGTGTCCAGGTTTATGGCTTAGATTTTCATTTTATTATCCTTAGAAAAGGTTTCAATTTTGATAAAATCTAATTTATCATGTATATTCTTTTATGGTCCATGGTTTTAAGAACTTATCTAAGAAATCTTTGCCTATTACAAAATAGCAAAGACTGTGTCTTATATTTCTTCCAGAAATTTTATATTTAGGTCTAGTTCCATTTGGAGTTAATTTTTGTGTACGTGTGAGGAAAGATTTGAGATTTTTTTTTTTCAATTTGATATCGAGTTGTTTGAACACCATGTTTTGAAAAAGACTACCCTTTTCCATATAACTGTCTTTTTATATCTTTGAAAATAAATTGCCAATATATGTGTATACCTATTTCTAGAATCTACTCTCTTCCACTGTTCCACTGATCTATAGATATAGCTATACATAGATATGTACCCTATGCCAATACTACATTGTCTTGACTACCTAACTTTAGAGTAAGTCTTAATACTAGCCAGTATGAGCCTTCCAATTTTGGTTTGCTTTTTAAAAATTGTTTGACTCTGTTAAGTACTTTGCAATTTTCATGTAAGTTTTAGAAGAATCTTTTATATTACTTGAAGATTCCTGCTGAGATAGTGATTTGGATGGCATTGAACCTATTTATTAATTTTGGGAAGCATTGATTTCTAACTAATACTGTGTCTTCCGCTCAATGACTATGGTAATTTCTCCTTAGATTTAGGTCTTCATTATTAACTCCCAGTAGTTGTTTGCAGTGCTTAGTCTTACAAATATTCTATTAGGACTAAATTTAAGTATTTCATGTTTTTAGATACAATTAAAAATATCTTCAAGTTAAACATTCCATTTTTGTTGTTCATATATAGAAAAACAATTGACCCTTGATTATTGATCCTTTACCTTTTGACTGCCAAAAATCACTTATGAATTCTAGCAGATTTTTACAGATTCCTTAAAGTTTTCTTCAATTATATAATATGAAAATAAAGTTTTACTTCTTCTTTTGCTATCTGTATGCTTTTTATTTATATGTGTATATGTATAAATGTCATATTTATTTATTGCCATTTTGTTCTGGTTAAGAACGCTATTATAATATTGAATAGAAGTAAGAAAGGATAGTCTTGCCTTTCCTACTGATTTTGAAGAAAAGATTTAATCTTTAAGTATGAGGTTATCTGTAGTTTTTTTAAAGATATACTTTCTTAGGTTGCAGAGGATCCCTTTTATTCCTAGTTTTCTGAGTTTATACCATAAATAAACTTTGTATTTTGTCAAATATTTTTCTGTATCTATTCATTTGATTATATGACTTTTCTCTTTTAATCTGTGAATATGTGAACTGCATCAATTGAGTTTTTTAAATGTTAAATCAACCTTACATTCTTGAGGTAAATCCCACTTGGATATATTTCTTATTCTTTTTATATATTCATTTTGCTAAGAATTTGTGTTTATGTGTATGATATATAGGTCTGTATTATTCTTTTAAGTTTTTGTGTGGCTTTGGAATTAGGATAATGTTTCATAAGGGAAGTTGGAAATGTTCCTTATTCTTTTCTGAAAGAGTTTGTATAGGATTAGTATCATATCTTACTTAAATATTTGATTATATTCAACAGTGAAGCTATTTTAGCCTGTAATAGGGGGTGTGTGAAGGATTTTAGGTTTAAATTCAAAAATTCTTTAATATATATAGGGGTAGTCAGGTTTTCTTTTTCTCCTTAAGTTCATTTTTATAATTTGTGTCTTTCAAAGAATTTGCCTAACCTAAGTTATTGAATTAATTGGCATAAATTTGTTAATATATTCCTTTATTGTCCTATTAAGTTTGCATATTATGTAGTAATAGCCCCCTTTTCATTTCTGACAGTAGTGATTTGTGTTTTCTTTCTTTTTTCATGCTTAGCTTAGGGAATTTTATTGATCCTTTCAAAGAATCAGCTTTGTTTTACTTATTCTCTATGTTTTGGTCCATTTCCTATTGCTTTGATTTTCTTTTCTTCTAATCTTTTATTATTTCTTACTTCTACAATTTGTCCTACCTCCATAAAGTAGAAACTGTTATTAAAAACTTTTCACAACCCTGTGCAGCACTGACCAGGGCCAGACCTCAAATAAGAAGCCACAAAAATCAAGGAACTCAACCAGTGCCATTCCCTTTTCCAAATGTAGATTCACGTCCAGTTTTTATCTTCAGAATCATTTTAAGAGATTCTCATAGTAGAGTTCTAGGGATTTCCCTTCTGCTTCATTGTGTAATGTTAGGAATATAGCTTCTTGGTTCTTTTTCAGATTTACCTTCTCTGTACACCTCCTCCACATTTACCTGAAATTCTCTTCCTTTAATCCCAGATCTTCCTGTCTTACTCAGTTTTTATTCTACTCCCAGCAATTTCTTGTCAGTGTAAAACTTTGTTATGAAAGGGAATCTTGAATGGATGATTTTGTAAAAAGTTCTTATGCCTAGACAACTTCAGCCCCAGTCAATCTTCCCACAGTCTTCTTATACTGCCTACAAATTAGGAGCTATGAAGTTCCATTCCATTTTCAGCTATGTTTCTCAGACTGGTCCTTTGAGCTTTTATTCTGAGTGGGATCCCTTTCTTTTTGTGATGAATACTTGTTAGTGGTGTCTGGATTCCTTGGATCTCAGGAATATCTTGCTGCCGTCACTTGTTTCACTACATCTACTTGTATTTTAAGATGTAAGTCTATAATTTTTCCATCTACTTTGATAAATAATTTGACAGTGCTTTGGTTTTGTTTACCTATCATACTTGTTCTATCCTTTTTATGAGGGTTTTGAGAAGATTCAAAAACTACATCACCACTGCCACTATCTTGACTTAACAGTCTCCATTTATTTTTTGAAAGAGTAATACTTATATATATATAAAGAAGGAAGGAAGGAAGGAAGGAAGAAAGGGAGAGAAAGAAAGAAAGGGAAAGAAAGTCAGTTAGCAAAGAAAGTTATTCAGCTAAAACAATGTCTCTCAAACACTTATTTCCTATGTCTGCTGTATTCTTCTTCAGAGGCAACTGCTATTATGAGTTAAGGTATTCTTCCAGAATTATTCTATGAATATTTATATAACAGATGCATATTTATGCTATATATATGTATACATATACACATATATATATATGTGTGTGTATGTGTGTGATGTGTTTGGTACACAATTGGCAGATATTCTTCTATAATTTTTTAACTTGAAGATTATATCAGTATGTATAGAGCTTTCTCATTCTCATAAATGGCTGCATAATAACCCATTGTATGGATGATATACCATAATTTATTGAATCAGTCTCTATTGATTCTGATGAACTGGGCTTTAAATCACAATGAACATGAAGAATTTCAATGAATTCATATTTGCATTGGCATAGAGGTACCAAAGTCCTTGGCATGTTGGATAATAAACAGTTTTGGTGTGATTGGAGTTTTAAAGGCATATCTATTGGGCATGGAAATTTAAAAAGTGATCCTCATAAGCACCTAAAGATTATTATTATCCCTCTTTTGCGAATGGAAAATTAATTTCAGAGAGGTGAGTGACTTGTCCATATATCATGTGGTTAGTGAGCAGCAGCATCAGATCTCAACTCAGGGATTTCAACAACTAAATCCTTTTTTACTTCCATGTCCATTCCCAAATATAGGTCATGCTTTAAACTCATGAAGTTCTGTCCACATATACAAAAAGCTAAGTAAAAGGTAGCATATAGGTAAATACAGTGTTGCTTACAAATCAAACATATCTCACTTGATTAATACTACATTTTTTAATATTTTGTAGCTAAGAGTTGAGGCCCCTCCTGGAGAAATAATTGGATATGTTTATCAATACTATCACCCATTTTTGCCAATGTTTAAAATAAAAAATGAGAATAAGGAGGATTTAATGAAAATCAGAGGGCCATGTGTGGTTTCTAGCTGTCTCAAAGATCTAAATTTTAATGTGAGTAATTCATAATGTTTTAAATTATCGTGCTCAAATTAATAATTTGATAATTTTCTAATGCACATAGTTAATTAATGTGATTAAAAGAAAATAAAAACATATTACAATTACTATAAATATTTGCCTAATTTTTAAATTGAATTTCTAATTCATAGTTTCTTTGCTTAATTAAGACCTACAGTTTGTGAAGCTTATAAGGCACCTTTTTTTTTTTATTTAATTTATTTATTTGTATTTATTTTTGGCTGTGTTGGGTCTTCGCTTCCGTGCAAGGGCTCTCTCCAGTTGTGGCGAGCGGGGGCCACTCTTCATCGCGGCGTGCGGGCCTCCCACAACCGTGGCCTCTCTTGTCGCGGAGCACAGGCTCCAGACGCGCAGGCTCAGCAGTTGTGGCTCACGGGCACAGTTGCTCCGCGGCATGTGGGATCCTCCCAGACCAGGGCTCGAACCCGCGTCTCCTGCACTGGCAGGCAGACACTGCGCCACCAGGGAAGCCCTAAGGCACCTTTTTAATCTATATTTTAAGTGTATAGTTATCAAACAACAAGTTTTATATTTAATATTTCAAGGAATGTTGAAAGAGAAAATTAACTTTATTGCAATGGACAATGACATAATCCAGCATTAATTATAGATAAGAGATTAATGCTAAGTTTTATAAAATTCTGAAACTGGCATGGTACAATTTTGTTAAATTTTTATGTGCTTACTGATTTATTTCTCAGATTATGTCCAACATTCAGATAATAATTTAGGAAGTTTACTACTAAATATACTAAATATAGTTAATAAACATCCCACTACACTTGGTTAAATCTGAAGATGCCTAAGCAACAGAGAATACTGTCTTGTTTTGATAAGATATTCAATTTGAAAAAAGACTGCTTTTCAGTCTTTCATCAAGGACATGTTTGCTTGTTTTAATATCTGAAATTCCTAGTCAGAAATCTGGACACAGCCTATGTAAAATACTGCCTGATTTTTTTCCTTCTTTAGAATTATGTCAATTCACTTTAGTGATACTTACATGTACTGATTAAGACATACTTAAAAATTAATTATAATAATAAGTTTAGTTTAGAAAAATTTAATAAAATGAGCACACAAGACTCTATTCTTCTCTGTTTCAAGTTGGAAACCAATGCAACAGAGTGGTCTGTGCATGAAACTCTGGAAGCCAAAGCTACCTTGCCTCATTTTTAGTAACATCATTGTCTTGTATCTCACATTATGGTACAATAAATCCTACTTTATTCTAGTGTCTTAAGAACTATTGCTAAGGTACATAGAATATTTCCTATTTCTTCTAAGTTTGAAGCAAAGCCATTTTAAAGCTGGCACTTATAGGTAACCTCCAAGAGCAAGGGACAAGAAATGAGGTAATGATTCTGTGAGAATGTGCATCTTTTGCATGAATATGGACAAACCTTTTAATACTTTTGGCTATGAAAAACAGGAGAGAGGTAAAGGAGTAGCTAGGACTACTATAGGACAGGACTAGGGTGAGGCAAATAAGATATTTATCTCCGGTACAAAATTCAAAGGGACACCAAAAAGCCTAGTAATTAAGATAAATGATATTTGAATATATTTTAAACATCAAAATTAATGCAAAAAATCTATTAGGAACAAATACCAAAAATTTAAGTTAAGACAGAAACTGACTCTGCATTTGTATGACTTGTCTCCCTGCCTTACCATAATCTTGCTCCTGGCTGGATGGGGGCACAGAGTTGACAGGGAGGTATTTTTATGAAAGGTATGTCCTTAGCATGCTTTGATTTTCAAGGAAAGAAGCCAAATTGGAGGAAAATGTGGAGAAACAACCGAAATTGAATATCTGATGAACCCTGTCTCTTGGTATGGGACCTAAGGCATGTAGAGAACTGGCCTAGAACAGGCATAGAGATGGCCCATTAATCACACCAGGAAGGAAGCAGGACGTGTTGGTACAGATATAATAACTTTCTAAACTGGCGGCTGGGAGTCCAGTAAGTTCCTGTCCAGTTGCTTCTATTTTCTCTTCAGTGGAAAATATAAGCTGTATTGTTGAGGGTGAGGGGGAACGATGTGTTCAGAGTTCTGGAAAAACTGGAAAAGTTTGACACAGTTATGTAAAACTCTTCCATATTTCTCTCCCCAAATTCCTTAACATTACTTACAAGGCTATGTATGACCTAGCCCTGCATACCTCTCTTTTCTTACTTTCTACCACTATCCGCCTCACTCACTTCGCTCCAGCTATGTTTATTCCTAAACCAGAGCCTTTTCACATGTAGCTGACTCTCTCTAGGAAGCGCTTACTTTCCCTATTCCTCTGTCACTAATTCCTGCTGACCCTCCAAATCTCAGCTTAAATGGCATTTTCCCTCTTTTTCTCTAAAACCATCCCCCCAATTCTTTTTTTTTTTTAATTTATTTATTTTTATTTATTTATTTTTGGCTGTGTTGGGTCTTCGTTTCTGTGCGAGGGCTTTCTCTAGTTGTGGCAAGCGGGGGCCACTCTTCATCGTGGTGCACGGTCCTCTCACTGTCGCGGCCTCCCTTGTTGCGGAGCACAGGCTCCAGATGCGCAGGCTCAGTAATTGTGGCTCACGGGCCTAGTTGCTCCGTGGCATGTGGGATCTTCCCAGACCAGGGCTCGAACCCATGTCCCCTGCATTGGCAGGCAGATTCTCAACCACTGTGCCACCAGGGAAGCCCCCCATCCCCCCAATTCTTTTAGTCTACCTATTATCTCCCTATTATACTCCATCATATCACGCTACCTTTTCCTTTCTGGCATTCATCACAAAATAAGCAGTAGCATTTATCACAGACTTATTGTTTTACATTTACATGAGTATCTCTTAGGTTGAGAAATGAATATTACTTGGTACAAGAAGTGGTGCTCCAGGGAGTCCAGATGAGTAAAGAAGAAAAGGGGATGAGGTAAAGGTAGAGGGATTCAGAAAATCAGGACTCTTAGGAAAGAGTTAACTGTGTAAAAGAGCTGAAAAGCTAGTGGTTTTCATTTTCTAATTAAATTGATTCTCTGATCAAATTTAAGCAAATTATATACATTAATATAATTTTATATATAATATGCATTGTATATAAAACATAATATATGTATGTATACACATACATATAAATAAGATCACTTGTATCCAATCAATTTGAAAATTTTCTTTTAGGTAGAAATTGTCTGTAGATGTTTTCATAGGCTACTTTGTGTCCATATTGCATATTCTTTTTACTTCAGATTATAACTCACATATGATTATAATTCATATGGGTCATATTTAATTACTAAAATTGATGTGGGAATGCCTATCGTTTTTATTTCAGAGAGTTTATCTAAGATTAAAAATATTTTTTATTTTAGTTTTTGTCCCTGGATGAAGAAATGGTTATTGGTAAGATTTCCAATCAGTGGACTGGATTTACGAGGGAACGTTTTACCAATGCTGATCAACTTGGGATCCAGTTTCCTTTTGATCTTGATGTCAAAATAAAAGCATTGATGCTCGGAGCAAGTTTCCTCATTGTGAGTCTATTTTTATTCTATCTAACTGCACATTAATTTTCTGAGATTATCACTACACTTGTGCTAATATTTCTCCTCAAATCACTTAGATCAATTACAATCTGTGCTTTTGGTCTAGTCCTAGGTCCCCAATTTACATCATGGATTGAGTGTTCACATTGCAAAGGAAATAAAAACGAGTGTCCTGGAAATGTGATCATTAAAGTTGAATTCCTTTGCCTTAATGAAAAACAAGACTAAGTCACTGAAAATAAGAACACAATGTCTCATTCAATGTAATTTACTGTTATTTCCAACAATTTAAAATTTTATAATAAGTACCTTTTTTAACATTTCATTTAAAAAGTAATCATTGTTAATTTGAAACCACAGATATGTAGAAATATATATATATATATATTTTTTGCTTTGTGGCTACACATAATTTTCTTTTTTTATTGGAGTATAATTGCTTTACAATGTTGTGTTAGTTTCTGCTGTACAATAAAGTGAATCAACTGTATGTATACCTACATCGCCTCCTTCTTTGACCTCCATCCCACCCCCCACCATCCCACCCATCTAAGTTATCACAGAGCACCGATATGTAGAAATATTTAAAAAGAAAATACCATTTGTGATTTCAGTTGGGTCTTAGGGAGAAAATGAACATAAGCAACTACCTTCATTCTCCAAATATTATGAAATGACAGGAAATGGCAGAAGTGGTAAGCAGGGATGAATCATACAGTATTAAGAAATTTGGAGAAAGAGAAAAATAAACAGATTAGATAGCAGATCGAATGTAGCTGAGGAAAAAATTAGTGAACTGAGAGATATAGTTGAGGAAATTATTCATAATGAACTACAGAGACAAGGAAACATGAAAGTCAAGAGTTCTAAGTAAGTAAGATAGGATAGAGAATAACTGCTAAAAAATTTCCAGAAGAAACATGAATCCAGTGATTCAGAAAGGACAATATATCCTAAGTAATATAATTAAAAAGCAACATCTATATAAATCACAGTGAAGCAGCAAAACAGCAAAGAAAAATAAGTAACCAGAAAGAAAAGATAAATCTCCCACAAGCAATTAGACTGACAACTGCCTTCTCAACAGAAAGGGTGGAAGCCACAGAGTAGAATAATATCTTCAAAGTATTGATTAAAAAAACGATCTTAACTCTCAAATTCTGTTTTCTTCAAGAATACATATCTCAAGGAGAAGAGGAAAATAAATAAATTAGTTTTTTAAAAAACACAGTTTTACACATACAGACCATTTCTAAAGGGGATAAATCAGGAGGAAGGAACATAATCTGAGAAGAATCATCTGAAGTTCAATAATATTTATGAGAAAATAAAATGCTAACTATATTTGTGAATGTAAACATGTTTTTAAAAATAAATCAATAGCAGAAGTGGTTCAAGATGGCAGCATAAGAAGAGCCTGAACTCACCTCCTCCCATGGACACACCAAATTTACCACTACACATGGAATAATTCCCTCTGAAAAAAGCCTGAAAACTAGCTAAATAGCTCTTCAACAATGAAGGATAAAAAGACCACATCAAGACAGGATGGAGAGGCAGAGATGTGTTCTCACCCAAAAACCCACACTTGGTGGAGTGACCCACAATCGGGAGGGGTCTCACAAATACAGATTTTCTCCCTGAGAAGCAAGGTGTTCATGCCCCACTTCAGGCACCCCAACCCTTGGGACCTGCACTGAAAGACAACCCCCAAAACATCTGGCTTTGGAAACCAATAGGGCTAATGTTCAGGAGATTCAAAGTGCTGTAGAGAACAGAGATTCCACTCTTAAATGGCTCATATGCAGAATCACCCCAAGACAGCATACAAGCAGCAGTTTGAAAAACATCTAGATGATATTAACTCATGAAGGAGATTCACTAGCTAATCTTAAAGCATCTGCTAGAGGGGCAGGGGCCTGTTGGGACTCTGGGGACAGAGATGCTGGTATGTATCATTTTCATGCTCTCATTCTACCTTGTAAGGGCCAGCATTGACAAGTGCCATTTTTGTACTCCTGTTACCTTGCTAGTGCTAGCGGTCATACTCTGCCTGTAGTCTTGCTAAAGCCAGCAGTCATGCCATGGCCCCAAGCTCACCTGTGGCCCTGCTAAAGCCAATAGGTGTGTACAGTCCACACAGGGGATACCTCTTGATCACCTGGCTCTGGTGGCCAGAGGTGCTTGTGTTTCTGGGCCCCATGTGACTGATACAATGAGAGAGAGAGTGCTTAGCAGGCTACCACCCCCAGACCATGGCATAAACAGCAGACTGGAACACACCCCCAGTCTTCCTGTGAAAAAGGCTTATCTACTTGTGCTGAAACCTCAGGTTGAGGGGCAGATTTTAGGTTTACTGCACATCTAGAGGCTTCAAATTTTCCTCAGGGAACGTAGGCTGGGGGAATGCCATTTTTGCACTTTCTCTTGGTCTTGCTTCAGCTCAGTGGTACCTATCAGGAAGGAGCTTATACATTCATCTAGAGTCCCAATTTCTGCAAATATCACCAAAGGGATGCCTCCAAATTACTTGGTCTGGAGTCCAGCAGGGTTTATGACTGAAATCCCATAGGACTGTATATATTTGCATACCTTAAAAGCTGCTGCTTAAGAATCTGGCTTCCAGTGAGCCTGAACCTAGGTACTGACTGAGATCCCTCCTTTTGGACACTGACAAACCTTGGAAAAACCTGAACAACTGGGACCTATCAAGAATAAATCTGGGTGCTTAGGTAATCACAAAAGTTTGAGACATAAGCAAGAGCAAGGGCAAGGTTAAATGATAAGATTCATCTCCTATACAAGGCCATTCCTTCAAGACTAGGAAAGGTAGCTGCTTTGCCTAATGTAAAGACAAACACAGAGAGTCAAGCAAAATAAAGAAACAAAAATATGCACCAAATGAAAGAACAAGATAAAACACCAGAAAAAAAGAAAAAAAAACTTAATGAAATGGAGATAAGTAATTTACCTAATTAAGAGTTCAAAGTAAGGGTCATAGAGATGGTCACTAAACTCAGGAGTGGATGAACACAGTGAGAATTTCAGTAAAGAGAAAGAAAATAAAAGAAAGTACCAAACAGAAGTAATAGAGCTGAAGAATACAATAATTGAACTGAAAAATACATTAGAAAGGTTCAACAACAGACTAGATGAAGCACAAGAAAAGAAGAGTGATCTCGAAGACAGAAACAGTGGAGCTCACTCAAACTGAGGGGGGAAAAAATTATATGTATATATATGGCTTAAGGGACCTATGGGACAACATCAAGTCGAACAATATTCTCATTTAGGGATCCCAAAAGAAGAAGAGAGAGAGGAGGAGCAGAAAACATATTCAAAGATAATGGCTGAAAACTTCCCTAACCTGGGGAAGGAAAAAGACATCCAAATCAAGGATTCCCAGAAAATTTCAAATAAGAGGAACCCAAAGATATCCACACCAAAACACATTATACTTAAAATGTTGAAAGATAGAGAATCTTAAAAGCAGCAAGAGAAAAACTTGCTACTTAAAAGGGAACCCACATGAGGCTATCAGCAAATGTCTCAGTAGAAACTTTGAAGGCCAGAAGGGAGTAGCATGAGATATTCAAAGTGCTGAAATGGAAAACTTCTAGTCAAGAATATTCTACCTGGCAAGATTATCATTCAGAACTGAAGGAGAGTTTTCCAGATAAGCAAAGCCTATAGTAGACACTCAAAAGATAATTTTAAAAGGAATTTAAGGATAACACTAAAGAAAGTCATCAAAACACAAGGGAAGAGAACAAGAGAAGAAGATAGGAACAAGAGAGGAACTACAAGACAGCCAGAAAACAATTATCAAAATGACAGTAAACACATACCATTTAAAGGTAAACAGACTAAATTCTCCAATTAAAAAACATAGATTGGCCGAATAAAAAACAAGATCCATCTATATGCTGCCTACAAAAGACTCACTATAGGAGGAGGAGCTTCAAGATGGCGGAAGAGTAAGACGTGGAGATCACCTTCCTTCCCACAAATACATCAAAAATACATCTACATGTGGAACAACTCCTACAGAACACCTACTGAATGGTGGCAGAAGACCTCAGACCTCCCAAAAGGCAAGAAACTCTCCACATACCTGGGTAGGGCAAAAGAAAAAAGAAAAAACAGAGACAAAAGAATAGGGACAGGACCTGCACCACTGGGAGGGAGCTGTGAAGGAGGAAAGATTTCCACACATTAGGAAGCCCCTTCACGGGGGGAGACTGCGGGTGGCAGCGGGGGAAGCTTCAGAGCCATGGAGGAGAGCACAGCAACAGGGGTGCAGAGGGCAAAGCGGAGAGATTCCCGCACAGAGGATGGGTGCCGACCAGCACTCACCAGGCCGAGAGGCTTGTCTGCTCACCCGCCGGGATGGATTGGGGCTGGGAGCTGAGGCTCGGGCTTCGGTCGGATCCCAGGGAGAGGACTAGGGTTGGCTGCGTGAACACAGCCTGAAGGGGCTAGTGCGCCACAGCTAGCCAGGACGGAGTCCAGGAAAAAGTCTGCAGCTGCCGAAGAGGCAAGAGACTTTTTCTTCCCTCTTTGTTTCCTGGTGTGCGAGGAGAGGGGATTCACAGCGCCGGTTAAACGAGCTCCAGAGACGGGCGCGAGCCGCGGTGATCAGCGCGGACCCCAGAGACGGGAATGAGACACTAAGGCTGCTGCTGCTGCCACCAAGAAGCCTGTGTGCGAGCCCAGGTCACTCTCCACACCGCCCCTCCCAGGAGCCTGTGCAGCCTGCCACTGCCAGGGTCCCGTGATCCAGGGACAACTTCCCCGGGGAAAACACACGACGCGCCTCAGGCTGGTGCAACTTCATGCCGACCTCTGCCACCACAGGCTCGCCCGCATTCCGTACTCCTCCCTCCCCCGGGCCTGAGTGAGCCAGAGCCCCAGAAGTAGCTGCTCCTTTAACCCCATCCTGTCTAAACGAAGAACAGACGCCGTCAGGTGACCTACACACAGAGGCAGGGCCAAATCCAAAGCTGAATTCCAGGAGCTGTGCAAACAAAGAAGAGAAAGGGAAATCTCTCCCAGCAGCCTCAGTAGCAGCGGATTAAATCTCCACAATCAACTTGATGTACCCTGCATCTGTGGAATACCTGAATAGACAACGAATCATCGCAAATTGAGGAGGTGGACTTTGGGAGCAACAATATATATACATTTTTCCTTTTCTCTTTTTATGTGTATGCTTATGCTTGTGTGTGATTTTGTCTGTATAGATTTGCTTTTACCATTTGTCCTAGGGTTCTGTCTGTCCTTTTTTTTTTTTTTTTTTTAGTATAGTTTTCATCGCTTGTTATCATTGATGGATTTGTTTTTTGGTTGGGTTGTTCTCTTCTTTCTTTCTTTCTTTCTTTCTCTCTTTCTTCCTTTCGTTCATTCTTTCTTTCTTTCTTTCTTTCTCCTTCCTTCCTTCCTTCCTTCCTTTCTTTCCCCCTTTTATTCTGAGCCATGTGGATGACAGGCTATTGGTGCTCCAGCCAGGCATCAGGGCTGTGCCTCTGAGGTGGGAGAGCCAAGCCAGGACATTGGTCCACCAGAGACATCCCAGCTCAACGTAATATCAAATGGCAAAAATCTCGAAGAGATCTCCATCTCAACACCAAGACCCAGCTCCACTCAACGACCAGCAAGCTACAGTACAGGAAACGCTATGCCAAACAACTAGCAAGACAGGAACACAACCCCACCCATTAGCAGAGAGGCTGCCTAAAATCATAATAAGGCCACAGACACCCCAAAACACACCACCAGACGTGGACCTGCCACTCAGAAAGACAAGATCCAGCCTCATCCACCAGAACACAGGCACTAGTTCCCTCCACCAGGAAGGCTACACAACCCACTGAACCAACATTAGGCACTGGGGGCAGACACCAAAAACAACGGGAACTACAAACCAGCAGCCTGCGAAAAGGAGACACCAAACACAGTAAGTTAAGCAAAATGAGAAGACAAAGAAACACACAGCAGATGAAGGAGCAAGGTAAAAACCCACCAGACCTAACAAATAAAGAGGAAATAGGCAGTCTACCTGAAAAAGAATTCAGAATAATGATAGTAAAGATGATCCAAAATCTTGGAAATAGAATGGAGAAAATACAAGAAACGTTTAACAAGGACCTAGAAGAACTAAAGAGCAAACAAACAAACATGAACAACACAGTAAATGAAATCAAAAATTCTCTAGAAGGGTTCAATAGCAGAATAACTGAGGCAGAAAAACGGAGAAGTGACCCGGAAGATAAAATAGTGAAAATAACTACTGTAGAGCAGAATAAAGAAAAAAGAATGAAAAGAATTGAGGTCAGTCTCAGAGACCTCTGGGACAATATTAAATGCACCAACATTCGAATTATAGGGGTCCCAGAAGAAGAAGAGAAAAAGAAAGGGACTGAGAAAATAGTTGAAGAGATTATAGTTGAAAATTTCCCTAAAATGGGAAAGGAAATAATCAAGTCCAGGAAGCACAGAGAGTTCCATACAGGATAAATCCAAGGAGGAACACGCCAAGACACATATTAATCAAACTGTCAAAATTAAATACAAAGAAAAAATATTAAAAGTAGCACGCGAAAAACAACAAATAACATACAAGGAAATCCCTGTAAGGTTAACAGCTGATCGTTCAGCAGAAACTCTGCAAGCCAGAAGAGAGTGGCAGGACATATTTAAAGTGATGAAAGGGAAAAACCTACACCTAAGATTACTCTGCCCAGCAAGGATCTCATTCAGATTTGACAGAAAAATTAAAACACTTACAGACAAGCAAAAGCTAAGAGAATTCAGTACCACCAAACCAGCTTTACAACAAATGTTAAAGGAACTTATCTAGGCAAGAAACACAAGAGAAGGAAAACACCTACAATAACAAACCCAAAACATTTAAGAAAATGGGAATAGGAACATACATATCGATAATTACCTTAAATGTAAATGGATTAAATGCTCCAACCAAAAGACACAGACTGGCTGAATGGATACAAAAACAAGACCCATATATATGCTGTCTACAAGAGACCCACTTCAGACCCAGGGACACATACAGACTGAAAGTGAGGAGATGAAAAAAGATATTCTATGCGAATGGAAATCAAAAGAAAGCTGGAGTAGCAATTCTCATATCAGTCAAAATATACTTTAAAATAAAGACTATTACAAGAGACAAAGAAGGACACTCCATAATGACCAAGGGATCAATCCAAGAAGAAGATATAAAAGTTGTAAATATTTATGCACCCAACATAGGAGCACCTCAATACATAAGGCAAACACTAACAACCATAAAAGGGGAAATCAACAGTAACACAATCAAAGTAGGGGACTTTAACACCCCACTTTCACCAATGGACAGATCATCCAAAATGAAAATAAATAAGGAAACACAAACTTTAAATGATATATTAAACAAGATGGACTTAATTGATATTTATAGGACATTCCATCAAAAACAACACAATACACTTTCTTCTCAAGTGCTCATGGAACATTCTCCAGGATAGATCATATCTTGGGTCACAAACCAAGCCTTGCTAAATTTAAGAAAATTGAAATTGTATCAAGTACCTTTTCTGACCACAACAGTATGATACTAGATATCAATTACAGGAAAAAGTCTGTAAAAAATACAAACACATGGAGGCTAAACAATACACTACTTGATAAACAAGAGATCACTGAAGAAATCAAAGAGGAAATCAAAAAGTACCTAGAAACAAATGACAATGAAAACATGATGACGCAAAACCTATGGGAGGCAGCAAAAGCAGTTCTAAGAGGGAAGTTTATAGCAATACAATCCAACCTTAAGAAACAAGAAACATCTCAAATAAACAACCTAACTTTACACGTAAAGCAATTAGAGAAAGAAGAACAAAAATACCCCAAAGTTAGCAGAAGGAAAGAAATCATAAAGATCAGATCAGAAATAAATGAAAAAGAAATGAAGGCAATGATAGCAAAGATCAATAAAACTAAAAGCTGGTTCTTTGAGAAGATAAACAAAATTGATAAACCATTAGCCAGACTCATCAAGAGAAAAAGGGAGAACCTCAAATCAATAGAATTAGAAATGAAAAAGAAGTAACCACTGACACTGCAGAAATACAAAGGATCATGAGTGATTACTACAAGCAACTATATGCCAATAAAATGGACAACCTGGATGGAATGGACAAATTCTTAGAAATGCACAACCTTCCGAGACTGAACCAGGAAGAAATAGAAAATATGAACAGACCAATCACAAGCACTGAAATTAAAACTGTGATTAAAAATCTTCCAACAAACAAAAGCCCAGGACCAGATGGCTTCACAGGCAAATTCTATCAACATTTAGAGAAGAGCTAACACCTATCCTTCTCCAACTCCTCCAAAATATACCAGAGGGAGGAACACTCCCAAACTCATTCTACGAGGCCACCATCACCGTGATACCAAAACCAGACAAAGATGTCACAAAGAAAGAAAACTACAGGCCAATATCGCTGATCTACATAGATGCAAAAATCCTCAACAAAATACTAGCAAACAGAATCCAACAGCACATTAAAAGGATCATACACCATGATCAAGTGGCATTTATCCCAGGAATGCAAGGATTCTTCAATACACGCAAATCAATGTGACACACCATATCAACACATTGAAGGAGAAAAACTGTATGATCATCTCAATAGATGCAGAGAAAGCTTTCGACAAAATTCAACACCCATTTATGATAAAAAAAAAAACCTCCAGAAAGCAGGCATAGAGGGAACCTACTTCAACATAATAAAGGCCATATATGAAAAACCCACAGCCAACATCATCCTCAATGGTGAAAAACTTAAACCATTTCCACTAAGATCAGGAACAAGAGAAGGTTGCCCACTCTCACCACTATTATTCAACATAGTTTTGGAAGTTTTTGCCAAAGCAATCAGAGAAGAAAAAGAAACAAAAGGAATCCAAATTGGAAAAGAAGAAGTAAAGCTGTCACTGTTTACAGATGACATGATACTATACATAGAGAATCCTAAAGATGCTACCAGAAAACTACTAGAGCTAATCAATGAATTAGGTAAAGTAGCAGGATACAAAATTAATGCACAGAAATCTCTTGCATTCCTATACACTAATGATGAAAATTCTGAAAGTGAAATTAAGAAAACACTCCCATTTACCATTGCAACAAAAAGAAGAAAATACCTAGGAATAAACCTACCCAAGGAGACAAAAGACCTGTATGCAGAAAACTATAAGACACTGATCAAAGAAATTCAAGATGATACAAATAGATGGAGAGATATACCATGTTCTTGGATTGGAAGAATCAACATTGTGAAAATGACTCTACTACCCAAAGCAATCTACAGATTTAATGCAATCCCTATCAAACAACCACTGGCATTTTTCACAGAACTAGAACAAAAAATTTCACAATTTGTATGGAAATACAAAAGACCCCGAATAGCCAAAGCAATCTTGAGAAAGAAAAACAGAGCTGGAAGAATTAGGCTACCAGACTTCAGACTATACTACAAAGCTACAGTATTCAAGACAGTATGGTACTGGCACAAAAACATAAATATAGATCAATGGAACAGGATAGAAAGCCCAGAGATAAACCCACAGACATATGGTCACCTTATCGTTGATAAAGGAGGCAAGAATATACAATGGAGAAAAGACAGCCTCTTCAATAAGTGGTGCTGGGAAAACTGGACAGCTACATGTAAAAGAATGAATTTAGAACACTCTCTAACACCATACACAAAAATAAACTCAAAATGGATTAAAGACCTAAACATAAGGCCAGACACTATGAAACCCTTTGAGGAAAACATAGGCAGAACACTCTATGACATACATCACAGCAAGATCCTTTTTGACCCACCTCCTAGAGAAATGGAAATAAAAACAAAAATAAACAAATGAGACCTAATGAAACTTAAAAGCTTTTGCACAGCAAAGGAAACCATAAACAAGACCAAAAGACAACCATCAGAATGGGAGAAAATATTGGCAAATGAAGCAACTGACAAAGGATTAATCTCCAAGATTTACAAGCAGCTCATGCAGCTCAATAACAAAAAAACGAACAACCCAATCCAAAAATGGGCAGAAGACCTAAATAGACATTTCTCCAAAGAAGATATACAGATGGCCTACAGACACATGAAAGAATGCTCAACATCATTAATCATTAGAGAAATGCAAATCAAAACTACAATGAGATATCATCTCACACCGGTCAGAATGGCCATCATCAAAAAATCTACAAACAATAAATGCTGGAGAGGGTGTGGAGAAAAGGGAACACTCTTGCACTGTTGGTGGGCATGTAAATTGATACAGCCACTATGGAGAACAGTATGGAGGTTCCTTAAAAAACTAAAAATAGAACTACCATACTACCCAGCAATCCCACTACTGTGCATATACTCTGAGAAAACCATAATTCAAAAAGAGTCATGTACCACAACATTCACTGCAGCTCTATTTACAATAGCCAGGACATGGAAGCAACCTAAGTGTCCATCAACAGATGAATGGATAAAGAAGATGTGGCACATATATACAATGGAATATTACTCAGCCATAAAAGGAAACGAAATTGAGTTATTTGTAGTGATGTGGATGGACCTAGAGTCTGTCATACAGAGTGAAGTAAGTCAGAAAGAGAAAAACAAATACCGTATGCTAACACATATATATGGAATCTAAAAAAAAAAAAAAAAAAAAAAATTTTCATGAAGAACCTAGGGGCAAGACGGGAATAAAGACGCAGACCTACTAGAGAATGGACTTGAGGACATGGGGAGGGGGAAGGGTAAGCTGGGACAAAGTGAGAGAGTGTTAGTGTATATATGGACGTATATACACTACCAAATGTAAAATAGATAACTAGTGGGAAGCAGCCACATAGCACAGGGAGATCAGCTCAGTGCTTTGTGCCCAGCTAGAAGGGTGGGATAAGGAGGGTGGGAGGAAGGGCGATGCAAGAGGGAAGAGATGTGGGGATATATGTATATGTATAACTGATTAACTTTGTTATAAAGCAGAAACTAACACACAATTGTAAAGCAATTATACTGCAATAAAAATGCCAAAAAAAAAGACTCACTATAGATGTAAGGACACACCACACAGACTGAAAGTGAAGGGATGCAAAATATGTTTCATGAAAATAGAAACCAAAAGAAAGCTGGGGTAGCTATAGCTATATCAGACAAAATAAACTTTAAAATAAACACTGTAATATAAGACAAAGGTGGGCATTACATAATGATAAAGTGTCAATCCAACAAGAAGATATAACATTTGTAAATATTAATGTACCCAACAAGGAGAACCTAAATATATAAAGTAAATATTAACAGACCTAAGGGAGAAATTGACAGCAGTACAATAATAGTATGGGACTTTAACACCACACTTACATCAATGAATAGATCATCCAAACAAAATCAATAAGAAAAGCCAACCTTAAATGACACATTAAACCTGACAGGTTTAATACATATATACAGAACATTCCATTCAAAAGCAGCAGAATACTCAGTCTTCTCAAGTGCACGTGGAACATCCTCCAGTCTAGGTCATATATTAGGTCACAAAACAAGTCTCAATAAGTAAGAAGACTGAAATTATATCAAGCATCCTTCTGACTACAATCGTACGAAACTAGAAACCAATTACAAGAAGCAAACTGGAAAAATCACAAATATGTGCTTAAACATGTTATTGAACAACAAATGGGTCAACCATGAAACCAAAAGGAAACCAAAAAAAAAAAAAATACCTTGAGACAAATCAAAATGGAAATGCAACATACCAAAATCTATGGTATGCAGCAAAATTGATTCTAAGATAGAAGTTCAGAACAAAACAGGCCTACCTCAAAAAATAAGAAAAAATCTCAAATACTCAATCTAACTTTACACTTAATAGAAATAGAAAAAAAAACAAATGAAGCCCAAAATTAGTAGAAGGAAAGAAATAATAAGATCAGATCAATAATAAATGAAATAGAGACTAAAAAGACAATAGAATAGATGAATGAAACAAAAAGCTGGTTCTTTGAAGAAATAAACAAAATTAACAAACCTTTATCTAGACTTACCAAGAAAAAAGAGAGAGGGCTCAAATTAATAAAATCAGACATGAGAGAGAAGTTACAACAGATAACAAAAAATACAAAGGATTATGAGATACTACTATGAAACTAGAGGAAATGGCTATATTCCTAGAAACATACACATTTTTCTCATAGTGGGCCAAGAAGCAAGTGTCAACAAATTTCAAAGAATTGCTATAATTTGGACCTTGGTGTCTAAGCAAGTAACACTAAATCAGAAGTTGATAAAGATACATGTTTTTAAATATTTTGTACACATGGAAACACGTAAATAAGTCAGGGATAATAAGTAATGCATAATGAAATTTTAAAAATACATTAAATTGTATAATGTGAAAACTTCTGGAATGCAACTACAAATGTTAAAGAGAAATGTATAGCTGTAAATACTTATTGAAGAAAAGAAGTGAAGAATTAATGAACCTGGTATTTATCTCTAAAAAGTTAGTAAAAGAACAGAACAAACTCAAAGGAAGCATAAGGAAAAAAATACTGAATTATTGATCGAAGATAAATAAACAAACAGTATCCACACCTGGTCTCTAGATGGAAAAGAACTTTCAAAGCAAGTAAGTCACAAAGTAACAGACTGCTAAGTTAGAATATCTTAAACTTCTGTCCCTCAAAACAAATCATAATGTTAAATATTCAAAAGCAGACAATAAACTAAAATATATGCTTCAAATATGACCAAGAAATAATATCCTTATATTAATAAAAATTTTACTTAAATGAGAAAAAGAATCAAATTCCAAATGGAAGTGGACAAAGAATATGAAAAAGTAATTTATACAACCATTAAAGAGGGACTACAAATAATCAGTAACCATATGAAAACATTTTCAAAAACATGAAGAAAAGGAATAAACAGCAATGAAATACCCCTTTTCATTTTTTTTTCATAATGATGAACTCTCAATGCTGATGAAGATTTAAGAAATCAGACACTCATGAGCTATAGGTACAACTTTGGGGGAAAAAATTGAAATATCCATTGAAAATTTTAATGTTGATATTTTTCATGTGTATTAGTTTATTCCAAAAAATTAGGAGATGCAGACAAATAATTATGTGTACTCATAAATAGCAATGTATAATCTATGTTGCAAACTTCACTCTAATAAATAAAAAAATATTAAAACCTAAAACTTAAGGTATGAGATTTATTAAGCACATTATGAGCTATCTCTAAAATAGAATGTTAAAGACTCAAAATAAATGCTCAGTAAATGAGCGTTAATAACATGGATATTCAGGATATATTATTCAGTGAAAAAAGCAGGATATAAGCATACTATAATACCAACTGTGTATCTGGAAGGAACTTGAACCGAAACATTAATGGTAGATCTTGAGATGATTGAAATTATAAGTTTTTCCCTTTTTTCTTCCTATATGTTTATATATTGAGTATAGGTGAATGAAAAAAATAGAGAGAGAAATAAGTTGGAATTAGTTGCTGTTTTAAGGGAAATGAATTTCTATTATATTCAAATTTATTATTTTGGTGTATTTAAAAGTAGTCTATCATTCTTAAGCCCTTAGAAACTGGTTCCTCATAGGTCTGATCTTCAGAATTCTGCTTTAATATGTTTTATAATCATGTTTTAATAACACAGGACCTAAAATTCACTCTCAGGTATAAGGTCTATAACTGTTTCTACTATTAAACCAGCTTAATTACATTTATTTTTCATTTTCATCCTAGGACTACATGTATTTTGAATTCTGGTCATAAGAATCAGCCTGAAAGATCATGCCAGAGATCACTGGCATTAAGTTTTGCCAGACCTCAGCAAAATTAAACAAATTTCACTTAGAATATCTAAATAAAATTTTTTTTCACTAAAATTATTTGTATGAATTTTTCTGCATAACAAACCACACCAAAATTTAGGAACTTAAAAATGATCATTGAAAGCAAAAATAAACAAATTGGACACAATCAAACTTATAAGCTTTTGCACATCAAAGGAAACCATAAACAAAATGAAAAGACAACCTATAGGCTGGGAGAAAATATTTGCAAATGATGCGACCAACAAGGGCTTAATTTCCAAAATATACAATCAGCTCATATGACTCAATAATGAAAAAACAAACAACCCAATCAAAAAATGGGCAAAAGACCTAAATAGACATTTCTCCAAAGAAGACATACAGATGGCCAATAGGCACATGAAAAGATGCTCAACATCACTACTTATTAGAGAAATGCAAATCAAAACCACAATGAGGTATCACCTCACACCAGTCAGAATGGCGTCATTAAAAAGTCTACAATGACAAATGGAAAGGGTGTGGAGAAAAGGGAACTCACCTACACTGTTGGGGGGAATGTAAATTGGTACAGCCACTATGGAGAACAGTATGGAGGTTCCTTAAAAAACTAAGAATAGGGGCTTCCCTGGTGGCACAGTGGTTGAGAATCTGCCTGCCAATGCAGGGGACACGGGTTCGAGCCCTGGTCTGGGAAGATCCCACATGCCACGGAGCGACTAGGCCCGTGAGCCACAGTTGCTGAGCCTGTGCGTCTGGAGCCTGTGCTCCACAACAAGAGAGGTCATGATAGTGAGAGGCCCGCGCACCGCGATGAAGAGTGGTCCCCACTTGCCGCAACTAGAGAAAGCCCTCGCACAGCAACGAAGACCCAACACAGCCATAAATAAATAAATAAATAAAATTTAAAAAACAAAAAAAACTAAGAATAGCATTGCCATATGATCCAGCAATGCCACTCCTGGGCATATTTTCAGAGAAAACTCTTATTTGAAAAGGTTCATGCACCCCAATGTTCATAGCAGGACTATTTACAATAACCTAGACATGGAAGCAACCTAAATGTCCATCAACAAACAAATGAATAAAAAAGATGTTTATATTCACAACAGAATACTACTCAGCCATAAAAAAGAATGAAATAGTGCCATTTGCAGCAACATGGATGGACCTTGAGATTATCATACTAAGTGAAGAAAGCCAGACAGAGAAAGACAAATATCATGATATGACTTATATGTGGAATCTAAAATACGACACAAATGAATTTATTTACAAAACATAAACAGACTCACAGACATAGAACACAAACTTATGGTTACCAAAGAGGAAAGGGGGTGAGGGAGGGATAAGTTAGGAGTATGGGATTGGCAGATACAAACTACTACATATAAAATAAACAACAATATCCTACCATATAGTACAGAGAACTAAATTCAATATCCTGTAATAAATCATAATGGAAAAGAATATATATGTATCTTTTTGAATTATTGTTTTCTCCAGATATATCCCCAGAAGTGGGATCCCTGGATCATATGGTAACTCTATTTTTAGTTTTTTAAGGAACCTCCAAACTGTTCTCCATAGTGGCTGTACCAATTTACATTCCCACCAACAGTGCAAGAGGGTTCCTTTCTCCACACCCTCTCCAGCATTTGTTATTTGTAGACTTTTTGAAGATGGTTATATTACCTGTGTGAGGTAAGATACATGCACCCCAATGTTCATAGTAGCACTATTTACAATAGCTAAGACAAGGCAGCAACCTAAATGTCCACTGACAGATGAATGGATAAAGAAGATGTGGTACATATATACAATGGAATACTACTCAGCCATAAAAAAGAATGAAATAATGCCATTTGCGGCAACATGGATGGACCTTGAGATTATCATACCAAGTGGAGTAAGCCAGAGAGAGAAAGACAAATATCATATGATATCACTTATATGTGGAATCTAAAAAAAAAAATATGATACAAGTGAACTTATTTATAGAACAGAAATAGACCCACAGACATAGAAAACAAACTTATGGTTACCAAAGGAGAAAGGGGGGCAGGGATAAATTAGGAGTTTGGGATTAACGTATATACATTACTATATATAAAATAGATAACCAACAAGGATCTACTTATAGCACAGGGATATATATATATACATATATATATATATATACATATATATATATACACACAACTGAATCACTTTGCTGTACACCAGAAACACAACGTTGTAAATCAACTATACTTCAATTAAAAAAAAATGATCATTGTACTTTGCTCAGGATTCTTCTGTATAGTTCTCCTGGTCAAGACCTGGCTCACTCATGCATGTGCAGTCAGTAAACAGATTGGCTGGGGACTGTTTCATCCCAGATGGCTTCATTCATATTTCTGGCTGTTGTCTGAGGCAATAGGGACATCAGGTCACATAGCTCTCATCATCTATGAGGCTAGCCAAAGCTTTTACACATGACTATATTAGAAAAGCAGCAAGAAAGTAAGCTCACATGTTCACGCTCATTTCAAGCCTCTGTTTCTATTGTACTTAACTAATGTCCCACTGGCCAAAGCAAGTCAAATAGCCACATCCAGATTCGAGGAGTGACTCAATTTCTTTATGGGAGTTTCTGCAAAATATTGTGGCTTTTTAAAATTCTCCCCATTCTACCATTGTCCACCCTCTGGTTATAATTATTTCATTCTCCCCACATGAAAAATATCCTCAACCATCTCAGAACTTCTAAGACTCTCTTTCCTTATGTCATCAGGTTCAAGTCCAGTATCACATGATCTGCATCTTTTGTGAATGCAAATGAGGATACTTGGATGCAGTTCCTCTTGATTCAGAGACTTCAAAACTAAAAACACCCAACAATAGTGAGCCAAGGGCAAAATAACCACAACAAACAAATGGACTCCTCATAGCAATTTTAGAATTAAGATGGGCATGTGTTGCCAGCTCCCCTTACTCCAGGAACAGAGAATATTCTGCCCTCTGGCAGTGGCTCTCTAATCCATCATTCTCTGTGCCTCTGCCCTCTGGGATTTTGGCTCTGCCTTCTGAGACATTTTTCCTTTTCTAAATGAAATGGACATGTTTTTAACTAAGTAGCTTTGTAGACTTCTTCCTACCTACGGAAAGTTGGAGACAGAAGTCTTTTCATCTTAAACTGGCTCAGCCTCTTTTAGTCTATGCTAGTATAACTCTCTTAAAAAACTGTATGGCTTTCCATGTATCAGATTTAGCCCTCTCTATTAGAAAAAGTCACATGCAGTCTTCTTTTCAGGACAGGCAAGATAGCTGGGTTCTAAAAGCAGCCAGAGAATACATCCTTATACACAAGCACTTTTCAAACCTCTGCTTACATCAAGTTTGTTAATGTTCCATTGGCCAACTCAAGTCATATGGCTAAATCCACATTCAAGGGACATTTAAAGAGATCCCACTCCTTGATGGGAGGCACAATAAAATATCGTAGACATTTTTTTTCACACTCCACCACATGATTTAACGGGTAATATTTCTTGATTTGAGTTTGCTATAGACTGAATATTTGTGTCCTCCAAAATTGATATTTTGAAACAAAATCTCCAATGTAATAGTATTTGGAGGTGGGGCCTTTGGGAGGTGATTAGTTCATGAGAGTGGAGCCTGCATGAATGGGATGGGTGTCCATATAGAAGAAGCCCCAGAGAGCTCCCTTGCCCTTTCACCATGTGAAGTTATAGCAAGAAAACAGCTGAGTATGAATCAGGAAGGGGACCCTCACCAGACACTTAATCTGCCAGCATCTTGATCTTGGACTTCCCAGATTTCAGAACTGTGAGAAATAAATTTCTGTTGTTTGTAAGCCACTCAGTCTATGGTATTCTGTTATAGCAGCCCAAACTGACTAAGACAGTGTTACCTATAAAATAGCTTTTAATATATGATTTTATTTCTCAGTTCTATCTCATTGTAAAACTGACTGATAATTATTTATGATTATTCTTGGATATGATTGGTTTCAACAAGAGATAAATCCAAAAAACAGGTCATTCTACATCAGAACTACACAGACACTGTCTTAAGGGGAACAAAAGAGATAAAGACTCAGTGAGATATAATAAAGCAAGGACTGAATATTTCCACACAAAGGCTAATCTTCCTTCTTACAGAAGTGTTTGGATAGAGAAGCCCTTGTCATACAAAGATTGCCATTTCACGTTCTGAATAAATCCTGTCCTGGTGGTAAGGATTTCTGTCTGCAGACGAAAATAGTAGGTTTTTGTTTGCAAAAGTTCATGCTTGGAATGGGTATGACTTGGATCATTCTAGAAAGGTGAAATAAAAAATTTGAAGGAGTCAAAAGTGGCTCATCTAATGAGAGAGGGGTAGACTTGAGTCAGCTATTGACAGTGGGTAGGGATTGGTGGCCTACTCCCTTTCAGTGATCCAGAGGTAAATGGACCCACATGTACGCCTAAAAATATTTACTGGGTGCTTGGCCTGGGAGATACACATAAAGAACCCCACTCTCTGGCCCAGTCAGAGGGAGTGAGGGCTCCTGCCTTCCAAAGGACCTTGGCCTGTGAATTTCTCCCCAGTTTTCCAGAGTTTATAACATTTCTTATCAGCCTTTTATGACCTTTTAGTTGGAGGGCAACACACACACCCTCAAAACATACATGAGATTGAATCTCTTACCACACTGGTGATAAGAGACTTGGAACCAAACTGATTTCAAGAAGAAAATAATACGATTTTTTTGCTCCCAAATTTTGTGGAGCAATTTAATTTCCAAATTATTTGTCTCATTTACAGTTCCTACTATGAAACTTATCTGCCTACAACATCTGGAAGACACATTGACTTTTCCCTCTTCATTCAGGTCTGACTGAATCAGGGTACGGCGCCACTGGGGCAAGGTACTCAGCCCCGCTAAATTGTGTCTGTGGTAGTAGTATCTACTTAAAGCATTGTTTGGAACATAAAATTAGATTATTTTTAGCACAGTGTATGGAACACACTGAATGCTTAGTGTATATTAGTATTATTACAGCCATATTCAATTGAATGATATTATTGAATGATCAGATATTCACATACCCACAATGGAACATTAGTATATGAAGAAAATTGGACCTTATTCACACACTGGTATCTTGTTTGTTTGTCTCCATTTAAACAGATATGAACACATTTTTAGAGGACAAAGAAGTTTTGTTTTAAATTATTAAATTTGAATATTTTCTGCTTTTGTTTTGGTCAGGCTTCCAAAGGCTAAGCACAAAACATTAATATTTCAATGCACACTTTCCAGAACAACATTCTAAACTATTTATGTAAGATATGTTGGAAAAAATAAACTTGTCTCCAGCTCACAACTTATCACATACACCTCATGCAATAAAACAATTACGAGAGGAAGAGGAAGAGGAAGAGGAAGTATGAGCTATGTGTCTGTTTCCAGTCTCATCCTTTGTGATTTGGGCATTGGGGGTCAGAAGCTGGTAAAACTGATCAAGAAGAGATCATGTAGGCATTTTGACACAGGTGAAATTGTTTTAGGGACAAAGTTTAGCCCTACCATTTACAGATGATTTTGAGGCTCTTCTAGCACCCTGAGGATTAGAAGCTTTGACAGCACCTAGACCCAGTGTCCCTGGTATGAAAAGTGACATTCCTACAACAGGTCATAGCACAGATGAGGTTTCTTTAGATGATATTGGAGATGGATAAGTGGGAGCAAGGACCCAAGGAACAGGGAGCAGCATGCAGTGGGGAACTAAAAGGCAGAGACTGACTTTTAAAAATACATGAAGTACTTTTAGATGCTGGTATGACTTGGTGACATTATGAGGAGTGGGTGGGAGAGCACTGAGGTCCTGTTAATACCCCAAAGGGAGCTACTGAGCCAGTGGGTATTTGAGTTAAGTTGTTATTGTTGTTATTAACACTCTAAAGAGTATTTGATTTCTATCAGGTATTGAAGATAACTTAGCTACATGAAATGAGGGGTGTTGTTGTTGTTGTTGTGTGTTTGTTTTCTGAATGTGAAACTTCCAAGAAGTAGCATTAACCTTGCATGCCTCATTTTTTTTTTGTCACTGAATATGTGAATATGTGGGATTCACGCATGCTCCCCAAATTATCAGCCAGTGAACACATTTGATATGGTGCAAATGGGATTTTCAATTGCCTTATCAAAGCAATCCAATAGAATTTTAGAGCAAGTTAACTGGAATTTTAAAATGCACTTCAAAATAAATGTTATTATGCATAGAAATATATTACCCGTTAGTCTCACCAACTATGTATGTGAATATGACACCCTACCACTCTTAGAGAAAAGTAGATCATGCTGAAAAATATTTTCCAAGTCATCCACCAAAATAATTCATTGACAGATGGGTGCTGACATTTTGGGGGAAACTCCAGTGCTCCTGGTTATTAATTTCTGGCCATTCATTGAGATAGTGGTCCTCAAACCTTAGCATGCATCAAAGTCATATGGAGGGATTATTAAAACAGATTGCTGTACCCCATCCCCAGTGTATCTGATTCAGTAGCTCTTAGGTGGGGCCTGATAATTTGCATTTCTAACAAGTTCCCAGGTGAAGCTACTGCTACCACTGATGGGGTCCAACTTTGAGAAACTACCAGATTTCATCCAGAATTCCAAGAGCTTCTGAAGGAACCAAGTTCAAAAAATATCATGAGGCTTATTAAACATTTTAGAGGACCACTGGAATAATCCAAATTACCCCATCTTTAAATAACATGGTTGGAGATCTTCAGGTATCTACTACAGAATGTAATGATGATTTAATGAAATCATAAGAATTATGCCAGCTCACAGGAACTGACACTGGGAACTTCCCCATCTCTACCAAGAACTTTGGTATTTATTGCCTTTGAATGTGCATGTGGGATATCAACTTTGCTGGTCCTTTCTGTCCTTGAAGAAGCGTGTTCTCAGAAATATACCACAGATGATTAGCTTTTGAAAAACAGTTTCAAACTAAAACTAAATGAGAAATATACCAAACCATCCTGTAGGAAATATCATTCCTAGTGCAGCTAGCAAGCAGTTGGACCAGTTGGCATCTGTTCCACATGCAAAGTCTGCAGGACAATTATCAGTATTCAAAGAATTTTGGACAATTATCAGTATTCAAACTGATATTCAAAACTAGAGAAGCTTTGGGTTTAGATTAGTTTGGTTCTGTTTGGATTCCATAAGTGTACAAGCCAAATGTCTACTCAATGTCCTAAGATAATTCCTACTTCAAAGCAAAAGAGTCACCTTTGCTGTTGTATAAATATTAGGAACACCGGTAGTACAGCATTGCTTTCTCGGTTTTTATGTGAGAAAATAAATGCTAGAATCAATATGGCTATAAATGCACACACTTCTTGGGACATTGATGTAACCTGGAGATGTAGCTGTCTGGAATTTAATTTTGCCACCACATGAGTAATTGTTGTAGATTATTTCTTCATGACTATGTATGTGTCAGATACGTGTGACCATTCCACACTACCAGTACTAGCTTAAAAAGCTTGAAGTCATCAAAGCAGACCTTCCTTAACTTCCTGCTAATCTACCGACAAACTTATTTGAATTCACATTCATAGTTTTTTTTCCTCCTTATCACAAAAGAAGAGGTATCTGCCTTTCCTCCCATCAAAAAGGCAACCAAACCATTGGTGCTCTAGATGCTTTCCTCCTCCCAAAGCACTTTGCCCAATCAGTTAGCTCCTTTATCTTCATCTCTAACCTCTCTCCCTAGAGCAGAGTATTACTCTTCGAGTTAGCAGAATTAACATAACCTAGGAGCTTTTTAAAAAGGCAAATTCATGGGCCCCACCCTAGACTTACCTAGTCAGAAACTCTGGGGATGGGGCCCATCCATCTGTGTTTTAACAAACTCAAGGTAATTTTAATTGTCACTAAAGTATGGGAAGTACTAGAATAACACAGTGGTTCTCAGACTCATCTACACATTGGAATCACCTGGGAGCTTTAAAAAACTATTGATGCTTTGTCCTATCCCCAGAGATTGATTTCATTCATCTAAAGTACAGCCTGGGCACTGAATTATTTTTTTTAATAGAATTCTTTTAAGAGCAGTTTTAGGTTCACAGCACAGAGATTTCCCATATACCCTTCAACCCCACAAACACAGAGGCCCTGTAATTTTTAAAAACTCTCCAGGTGATCTGCATGTGTAGCAACGTTTGGGAACCACTCCCAAGAATACTTTTCTTAGTAGCATTTAAACATGCTCAGGATACTCTTATTTTTCCTCAGATTTCCTTCAGTCACATGATTCCCACTAGCTTTAACATTTTTATTGTTGTTCTTTCATATCTAAGCTTGATTTTTCTCTACTTTCCTTCTCCACTTCCTATTTACTATCCAGTTCACTGTGATTTCTCTTGAATTTCCACCATTCCCTTCTTTGACCAAGGGATTCTTTTAAACCGTATGTTCATTGACTTCTCTAGGGCATTCGGTGTTGTTGACAACTCCTTCTTGAACTTTTCTCTTTCACTGCTTTCCACACAAGCCATTCTCTGGGGTTGATTCTCAAGCTCACCTCATTCTCAGTCTGTTAGATTTTCTCCTGCGCCCATCCCTTAAATGTTGATGTTCTTTAAGTTTGCATCTCAGGCTCCCTTCTGAACTACCTAGCTTAGCAGGAAAGTTGGAGGTACATGGAGAAGTTTTTTTAATTAACTTGTATTTATTAATAAATAGCATGTGAATAGTCTAAAAAGCCAAACACTAATAAAAGACTTAGAAGCCTCTGGCTACTCCCCTTTACCCATTTTTCCAGAAAAACAAACAAACAAACTTGCTGGTATTTTTGTTCAGAACTTCATAGATCAGTTTGTGAGAACTGACATTGTAACAATATTGAAACATCCACTCTGAGAACACAGTATATCTCTCTTTTATGTAGGTCTTTAATTTCTATCATCTAAGTTTTGAAGTTAGCAGAGTAGAGGTCTTACATATTTTTCATTATTACTTTTAACTACATATTGATGTTTTTATGCTGGTGCACATGGCATCTTTTAAATTATATTTTCTAATTTTTGTTTCTAGTATATGGAAATACAATAGATTTTGTGCATATTGACTTGCATACTATGACCGTGCTAAATTCACTAATTAGTTCTCATAGTTTCTTTGTAGAATCTTTTGGATTTTTGTGCACACAATCATCATTTGCAAATAAAAATAATTATAATTTATATTTTCCAATTTTTATTGATTTTCTGTCTTTTTCTTGCTTTTTTGAACTTGATAGGACCTCCACTATAACAGTGAATAAAAGTATTGGCAGTAGATATCTTTGCTTTATTCCCAACTTTCTTTAAGGGGAAATCTTTTGATATTTCACCCTTCTATATGTTGTTAGCTCTAGGTTTTTGGTAGATACTCTTAATCAGACTGAGTAAATTTAATTCTATTCCTAAATTGCTGAGATTTTTACCAACTTACATTTAATTAATTTTTATGCATCTGGTGATAAGGTCACATGGTTTTTCTCCTTATTCTGATAAGTTGGTGAATTACATTGATTGATTTTGAACTATTTAGCTAACCCTGCAGTCCTAAAATATCAATCATTTTTCCATATCCCACTTAATCATAATGTTTTGTATGTTTGTTTTTGCTGGGGTGTACTAGTTAATAGTCTGTTAAAGATATTTACATCTATGTCCATGAGCGATTTTAGTCTGTAATTTTCTCCTCTTGTGATACTCTTGTTGAGTTAAGGAATCAGGGTTAATCTGACCCAGTGCTGTGCTGATAAATGCTGTCATTGGCTTTCCAGGGGGAATAAAAGGCCTTGATTTATAGTGATTGATGCTTACCTTGGTGAACATACTCCTGTCATAGCTGATTTCAATCTACCAATGTGATGTCACTGAATACAGAGTTGGAAATAGATGCTCACAATTGTCCCTTGTTAGCCTGTGAAATCTGGCTCCAGCATACCATTATTCTGACCTTAAAAAAAAAAAAAAAAAAGGTTGGAATTTGTTCTATCACGCTTTACACTCTGAAAGAACTGGTGCAATATTTGTATTTCTACTTCCTCTTTAAATTTTTGTCAGCACTCACAGGGTTTTAATTAATGAGTCTCAATGTTGATCCCATCACTCCTGAAATAAATATAATTTTTCTTTTCTTAATGCAAAACACTTCCTTCCTCTACAAAGAGCAAGTCTTCAACTGCACTGTCTTTCAAAAGAAGCTCTTATTTAAAATATAAGTGCCATATTGCCATATTCCAGGGAAAAGAAAAGCAAATGATGCAAAAAGCAAAAAGATCCTCGTGATCCTGCTACCTGACAAGTACATCTGTATTTGGCTAAATAATTAGCAGTGTTTTTTGTCAAATGCTATTGGAGAAAGATTTATGCTAATAATAGTTCACTTTGCCTTATGCTAAGACATTAATTTAATCAGTGGCTCACTTTCTCTTTAGCTAGAACATTAGCTAAATCACGTTGGGAAAATAAAACACAGAGGCAGAAGCTAATTGGAAACACTGCTTTTAGGTAATGAATCACTTACACATCCATTTTTGGGATTCATTAAGTTTTAGTTTGGGAAAGTTTTTACATAACTCATGTAAAAATGCATAATTGTAATTGAGATATGTAATTGCCAAAATCTGAGTAAAAGAGGAATTTGGCATTTACTTCATCAAACATTCCATGAAAATTTTAACTAAATTTTAGGGGTCCAAAGATAAAAAGATGAACAAGGCTATATTCTACTACTTAAGGAGACTATTAAGGGACAAATACATTTAAGCCAATATAACTCTACCAGTTGATAAGGGCAATTAAAGAGGTTTATATAAAGTACTATAGAAACAATGAGAGAGCAATACACTTTTTTCTAGGTGGGAAACAAAGTCTACTGACAGTGTTATAGCCTTTCTCTCTTTTTCTTTCTTTCTTTCTTTCTCTTTCTTTCTTTCTTTCTTTCTTTCTTCTTTCTTTCTTTCTTTCCTCTCTTTCTTCCTTCCTTTCTTCCTCCCTCCCTTCCTTTCTCTCTCCCTCTCATATTCCCCCCTTCCTCCCTCCCTCACCCCTCTCCTAGATTTAGCATTTTGCAGATCAATTTCAGTAAACCAGAGGAAGTCGCTTTTATTCTAAGTCCTGTGGTTTGCTAAAAGGTTTGCTCAATCCAAAGGAAGAGGAATTCACTCCCAGAAACATCACCATGGGCACAGAGCCATTCAGCAAAAGTGAGCACATTTAGGGTTAATGAGTACCATTCTCACAGGAAGAGAAATCTGATATCTGAGAGGTTCAAAAGTTTTATTAATGATGAAAAGAAATGGATCAGTCACAAACCTGTCTAGGAACAATTTTGCTTGTTGATTAGGATAGGTTTTATCACACCTTTAAACATGAAGACTGTTAAAAGAGTTGCTGAGATATCTTCCAAAAGCAGGACCAGCATTTTAATTTGCATAAAAATGCAGTGCCACTTGTTCAAATGCCACTAAACTTTCAAGATGGCAATAGCATCACAAACCAAGCATGGGGCTCTATATGACTGCACAGTTCCCAGGCCCATGAAGCCAGCCCTGACCAGAGGGCAGTATCACTTTATATATTGAAGCAAAAATCTTTCTCATTTGGTCTAGAATGGAAAATCGTTATCTCTGAACTATAGCAAATACAGGTCTGAATCCTACCTCCATCGCATATTACTGACTGACTGTTGGACAAGTTATGAAGGTTTCCATTTCCTCACTGAAATGTGGCCATACAAATTAAAACTTCCATTGCAAGTTCCAATAATGTATATGAATGCACATGTGAATTTGCTTCTGCTGAATTTACAAATAATATTGTAAAAAAATTGTGCAAATTAGTGGCTTTACAATATTGCTGTTAGTTTTACAAATATAATTATGTTAAATTGAAACAGTCCTTTAATTTCTTTTTAAAAAATTTCATTTTCCACTGATGACATCCCTCATCTCAGTTGTGAGTTATCAATCACATAAATTCACTATAAAGATCATTTTAAGATCAGATTCTTAGATATTTAAATAAAAGTTATATATTTAGGTTTAAGAACATAATATCATGTGCATTATGTATTCCACATATTATGTTCTTCATTGTAATATTTCATCATTACTTCGGGGTATTCATAGATAAATTCGTTTAATTTACATTGTGTTTAACAGTTTAAAAAATCATTTACTAAAGCGGTTAGCATCTTAGCATAAAAACAGACTCATAAATCAACAGAACAGAATAGAGAGCCCAGAAATAAATCCACACATATATGGTCAATAATTTACAAAGGAGACAAGGATACACAGTGGGGAAAGGACAGTCTCTTCAATAAATGCTATTGGGAAAACTGGGCAGCTACATGCAAGAAACTGGACCACTATCTGAAACCACACACAAAAATTAACTCAAGATGGACTTGAATATAAGGCCTGAAACTGTAAAACTCCTATTAGAAAACATAGGCAATAAGCTCTTTGTCATCAGTCTTGGCGATGATTTTTTGGATTTGACACCAAAAAGCAAAGACAACAAAACCAAAAATCAACAAGTGGGATGATATCAAACTAGAAAGCTTCTGTACAGAAAAAGAAAACATCAACAAAATGAAAATGTAACCTACTGAATGAGAGAAAATATTTGCAAATCATATACCCAACAAGGAGATATATATATATATATATATATATATATATATAAAGAACTTTATATATATATATTTATATATATATATATAAAGAACTTTATATATATATATATATATATATAAATAAAGAACTCATACAACTCAGTAGTTAAAAAACAAGCAATCTATTTTAAAAATTGACAGAGGATCTGAATAGACATTTTTCCAAAGACATACAGATGGCCAAAAAGCATATGAAAAGAGGCTTAACATCACTTATCATCAGGGAAATATGAATCAAAACCACAATGAGGTATTACCTCACACCTGTTAGGATGGCTATGATAAA
Source organism: Balaenoptera borealis (assembly GCF_965194805.1). Lineage (NCBI taxonomy): Eukaryota > Metazoa > Chordata > Mammalia > Artiodactyla > Balaenopteridae > Balaenoptera > Balaenoptera borealis. The sequence continues at coordinate 120,007,139 of NC_138862.1, forward strand.
AAAAAAAGACACACACACACAAGAAATAACAAGTGTTGGCAAGGATGTGGAGAAAAGGGAACTCTTGTGCACTGTTGGTGGGAATGTAAATTGATGCAGCCACTATGGAAAACAGTATGAAGGTTCCTCAAAAAACTAAAAATAGAACTACCATGTGATCCAGCAATTTCACTTCTGGGCATTTATCCAAAGAACAGGAAAACACTAATTTAAAAAGATACAGGCACACCTATGTTCATCACAACATTATTTACCATAGCCAAGATATGGAAACAACCTAAGCGTCCACTGATAGATGAATGGATAAAAAAGATGTCGTAAATACATGCAACAGAATACTACTGAGCCATAAGAAGAATGAAATCTTTCCATTTGCAACAACATGGATGGTCTTTGAGGGGATTATACTATGTGAAATAAGTCAGACTGAGAAAGACAAATACTATATGATTTCATTTACATGTGGAATCTAAAAGAAAAAACAGACTAAACTAAAGTAACAGATATAGAGAAGAGATTGAAGGGTGGGAGAAATGGGTGAAGGGGATCAGAGTTACAAACTTTAGTTATAAAATAAATAAGTCTTGGGGATGTAATCTACAGCATGGTGACTATAGTCAATAATCCTGTATTTCATGTTTGAAAATTGCTAAGACAGTAGATCTTAGAAGTTCTCACCACAAGAAAAAAATTTTTGTTACCATGTATGGTGACTGATGCTCACTAGACTGTGGTGATCATTTTGCAATATATACAAATATCCAATTGGTATGTTGTACACCTGAACCTAATATAATGTTATATACCAACTATTCCTTAACTTTTAAAAAAGTAAGAATAAAAATAAATTATTTACTTATATTTTGTATTTCATTCTTATGCAGAAAAGCAGGAGTGCTGGTTCTTGACTGTGGACCTCTCTCTCTGGGTTGCCTGGAAACTTTCTTTTTTGTCTCCAGGTAGGTTTTAGAGAGCTGGCTTTTTCATCACATCATTAAAAACTGGAACCACAGCTTCAATTATCTAACTTCCTGAGTAAGATCACTGTTATGCTCTCTTAAAAAGAGAAAGCAGCAGGGTGCAGAATGCCTCTGCCAACACCCAGCCCCATGGTCCAAGCACATCTCCCTAAGAAATTGCAAAAACAAGAACTCATGCTCCTATTGACACTGCCTGTGAATTCCCACCTACATTATGTGATGTTTGCTGCTGTGCGCCCTGTGCCCCAAGCCTTTGTAAGATAACTCTTATTTAAGTCATTGTGGGATAACAAGGGCAGGAATTACTCATCTTACTAGTGAGAAACATAGTCAGATGAATGAAGTGAAATACCCAAGGTCACAAATCTAATGGTCAGAATTGATGTGGCATTTGACCTTCCTATTCCAGGATAAATCATCGGTGATGTAGGCTTCTCAATAATAACAGTTAACATATTACTTACTCTATACCAGATCCTCTTACAAACACTTTACATTTATTGACATATTTAATCCTACAACAAATCTCTAGGATAGGTACTAATATCACCTCTTTTTACAGTGGAAGAAACTAAGGCAAAAGAAAATTTAGTGTTTTCCTAAAAGTCATTTTTCTACTAGTAAGTTGCAAAGCTGGAGTTTGAATCCAGGTGGTCTGGGTCTAGAGTCCATGTTGTTACTTTCAAGCAGTATTTGGAATGACATGTTGGCTCAGGAACCCTTTCCCAGTGGTGGGAGAGCTGTCCAACTGTGCCTGTTCCTGGGTCACACAACCAGATTATCCTGAAGAAAGGGAACAGAAGGTCAGGTTGTTATGCAGGGCAACCAAGGATGCCTATATCCCAGGGAGTTTTTATATTTCTGAGATTCTTTTTGGAATTAGCTGAGAGATAGACTATATACATAAAACAAATATTTCAGTTGTAAAACTGACCATAGCACTCTGAAATCCTTAAATGTTAACACAGCATCTTTTTGGATATATAGAACTGACAGTACAGTAGCATCTCCCAGCCATGGATGCTAGCACAGCCAGAACTCTGAGATATAGGCCTAACAGATCTGAGAGAGGGGCAGAGGGATTACACAAGTTTTCTTGATCTGAAAATCATGATGCAACCACCTCTGGCTTCTGAATGTAAGGAGTTTATATTCTAATCTGATGTTTTCAAAGTCATGAGGAATACAAAAGATATAGTCTAAAAATTCACATTTTTATGAATTTAATGATAAGATTATTACAAAATATTTCCTTTAAATAATTATCTATAAAATGTTCTTCATTGGCAATTATTTTTGAAGACATCTGTTTTATAGCATTAAAATACTTTTCCACTATTTTCTTGCTAGCATGAAGCTCAGTCACCTCGATTTACCCAAACAAATCATTTAAGCCTTGGTCAGACTTTGCAGAATAAAGTAAACATTCAAAAGGAATACAAATACCATGTATCAGATACTGTCAGGTCATGGCTGAGAAACTCAGTCTAATTTTGTGGTAGATGCAATAAAATTTCTCATATTTTTTTCTATGTCCAAGAACATTCATATTTTGTTGAAGCCCCCTTGAAGTTAAATGGAAAGGAACCTTATCTTTGAATGGTTATTGTGGCAATGGAGAGGAAATTACCCCACCAATTGACACAGAAACATTTAACAGAGATATATTCAATGTGTTGTGAGTCTTCAGAATGAATCTTAAACTGTTCTTCATCTTAATATAATTAACACAAAGTGAAAATCAGAGAAATGGAACAAACAATATGTCTTTAGCCCCAGGGCCTGTGCCATTCCATCAGCCCTTCCCTGGGGCTCCAGCCTGCTGGCCTACCACAAAAGTGACATTAAAACAAAAAAGTTTGTTGGACAAAGTTTGTTTGGACAAAGTCCAAACAAAATAGACCAGGATCAGCTTGCTAAATCTAAACATGGTATCTGCTAAATATAAAATATTTAAATAGGACTCAGAGTTGCACACACTTCATTCAGCAACTGAGAGAATTACTATGCAGAAAATCTGCAAGGATGTAGATGATCTGAAGAACACAACCAAAAGGCAATAATTGACATATAAAGAACAATCTAGCAATCAACAGCAAAATACACGTTCTTTCACCAAGATAGACCATATCCTTGATCATAAATAAATCTCAACAAATTAAAAAGAGTTGAAATCTTGCAGAATGTGTTTCTGATTATAATGGAAACAAACTAGAAATCAGAAACAGAAAAACCTCTAAACACTTAGAAAATAAATAACACACTTCTAAATAATCCATCGGTAAGAAGACATAAAAAGGATACATAGAACTGAATGAAAATAAAAATGCAATATATCAAAATGTGGCATGCAGCTAAAGCAGTGCTGAGGGGAAATTTTATAGCATTACATTTTTACATTACAAAAGAGGAAAGATCTCAAGTCAATAATATAAATTTCTACCTCAAGAAATCAGATAAAGAGAGGCAAAATAAGCCCAATGCAGAAGGAAGGGTATGAAAAGACAAGCTACCGACAGGGAGAAAATATTTACAAACTACATATCCAACAAAGAACCATAGAATAGATAAAGAACTCTCAAAACTCAACAGTAAAAAAAAAAATACAATTAGAAAATGGTAAAAGACATGAACAGATATTTCACAGAAGATATACAGACAGCAAATAAGCTTATGAAAAGATGTTCAGCATCATTAGCCATTAGGGAAATGTAAATTGAAACCACCATGAGATATCACTATCTACCCATCAGAATGGCTAAAATAAAAATGGTTACCACACAAAATGTTGGCAAGAATCCAGAGAAAACACATCACTCATATGCTGCTGGTGGGAATGTAAAATGATGTACTAGACCCTTTGGAAAAGTTTGGCAATTTCTTATAAAACAAAACATGCAACTATCATAGAACCCAGAAATTTCCAGCTCAGGCATTTATCCCAAAGAAATAGAAATGTATTTTCACACAAAAGTCATAGCAGCTTTATTCATAACAGCCAAAAACTGAAAAGAGCCTAGCTCCTAGCTGTCCTTTAATTGATGAATAGTTTAACTGTGGTACATTCATAATACGTAACACTACTCAGCAATAAAAAGAACGAACTATTGATACATGTACCTTGTGTGGATCTCCAGAGAATTATACCAAGTGAAAAAAGCCAGTCCCCAAAGGTCATATACTGTATGATTCCATTTATCCAACGTTTTTCAAATTTCAGAAATGGAGGTGAGATTCCTGGTTTCCAGAGTTAGCCCTGGGGGAGAAGATGTACGGAGCAACTGGAGGAAGGTGGGCATGGTTCTGCAAGGGCAGCATTATGGGTCCTTGTGACACGGAATTTTCAGTATCATAACTGTGGTGCTGGATACACAAACCTACAATTGTGATAAAATTACATACAGCTAAACTCCCCACACACACATATGTGTATACACACACATGCATATGTAGAGCTGGAAAAACCTAAGTAAATTCAATTATATCAATGTCAATATCCTGGATGTGATACTATACTAGGTTTACAAAATGTAACTAGGGGGGAACCAGGTAAAGTGTTTAAGGGATTTCTCTGTATTATTTTTAAACAACTGCATGTAAGTCTACAATTATCTCAATAAAATTCAATTAAAAATGATTCATGTAAATATTTCTCCCAGAGACTACTCACAGCAACTCTAAGTTCAGATTAGGCATCAGATTGCTGCCAGAGAAATACTGTATAAAAACTCCCCAAGCCCAGTGCTGCCTCCTGACCATATTCACCAACTCATCTAAACTATTAAACAATCTTATGAGAAACTATATCATCACTTACAGATGTAAGAATTGAGAAGCAGAAATGTTATGTAACTTTCCCAATGTTGCAGTGATGGAGTGGAAAACTGTACCCAGCACCATCTCAACATAAAGTCGACGTTATCAGCTATACAACACTGCACCCCTATAGGGACAGCATTAACATCATTCTGAATTTCATAGGGATAAACACTGTTTGTTATTCTCATATCATTTCCTTAGTTAATTTTAATCTTAGTAGAGGACGACTGTGGGCAAAAATGTGTGCCTGATATTTTAAACAGAAACGCTTCAAATATAGTTAATCCTTCTTAAATAAGGAGATATATGTGTCAGTGGGGTGGTAGTGGTAGTGGTAATTCTCTTAGTTTAACAGTTGCTTAAAATTATGATAATTAGGCCTATGGGTCAAGGTATGCCAGGCTCCCAAAAGGTCTCAGAGCATTGAAGTTGTCTCTAAATAGCTGCAGTTTTCTAACCAGTATGCACTGCTTGTCATAGCAAAACCCAGTGCTTTTGAGAAGTTGGGACTTGATGGGGAGTGCTAATCTCCTGTGACATGATGACTTCTACTGTGAATCAGCACAGACCAAACTGAGGTCAAAATGAGAAGCTCTTTTCCAACGTTTTTGAAAGAGATACTGACGAAGCCCTCCTTTCTTTTGACAAAGCTTATTACCCAAGTGATAAATGCAGAGATACAAAGGATAAAGCACCTATGGTAGCAAAAGCAAAAACAAAAACAAAAGCAGATTATATTTGTTTGTTTGTTTCCTAACTGGACAATTTTTAGCTTCAGAAGCTTTGAAAAACCAAACGTGAATACATTTTTGATGATGGGGAAAAGGTAGGAAAAGACTAGTTTCAAGAACAGAAGGCAGGAGGGGATTGTACATTAAGTCTGAGACACATCAACAATAACAAAAGTGATGAAGTTCTTCCTTAAAGATTATGAGGTCTAGTCTTAGAGAAGTTCTGTTGCTCTTGTAGAGCTCTACCAGGTAGTCAGAAAAGAAAATCACGTCCCTTCACCATCACCTAACACTTTCACATCTCCTCTTCCTTATCCCTCCACCCCTCACCACCCTCTCCATCAGATAAACTAAGGTTCAGAAACATGACACCTGCCACTGTCAGATACATCTGCAACAGCAGAAGAAAAAAGCCTGTTCATGAAAACTAATAAACACAGAATTGAGTCATTTTAAAAGAAATATAATTTCATTATTAAAAATTCATGCTACCTATCAAAGTGAAAGTATTTCAATCAAGAATATTCTAAGAAAAGGTAGTTAGAGATGTTTTGTTTTGAAATGTCCTATTTCAAATGTCAGCATGGGAAAGAGAGGTAAAAACCCTAGGTAACCCCTCTATAACTGGACACTATTATATTACCTGCTCTGGGCCCCTTTTTCTGGAAACTGGACATCTGCCATCCATCTACATTTTATTTAGAGGCAACCAAGCTTTTATAAGATGATCACCCACCTCTCTCCATCGTTGCTTGGTTCAAGGACCATTCTCTGCTATGTGAAGTCAGAAGCAGAAAAGGCCAGCCTATAATTACAAATGATATATAGAGAAGCAGAGGAAAATTATGGAGAGAGGAAATATATTTATTGGTTTCACCAAACTACTATAGCTATAAGCAGTACTTAATTTCTGGGCCCTACATCAGAATAATTAAGTCAGGGTCTCTGGGTAGAGTCTGGATTTTAATAAATTTCTCCAGACTAAGGTGCAGACAGGTTTGCAAATCATGGTTCTAGACAGATGCAAGGCTCAAATGTATCTCCCACATGGAGCTTAGAAGATACCCCAGTATCCACCCAGCAAATTACTGGGTGTACTTATCTAACATAGTTTCTCTGCCAGAATTTTAGAACACATCATGAGTGCTACAGAGAGGCAGCAAACAGTAAATATATACCATTTTAAAGCAATGTTACATTTTTTGTAAGTTGGTTCAAAAATAAATTTTTCCTATACCTACAGTGTGACTCTTTTGACCAGGGGTTTTAAAAAAAAACAAAACAGGAGAAAAGAGCTGTAGTCCTATATGAATATACCAAATCTATATAATTGAATTGGTTTAGTAGGAGTCTGAGTTTCAGGCCAAAGGCATGCTAAACCTCATTCTATAAAAAATCTTGCTTGAGTTCAGAATGTAAGTTAATGGCAAAATCCTAACAAAAACGCTTTTTAACTATACTTGGCTATTGTAGCAAGTAAGTAGTTGGGGAAAGTGTTATATTATTATTATTATTATTATTTTTAAACATCTTTATTGAAGTATAATTGCCTTAAAATGGTGTGTTAGCTTCTGCTTTATAACAAAGTGAATCAGTTATACATATACAATATGTTCCCATATCTCTTCCCTCTTGCATCTCCCTCCCTCCCACCCTCCCCATCCCACCCCTCTAGGTGGTCACAAAGCACCGAGCTGATCTCCCTGTGCTATGCGGCTGCTTCCCACTAGCTATCTATTTTACATTTGGTAGTGTATATATGTCCATGACACTCTCTCACCCTGTCACATCTCACCCCACCCCCTCCCCATATCCTCAAGTCCATTCTCTAGTAGGTCTGTGTCTTTATTCCCGTCTTGCCACTAGGTTCTTCATGGCCTTTTTTTCCCCTTAGATTCCGTATATATGTGTTAGCATACTCTATTTGTTTTTCTCTTTCTGACTTACTTCACTCTGTATGACAGACTCTAACTCCATCCACCTCATTACAAATACCTCCATTTCATTTCTTTTTATGGCTGAGTAATATTCCATTGTATATATGTGCCACATCTTTATCCATTCATCTGTTGATGGACATTTAGGTTGCTTCCATGTCCTGGCTATTGTAAATAGAGCTGCAATGAACATTTTGGTACATGACTCTTTTTGAACTATGGTTTTCTCAGGGTATATGCCCAGTAGTGGGATTGCTGGATCGTATGGTAGTTCTATTTGTAGTTTTTTAAGGAACCTCCATACTGTTCTCCATAGTGGCTGTATCAATTTACATTCCCACCAACAGTGCAAGAGAGTTCCCTTTCCTCCACACCCTCTCCAGCATTTATTGTTTCTAGATTTTTTGATGATGGCCATTCTGATCGGTGTGAGATGATATCTCATTGTAGTTTTGATTTGCATTTCTCTAATGATTAATGATGTTGAGCATTCTTTCATGTGTCTGTAGGCCATCTGTATATCTTCTTTGGAGAAATGTCTGTTTAGGTCTTCTGCCCATTTTTGGATTGGGTTGTTCGTTTTTTTTGTTATTGAGCTGCATGAGCTGCTTGTAAATCTTGGAGATTAATCCTTTGTCAGTTGCTTCATTTGCAAATATTTTCTCCCATTCTGAGGGTTGTCTTTTGGTCTTGTTTATGGTTTCCTTTGCTGTGCAAAAGCTTTTAAGTTTCATTAGGTCCCATTTGTTTATTTGTGTTCTTATTTCCATTTCTCTGGGAGCTGGGTCAAAAAGAATCTTGCTGTGATGTATGTCATAGAGTGTTCTGCCTATGTTTTCCTCTAAGAGTTTGATAGTGTCTGCCCTTACACTTAGGTCTTTAATCCATTTTGAGTTTATTTTTGTGCATGGTGTCAGGGAGTGTTCTAATTTCATACTTTTACATGTATCTGTCCAATTTTCCCAGCACCACTTATTGAAGAGGCTGTCTTTTCTCCACTGTATATGCTTGCCTCCTTTATCAAAGATAAGGTGACCATATGTGCGTGGGATTATCTCTGGGCTTTCTATCCTGTTCCATTGATCAATATTTCTGTTTTTGTGCCAGTACCAAACTGTCTTGATTATTGTAGCTTTGTAATATAGTCTGAAGTCAGGGAGCCTGATTCCCCCAGCTCCATTTTTCGTTCTCAAGATTGCTTTGGCTATTCGGGGTCTTTTGTGTTTCCATACAAATTGTGAATTTTTTTGTTCTAGTTCTGTGAAAAATGCCAGTGGTAGTTTGATAGGGATTGCATTGAATCTGTAGATTGCTTTGGGTAGTAGAGTCATTTTCACAATGTTGATTCTTCCAATCCAGGAACATGGTATATCTTTCCATCTATTTGTATCATCTTTAATTTCTTTCATCAGTGTCTTATAATTTTCTGCATACAGGTCTTTTGTCTCCTTAGGTAGGTTTATTCCTAGATATTTTATTCTTTTTGTTGCAATGGTAAACGGGAGTGTTTTCTTAATTTCACTTTCAGATTTTTCGTCATTAGTGTATAGAAATGCAAGAGATTTCTGTGCATTAATTTTGTATCCTGCTACTTTACCAAATTCATTGATTAGCTCTAGGAGTTTTCTGGTAGCATCTTTAGGATTCTCTATGTATAGTATCATGTCATCTGCAAACAGTGACAGCTTTACTTCTTCTTTTCCGATTTGGATTCCTTTTATTTCTTTTTCTTCTCTGATTGCTGTGGCTAACACTTCCAAAACTATGTTGAATAATAGTGGTGAGAGTGGGCAACCTTCTCTTGTTCCTGATCTTAGTGGAAATGGTTTCAGTTTTTCACCATTGAGGACAATGTTGGCTGTGGGTTTGTCATATATGGCCTTTATTATGTTGAGGAAAGTTCCCTCTATGCCTACTTTCTGCAGGGCTTTTATCATAAATGGGTGTTGAATTTTGTCGAAAGCTTTCTCTGCATCTATTGAGATGATCATATGGTTTTTCTCCTTCAATTTGTTAATATGGTGTATCACATTGATTGATTTACGTATATTGAAGAATCCTTGCATTTCTGGGATAAACCCCACTTGATCATGGTGTATGATCCTTTTAATGTGCTGTTGGATTCTGTTTGCGAGTATTTTGTTGAGGATTTTTGCATCTATGTTCATCAGTGATATTGGCCTGTAGTTTTCTTTCTTTGTGACATCTTTGTCTGGTTTTGGTATCAGGGTGATGGTGGCCTCGTAGAATGAGTTTGGGAGTGTTCCTCCCTCTGCAATATTTTGGAAGAGTTTGAGAAGGATAGGTGTTAGCTCTTCTCTAAATGTTTGATAGAATTCACCTGTGAAGCCATCTGGTCCTGGGCTTTTGTTTGTTGGAAGGTTTTTAATCACAGTTTCAATTTCAGTGCTTGTGTTTGGTCTGTTCATATTTTCTATTTCTTCCTGGTTCAGTCTCAGCAGTTTGTGCATTTCTAAGAATCTGTCCATTTCTTCCAGGTTGTCCATTTTATTGGCGTAGAGTTGCTTGTAGTAATCTCTCATGATCTTTTGTATTTCTGCAGTGTCAGTGGTTACTTCTCCTTTTTCATTTCTAATTCTATTGATTTGAGTCTTCTCCCTTTTTCTCTTGATGAGTCTGGCTAATGGTTTATCAATTTTGTTTATCTTCTCAAAGAACCAGCTTTTAGTTTTATTGATTTTTGCTATTGTTTCCTTCATTTCTTTTTCATTTATTTCTGACCTGATCTTTATGATTTCTTTCCTTCTGCTAGCTTTGGGGTTTTTTTGTTCTTCTTTCTCTAATTGCTTTAGGTGCAAGGTTAGGTTGTTTATTCGAGATGTTTCCTGTTTCTTGAGGTAGGCTTGTATTGCTATAAACTTCCCTCTTAGCACTGCTTTTGCTGCGTCCCATAGGTTTTGGGTCGTCGTATCTCCATTGTCATTTGTTTCTAGGTATTTTTTGATTTCCCCTTTGATTTCTTCAGTGATCACTTCGTTATTAAGTAGTGTATTGTGTAGCCTCCATGTGTTTGTATTTTTTACACATCTTTTCCTGTAATTGATATCTAGTCTCATAGCGTTGTGGTCGGAAAAGACACTTGATACGATTTCAATTTTCTTAAATTTACCAAGGCTTGATTTGTGACCCAAGATATGATCTATCCTGGAGAACGTTCCATGCACACTTGAGAAAAATGTGTATTCTGTTGTTTTTGGGTGGAATGTCCTATAAATATCAATTAAGTCCATCTTGTTTAATGTATCATTTAAAGCTTGTGTTTCCTTATTTATTTTCATTTTGGATGATCTGTCCATTGGTGAAAGTGGGGTGTTAAAGTCCCCTACTATGATTGTGTTGCTGTCAATTTCCCCTTTTATGGCTGTTAGTATTTGCCTTATGTATTGAGGTGCTCCTATGTTAGGTGCATAAATATTTACAATTGTTATACCTTCCTCTTGGATCGATCCCTTGATCATTATATAGTGTCCTTCTTTGTCTCTTATAATATTCTTTATTTTAAAGTCTATTTTGTCTGATATGAGAATTGCTACTCCAGCTTTCTTTTGATTTCCATTTGCATGGAATATCTTTTTCCATCCCCTCACTTTCAGTCTGTATGTGTCTCTAGGTCTGAAGTGGGTCTCTTGTAGACAGCATATATATGGGTCTTGTTTTTGTATCCATTCAGCCAGTCTGTGTCTTTTGGTGGGAGCATTTAATCCATTTACATTCAAGGTAATTATCGATATGTATGTTCCTATTCCCATTTTCTTAAATGTTTTGGGTTTGTTATTGTAGGTGTTTTCCTTCTCTTGTGTTTCTTGCCTAGAGAAGTTCCTTTAGCATTTGTTGTAAAGCTGGTTTGGTAGTGCTGAACTCTCTCAGCTTTTGCTTGTCTGTAAAGGTTTTAATTTCTCCATCAAATCTGAATGAGATCCTTGCTGGGTAGAGTAATCTTGGTTGTAGGTTTTTCTCCTTCATCACTTTAAGTATATCCTGCCACTCCCTCCTGGCTTGCAGAGTTTCTGCTGAAAGATCAGATGTTAACCTTATGGGGATTCCCTTGTGTGTTATTTGTTGTTTTTCCCTTGCTGCTTTTAATATGTTTTCTTTATATTTAATTTTTGACAGTTTGATCAATATGTGTCTTGGCGTGTTTCTCCTTGGGTTTATCCTGTATGGGACTCTCTGTGCTTCCTGGACTTGATTAACTATTTCCTTTCCCATATTAGGGAAGTTTTCAACTATAATCTCTTCAAATATTTTCTCAGTCCCTTTCTTTTTCTCTTCTTCTTCTGGGACCCCTATAATTCGAATGTTGGTGCGTTTAATGTTGTCCCAGAGGTCTCTGAGACTGTCCTCAGTTCTTTTCATTCTTTTTTCTTTATCCTGCTCTGCAGTAGTTATTTCCACCATTTTATCTTCCAGGTCACTTATCCTTTCTTCTGCCTCAGTTATTCTGCTATTGATCCCATCTAGAGTATTTTTAATTTCATTTATTGTGTTTTTCATCGTTGCTTGGTTCCTCTTTAGTTCTTCTACGTCCTTGTTAAATGTTTCTTGCATTTTGTCTATTCTATTTCCAAGATTTTGGATCATCCTTACTATCATTATTCTGAATTCTTTTTCAGGTAGACTACCTATTTCCTCTTCATTTGTTAGGTCTGGTGTGTTTTGACCCTGCTCCTTCATCTGCTGTGTGTTTTTCTGTCGTCTCATTTTGCTTATCTTACTGTGTTTGGGGTCTCCTTTTCACAGGCTGCAGGTTTGTAGTTCCCGTTGTTTTTGGTATCTGTCCCCAGTGGCTAAGGTTGGTTCAGTGGGTTGTGTAGGCTTCCTGGTGGAGGGGACTATTGCCTGTGTTCTGGTGGATGAGGTGGAATCTTGTCTTTCTGGTGGGCACGTCCACGTCTGGTGGTGTGTTTTGGGGTGTCTGTGGCCTTATGATTTTAGGCAGCCTCCCTGCTAATGGATGGGGCTGTGTTCCTGTCTTGCCAGTTGTTTGGCATAGGGTGTCCAGCACTGTAGCTTGCTGGTCGTTGAGTGAAGCTGGGTCTTGATGTTGAGATGGAGATCTCTGAGAGATTTTTGCCGTTTGGTATTACGTGGAGCTGGTAGGTCTCTTGTGGACCAGTGTCCTGAAGTTGGCTCTCCCACCTCAGAGACACAGCCCTGATGCCTGGCTGGAGCACCAAGAGCCTTTCATCCACACAGCTCAGAATATAAGGGAGAAAAAAATAGAAAGAAAAAAAGAGGATAAAGTAAAATAAAATAATGCTATTATAATAAAAAATAAGAGAAAAAATTATTAAGAGTAAATGTATTCAGAAAAAATTTTTTTTTAATTTTTAAAAATAGATTTATTAATTTTTTATAGTAAAAAATAAGAAAAAAATTTTTAAGAAAAAAATTTATTAAGAAAAAAAAATTTTAATTTTTCAAAATAAAAAATATGAAAAAACTTATTAAAGCATTTTTTAATTTCTAAAAATAGAAAATACGGAAAAAATTATTAAGAAAACATATATTAGGAAATAAAAATTTTTTTAAGTAAAAAAAAAAAAAATGGACGGACCTAACCCTAGGACTGATGGTGAAAGCAAAGCTATACAGACAAAATCTCACCCAGAAGCATACACATATACACTCACAAAAAGAGGAAAAGGGGAAATTAATATATCCTGCTCCTAAAGTCCACCTTTTGAATTTGGGATGATTCGTTGTCTATTCAGGTATTCAACAGATGCAGGCACATCAAGTTGTTTGTGGAGCTTTAATCCGCTGCTTCTGAGGCTGCTGGGAGAGATTTCCCTTTCTCTTTTTGTTCGTACAGCTCCCAGCGTTCAGCTTTGGATTTGGACCCGCCTCTGCATGTACGTCGCTTGAGGGCGTCCGTTCCCCGCCCAGACAGAACAGGGTTAAAGGAGCAGCTGCTTCGGGAGCTCTGGCTCACTCAGGCCGGGGGAGGGAGCGGTACGAAGGAGGCGGGGTCAGCCTGCGGCGTCAGAGGCGTCGTGACGTTGCAGCAGCCTGAGGCGCGCCGTGTGTTCTCCCGGGGAAGTTGTCCCCAGATCACGGGAGCCTGGCAGTGGCAGCTGCACCGGCTCCCGGGAGGGGCAGTGTGGAGAGTGACCTGTGCTCGCACACAGGCTTCTTGGTGGCGGCAGCAGCAGCCTTAGCGTTTCCTACCAGTCTCTGGGTTCCGCGCTGATGGCCGCGGCTCACGCCCGTCTCTGGGGTCCGCGCTGTTAGCCGCGGCTCGCGCCCGCCTCTGGAGTTCGTCTAGGCAGCGCTCTGAATCCCCTCTCCTTGCGCGCCGCGAATCAAAGAGGCAAGAAAAAGTCTCTTGCCTCTTCGGCGGCTGCAGACCTCCTCTCCGGCTCCCTCCTGGCTCGCCACGGCACGCCAACCCCTTCAGGCTGTGTTCACGTCGCCAACCCCAGTCCTCTCCCTGCGATCCGACCGAAGCCCGCGCCTCAGCTCCCAGCCCCGCCTGCCCCAGCGGGTGAGCAGACAAGCCTCTCGGGCTGGTGAGCGCTGCTCGGCGCTGAGCCTCTGTGCGGGAATCTCTCCGTTTTTCCCTCTGCGCCCCTGTTGCTGTGGGATCCGCGCTGATAGCCGCGGCTCGCACCCGTCTCTGGATTTCGTTTAGGCAGCGCTCTGAATCCCCTCTCCTTGCGCGCCGCGAAACAAAGAGGCAAGAAAAAGTCTCTTGCCTCTTCGGCAGCTGCAGACTTTTTCCCGGACTCCCTCCCGGCTAGCACCAAAGCCCGAGCCTCACCTCTCAGCCCCCGCCCGCCCCGGCGGGTGAGCAGACAAGCCTCTCGGGCTGGTGAGTGCTGGTTGGCGCCGAGCCTCTGTGCGGGAGTCTCTCCGCTTTGCCCTCCGCACCCCTGTGGCTGCGCTCTCCTCCACGGCTCTGAAGCTTCCCCCCTCTGCCACCCGCAGTCTCTGCCCGCAAAGGGGCTTCCTAGTGCCTGGAAACCTTTCCTCCTTCACGGCTCCCTCCCACTGGAGCAGGTCCCATCCCTATTCTTTTGTCTCTGTTATTTCTTTTTTCTTTTACCCTACCCAAGTACGTGGGGATTTTCTTGCCTTTTGGGAGGTCTGACGTCTTCTGCCAGCGTTCAGTGGGTGTTCTGTGGGAGCAGTTCCACGTGTAGATGTATTTCTATTGTATCTGTGGGAAGGAAGGTGATCTCCGTGTCTTACTCTTCCGCCATCTTGCCCCTCTGTTCCTATATTATTTTTAGTCTACATTTTACCTGCTTTTTTATTCACTGTCCACATTATCTTAGAGATACTGTTAAATGAGGGGGGAGCGAACCAAGAGGTAAATAAAAGGAGAAAATAAACATTTTCTTTGGTCTTTATTAGTTCAACAGAGGATTCAGCTTCAGATTATTCTGTGAGAAGTCCAAATTTGTCTACGTTCAGTACACTTCCAAAATATATTCACATATTATATTTCATCTGATTCAAATGCTTTAATAGCAAAGTGTCTGTATACCTCTTTGTTTAAACATATTTGGTATATATGGGATCCTTAATCTATTCTTCCTTCTATCCTCCATTCTTTGCCTCATCCTTGTCTAGTTGTTATTTTTCAGTTTTGAATATTTTTATTCTCCTTCCTTCAGAACATTTCTGTGCAATTTCAACATAGATGAGAGAATTCAAGACTCTTCCCCCAACAATTTACTTCTACTTTCTCCACAAGTATAAGACAATACAATATTTCTCAGGTTTCTTCCAGAGACCAATGCCAACAGTGCTTATGTGCCCTCTATATGGGAACCACACACACTCTCATAGAGTGCACTCTAGGGGAAAATGAACATCAGAAATTTATTTTTAAATTTACCTTTTTTTTTTTAATTATAAAAAGAACCACCTTCCAAGTGTTGATTTTGTTAGATTTGCTTGAAAACTTCTTTTTGCTTCTTTTTTCCCTTTCAAGATTTAGGCCAAATTTAGGCCATTTTTATCTATTTCATTATTTGATGAGCCTTTCACATTTTTCTTCTGGCATTTGCTCTAACTTTGTGACACACATACACTAGAGGATTTAACCAGTTTTGACACAATTTCTTTTTATCTTATTTTTATAAATTCCTTCTATTTAACTTGTTCCAGAATTCTCTACATCCAAAGTAGAAAGGAATAGTATTGTTTCACCTAGCTTTGTTACCATTCTTCTTCCCCTGCAGAGGAAGGAAGTTATATGTGTGAAGGGCATCTTCACATAGTTCAGATTGTGTCTAGGTCCATTAATTTTCTTGGTCATAAAGATAATCATACTGGTATAGTCAGTCAATCCAACATTTTCTTAATCCAAACAGTTAAAAAAACACCATGCCTCCATTCTTTAATGAGTTTGTTCATTTTTCTCATGTTAACACAGACACCAGGTACTTCTTCAAGGTGCTCTCTGACCTGCATTTGTCCATCTGCATAACTTAACAACTCTCACCACAAATGGGTTATACCTCAAAATCAGTATCACTGTTAACAGTTCTTTCTTGAAATATGGTTGCTGTACATTTTGTTTAGTTGGTTGTTGACAGTATATTTCAATTCTCTTGAATCTGCCATAAAAAAAACAACAAAGGAAATTTGTTCTCTCAGTTCTCAAGATTGTTTAGAACTCAACAGTGGGGTCATGCACCATTTTACTTTTCTCCTGAAATTCTTTAGCATAAACACCTTAGCTTTTTGGTTTTGGTATTATTTTGTTTTATTGCCTCCTTCTAAAGCTTTATACCCCAGAATTAATCTCATTTTTCCCCCTCTCTTAGCTCTGTCCTGATTTTTTCAGGAGCTGAAATTTCTCTTTTGATGCAATTTTAATGCATCAGAAACTTTATGGGTTTCTGCAAACCTGTATTTGTTTACAACTTGTTTACAATACAATTGTTCTAAGAGCTAGGGAAGTAAGCATTGACGATGAAGAAGTCTTTAGTCTTCTTATAGATGGACAGATTAACTGTTTTCATAGCCTAGAACATGTCCAAAATTTGTAGACAAGAAAGATTTTAATGTACTCTTCCACTGGAGGAAAAATACTGTCTTCAAAAATTTTGCAGAAATTGTTGATTCTATCAGAAATGATGACCAGGTAATCAAAACAAGTAAGACACAGAAATAATGAAGCTGGCAAGCTAGAAAGATCCAAAACACAAGTGTTCTTTCCAATGTTACTTTAAAAAGCTTTCATTTAAATAACTATTCAATTTTGAAATATTCAGCAAGTACTTATTAATCACCTACTATGCTGGACTGTATTAATCCCTGGACACAGATTTGAAGAAGCTGCCCTCACAGGACTTGCAGACTTTTCTCTTTTAATCTTCACAAAGATTGTTTGAAACATGAGGGTTGGCATAATTATGCCAATAATAGATAAGAATAAAGATTCAGTGTCTTGCCCAAGGTAAAACTGGAACTTAAATCTCTATATTTGAGAGGGGGGCTTTTTCAATATATAAAAATGCAATTTTATTGTCATTAAGAAAGTATATCAATATCAAGAATAAACCAAGAAAGAAAATAAAAGAAATGAAACAACTTGTTTTGGTTCTTTTTACTTGGATAATTTATACTCTGAATTAATGTGACTTGGTTGTTTATTTTGCAGCAACTTCTTCTCCAAGCAAGATATCCATTACTTCCTACTTGGAGTCATTCTTTCATTCTACAAATAACTTAGAGCCAGATATGTATCATACACTATGTTTCGCTTCACTCAAATATCTTCCAAAATAGTGAAAGAACCAGCACAGACTTTCTGGAACCCAACTGGATATTCTTTCCACTAAATTCTTCTTCCCCTGTTTTCATGTCTTGGTGTATCTGACAGTTACATTTCATCCTAACTAGGCTGAATGTCATAAGCTCTGTTGGATTTACCTTTATGAAGCTGTGGTGTTCCTGCATCTGTGGAATTATCAGACATTAGGTGGTATCTCCATTTTATTTGGCCCAATATAAATACATTATCTCTCCTCCAATGTAAAATAGTTACCCATCAATTCCAACGTTTTTTTCATACAAAGTAATGAACACATCAAATGCTAACTTGAGACCTGTTTTCATGATATTGAGTTCCATGTTTACGTTTTTATGAACTACATTAGATATCCACTTCCAAGACATTTTAAGATTCATAAAGGACTAGACATCCTCATTAGAATGCTTTCTAAGCACCTACTACATGTCTCTGGGTCCTGTAGACACAAAACAACTATATATTGCCAGGTGAAGTTTAATATTTTCAGGTTATCCTTACATTGCTTCTCCATTCTGTGACCTTCCTCCTTTCTTCTGTAACCCCAATGTGTGGCAAGATTGAGGTGTGGTTGAAAAATAGAAGGTAACAATGATCACAATTCTTATATTTTTCTTTTCATACATCAAAAATATTTCTAACAGCTCAAGACCATATCCCTAGGATGGCCCTAACCCCCCACTTAGAGTGCCTGCCTGAGAAAACTCAAGGCTGTCAAAAAATGGCCTGTTTGTTCCAGCCAACACTTGAAGATGGGGCCCTGACTTCCAGTGTCTGTGGTAGGGTAGGAGCCTAACTTCAAAAAGCATGGGTTACCAAACCCAGAGAGGTTTCACATGGACCAATCCCCCCTTCCCAGTTTTTGTGATTTTTCTCTTCCCTGACTCTACTGAGTCCCCACTCGCCCCCTTCCTACTCCCTCATACTCCCTTTAAAACACCCAGTCACCTCTATACAAATTAACATTAAGGTCATGCTGAACTTTTTTCCCTATTGCAATAGTATATTACTAACTAATATCTGATCTTACCATTTTAACTACTGTCTGGCTTTATCTTTAAGAATGGGAACAGGTGGTGGCTATCAGGGAGATGGGCAGCAATTATTTGAATGTTATGCAAGAGAAGATTCACTTAATGCAAAAGAAAACAGTAATGGAGAACAGATGAACAAAGAAGATGTAAGGCAAACAGAAAACAAAATAAAGTGGCAAAAAATATTCAACTATGTCGATAATAACATTAAATGTGAATGGATTAAACAATCACTCAAAAGGCAGAGGTAGTCACACTGAAAAAAACAAGATCCAACCACACACTGTCTAAAGGGGACACTGTAGACTCCAAGATATAAAGCACTGAATGTAAAAATACAGCATAGAAACAACAATAAGAAAGATGGAGTGGCAATAATGCTATCAGACAAAATAAACTTTAAAACACAAAATGTTAACAGATAAAGAGGGGAAATTTTATAATGATATGTGTCAACCCATCAAGTGGATATAACAGTTACAAACATTTATGCACCTAACAAGAGACCCAAAATGTACAAAGCGAAGTTGAAAGAATCAAAGGGAAATAGAGACGTCAACAACAATAACTTATAGCACGTGTATCACTTATACCCAGCCCAGAGCCTCCATAACTTGGATCTTCACAGGTGTAAGACAGAGACCACATGCTACTGAGTCAGTTTTTGCTATTCATGTTTTTTTCACAGATTGAGAAAAATATTCTAAGTTTGTGCTTTCAAAAGGAGGCACTGTTTACTATTCATCCTCACTTTAATGTCTAAGAAATCCAAATATATGGCTCAGAGTAGACACTAAAGATTGATCTCTCGTGAATGAAATTAGATCAGAATAGGTATTTGATGTGCTTCAATTTCCTTGTTCCATTAGAGCTCTGAAGGCTGAATTTATTAATCTTCCCACTTCTGAGATCTAGCTGACACTTTTAGCTGTGTAAATTCAGCTCTGAGCCTTCTACAACTTTGTTAGTTTTCTAGTTCTAGATTCTTCCTCTTTGCAAAATACCATGCACACTCAGTTGAAACAACTGTTATCTTGTTCCCTCCTGTACAGTAACATGTTTATATTTTATGCAGTG
Organism: Balaenoptera borealis; assembly: GCF_965194805.1. Lineage (NCBI taxonomy): Eukaryota > Metazoa > Chordata > Mammalia > Artiodactyla > Balaenopteridae > Balaenoptera > Balaenoptera borealis. The sequence goes on from NC_138862.1 coordinate 120,026,507, forward strand.
TATTTCTGAGCACACATAGGTGAAATAACAATGTGTATGAAATAAAGCATTCCAGGCTCTATTTAAAATCTAAATATAAAGACCATATTTAGAAATACAATCTGCAGAACAGAATATCATTTTAGGAATATCTAAGCCTATGCTTTATTCTGAGGGTAAACACTAGATTAGGAGAGGGCTAGCCGGGAAGTCGTCTGGGGAAAGCCTATACATGGAATGGATTTGTCAAACGTAGGATAAGGTGGTGAAAAAGTTGACCACAATTATAGTGAAATATAGCATTTCCTGACTTATCATCAATAAATTTCTATTATTAGATATAGTTATGGTCTAGCTGAAATACAAAACCAAATAAGACATGGTGCACACTTTAAAAGGAGTAAGTGATTTACTATATCATTCAAGTTGTAAAACTTCTAACATGACTCTGAAGAAAATTTCTGGTTCAAGAAATGGAAAGGAGAATAACAATTATGAAGCAGTGAAAAAAATGTTTCTATAATTTTCTTCAAACTAGACTTACGTTAACAAACTGTTCAGAAGGTAACTTAGAAGTGATTTAAAATCAGTTTCTACCCAAGCCCACTAAAAAGTGCTGGAAAATATTTGAAGCATATTACTTTGAAGAAAGGTCAAATTTTTGCCCGCTCAGGGCAACTTATTGGGCTGTCTTCATTTCTGCCCCCAGAGGAATAAGTAATGATAAAACTGTCTTAAGCTAATAGAGATAGGTGTTGAAACTCATTTCTGATATATGTAGTTGTCATTATGTGCATATATGAATGAATAAAAGATGAAATGAATTAAATTATAAGTCAATACAATTTCATTTCACTCAACTTATCCTATATATCAGAAACTTATCCCATAAATATTTTATTAGTCAGGGTTCTCTAGAAAAGAACCAACAGTATGTGTGTTCAGTATGTGAAAGAGAGCGAGAAATAGAGACTGACTTATTATGAGTCACATGATTATGGAAGCTGAGAAGTCCCACGATTTTCTGTGTGCAAGGTAAAGACACAGGGAAAGCTGGTAGTGTAATTTAGTCTGAGCCCAAAGGCTTGAGAACCAGGGAGATGATGCTATAAAAACCTAGTCTGAGGGCAGGACAAGATGAGATGTCCTTGCTTAAGTAGTGAGGCAGGAAAGAAAGGGCACATTCTTACTTCCTCCACCTTTTATTCTATTCAGGCCCTCAATGGATTAGATGATGCCCATCCACATTGAAGAGGGCAATTTATTTTGCTGAGTTCATCAATTCAAGTGCTAATCTAATCTGGAAACACTCTCAGAAAACACACCCAGAAATAATGTTTAATCTGGGCACCCCATTGCCAATCAAGATGACACATAAAATTAACCATTACACTTAGACTCACACATTTGATAAAAGGTATGTGTATCTAAATATTCATTGCAGCATTCAGCTTTTAATATTTAAAAGCTTGTAAACTTCCATATATTAGCAATTTACTCATTGATTATTGACTTAAAAATATAATTACAAAAGCCATCACACTATTTGGGTTTCAATAGTATTTTTTTGAAAGATAATACACGCAAGTGGTAGAAAAAAATTAAGTCCATGAATTTATGAATGAATAAATAAATGTGATATAGGCATACAGTGGAATATTTGACAATAAAAAGAAATGAAGTACTGAACATGACCTTGAAATCATATTAAGTGAAAGAAGCCAGTCACAAAGGACCACATACTGTTTGATCCCATTTATATAAAAAGTCCAGACTAGGCAAATCCATAGAGACAGAAAGTAGATTAGCAGTTGCCTAGGAGTGGGAGAGTGGAGGAAGGGGGGAATGGTTGTGGGGTGAAAGGTAAGGAGTGTAGAGTTTGTTTTGAGGGTAATGGAATGTTATAAAATTGCTTGTGGTGATGGGTTGTACAACACTGCAGATGTATTAAAAGCAATTGAATTATTCACTTTAAATGAATGAGTTATATCTAAATAAAGCTGTTAAAAATACATAAGGATGTGTGTTAAGAAAAGATAGTTTTTTAGTGAGGGTTGAAGTCTGAAGCATTTCTAGTCTGGAAACCGTGTGTGTGTGTGTGTGTGTGTGTGTGTGTGTGTGTGTGTGTGTGTTTGGCTGGCTGTGGTGTTACGAGTTGATTTCTGCGATTAAAATCCTTCTGTAGAAGGTGTGGTCATTTAAAAATATTAATGTATATTGTCATTCTGTAGCCTTTCCTATTCCCTAACATTTACAGAACACAGTAAACAACCAAGCATTCTATTTATTAGAGGCTAGCGGTAGGGTGGGCGATACAAAAATGAATCACATAATCTCTCAAGGAGTTTCTAGCCTAAAAGAATTATATTGTTAGACAGTTTGAAGCATGTAATCCCAGGCAATCTGACTAAGGCACAGTGCCATCACCCTAGGAGTTAATAGGCTCCATATCTGGCTTCTCTTTTTTGTCTAACAAAGTCTTTTTCTGGCATATGTGGTGATCCTTAGTCTCTTAATCATTAAGTTACTTGACAAGATTCTTAGATCTGGAGAGACTGGGTGTAGTGCCTTATAAGAAAAATGCATTCACTTGAAATCATATTCAGGGTTACAAGGTCAGGTAGGAATTTTTACCCACCTGTAAAATGTAAGGCAGATTCCCAATCTGCCTTAAAAGTTTTTAAATTAAAAACCTTAAAATCTTCCTGTAAAATTTTTACCTACCTGTAAAAATGTAAGGCAGATTCCTAATTTGTCATAAAATGGTTCCCATCTTCCCCTAGAGTTTTGGAAAGCTGCAATTTTAGGCAGCATGGACCAACTGGATTTTCTTTCTCCTTTGAGCACAGGTTTTGTAGCTTTTGTTATTTTGTCAGAACATTCTTTGGCTTGTGTGTACTAGAGAAATTACCAAATTTTGGTGAGAACAAATATTCCTGATAAAGTTGAGATCTGTACATTTCAGAAGAAATTTGAGTATTTATGCTTGGTTCTATGTCTCTCCCCTTTTCTCTTCATTCCTCCCATTGATAAAGCTAAATATATAGAAACAAATGTTGACAGCCACACAAATACTTAGGTTAAGTACTTTTAAACTGATGGTACAGTATGAAAGAAACTTCTTGGCAAATTTCTGTTGCAGAGAATTAGAACTGACCTGAAAGGTGGCTGGATTTATATCCAACCACCTTTCAAAATCCCTTTTCCTCCTCTTGCCCACACTCCTAGCACAATGTATGGAACACAGTAGATTCTTAATAAATGCTTGTTGAATGTTGCATTCTGCATCTTCCTGAAACAACAGAACTGTCAATAGTTATTTAACAGTTAAATGTTTTAAAAACTGATTTGGAAAGTAAAATGTAAGAGACTAATGAACCAAAAGCAAATCTCATCTCTTAACTGCTTAAAATTTATTATTTCAAATAATCTTCTTTAATTGAAACTATTCTGAAGGCTGGATTTTTAAATTATACCCTTGTTCAGACCAGCCTCTGAGAACAAGAACATTTAAGGCAATTAAGATAGCATTAAATTTTTGATGAAAAGTTGGCATTTTCTGTATATTAAGATTAGATATTAGCTACTGAAGTTTCTGGGGGTAGGACTTAACTAAAGCTTCCAACATTAATGATACAAAACTGTTATGAATTTGCAATGTAATTTTCTTGGACATTTTTTTCATTGAGGTGAAAAAGGCCACGTAGCCATGCCTCAAGCCAGTTTACTCACCTAGTAGCTCCTTAATAATCCACTGGTAGTTGTGAAGCAGTTTAACATTTAAGTTTAATTTTTTTCACTAGTTTTCTGATTTATAAATACTAATTTCTTGGAAAATTTGAAAATTTCCAAAAAGTAAAAAATTCAGTATCTTGTTATCCCACTATACAGAGATAACTGCAGTTAAATGTTTGGTGCATTTTCTTCCAGTCTTTTTTATTCAATGTATAAATATTAAAAGTATTTCATAGTTGAGATCATACTGAAAAAAAAATACATAAGGACATAGAGTGAAAATTATCTCTCTATTCCCAGTGATCTCCTTAGAATCAATCACCTATTTTATTGTACTATGTTCTGGTAAATGTTTCAGTGCATAGATAAGTATTTACTGATCTATCAATTATCTATGTACCTATCTATCTACTTTCCCTATTCCTTTTCTCTGCCTCCTGGTTTTCTTCCCTTTTATTTGGTGGGGGGGCTGGGTGGAGGGTGTTGGCAGCAAGAGGGAAGGTACTTAAAATTGTTCCATACCAGTACATATAAACTTTCTTTAGTGCCAAACAGTATTTCATCATGCAGATGAGTCAATTATACCTCATAAGTTACAGGAAATTATGACCGTTTGTCTAAAAAAATAAAAAGAATCCATAGAAATAGACTCAAGATGAATCAGATATAGAATAAACAGATAAGGATTGTACAAGTTTTCATAAATGTTCGAGAACTTAAAAAGATGGCTGTAATGAAGAAACATATGGGGAATCTCAACAGAGCCACAGAAGATGCAATGAAGAACCAAACAGAAAGAACAGAACTGAAAAGTGTAACACCTGAAATGGAAAAATCACTGGAGAGGCTTAACAGAAGATTGAAATACAGGTCAAAGCTTGAAGAGAGATTCAAAGAAAATATTCAGTTCTAAGAAAAGAATAAAAGAAAGAAAATACAAACAAATCCTCAGTGATCTGTGGGACACTATCTAGAGTTCTGGCATATATTCAGTTGGATTCCTGGAAATAAGGGAAAGAATGGAACAGAGAAGAAGTTTAAAAGAAAACTGGCTGAAATGTAACCATATTTTGGGGAAAAAATCAGCTGACATATACACAAAGCTCAGAGAACCCCAAGCAGGAAAGACACAAAGAAAACCACATATTTTAGACTAACTGCAAGAAAGCCAAAGATATAAAGATATCTTAAAAACAATGACAGCTTACTCGACATCAGATAAAAACGGAAATTAGAGGGATACTATCTTTAAAATGTGCAGAAATAAAATAAAACACTGTCAATCCACAATTCTATATTTAGTAAAGATGAATCTCAAAAATGAAAGCAAAACAAATATATTTTCAGATTAATAAAAGCTGAGAGAACTTACTGCAAGCAGATCTGCACTTTAAGATATCCAAAAGGAAATTCTTTAGCCCAAGGAGAGGTGACCCTATATAAAAACTCCAATGTCTAAGAAAGAATAAAATGCACATGATCTTGTGTATATGTGGGTAAGTATAAGATCTATCTTCTTTTTTCCCTTCTCTTAATACCTATAAAAGAGAACTGACTTTATGCCAAAGTTATAACAATGTACGTGAAATTTATATCATATGTCCACGTAAAATATGTTACAACAATGACATAAAGGATTGAGAAACTGAAACATACTGTTGCAAATTTTTAAGTTTTGTACGAAGTGACATAATATTAACTCTAAGTGGACCGTGACAACATAAGAGCAACTGGTTAAAAATAACAACACACAACACAAAAAGATGCAGCTAAAAACATCAAGACAAGTGGAAACAAATACTTAAAACAAAAAAGATGCAGTTGTTACCACGTGACTTATTCAAGTTGGAACATCATTAGATCCTTTGAGAAAGACTTGAGTTTAACTGGTCATAGCTTTGGTGCCTGTTTCTTTGTTTTATATTTTAACACATTATTTCTACATTTGAAAAACATCCTGTTCAATAAAAAAAATTTTTAAAAAGAAAAAGGAAAATGTCCTGTGCAATTTCTAAGGAAAAATACAGTATGATTTTTAAAATTTATTCTCACACACATACTGACAAATAGCATGCACACAAAGGAAGATGGAAAATTGCAGAACTCCACTCCCATATGCTTTCCCCTATCCAAACTTCTCCCATGCTGCGGCACTGCGAAGTACTCTTCAGAGCTTCATCTATTTTTGTCCAGTTTTGACTGCTTAATCTAGACGTCTGGGACCTCTAGAGTCTCCCAGTTCCTGTCCTGGTCCTTCCAGTGAGTAACCAAGCCGGACTCTATGGGGCCTTCCTGGGAGAGACCTCCCCCACCCAAAGTTCTCCACCTGCCTCTTGTCTGTAGAAAAACTTTAGCCTCCTAGGTCTTCACTGAGTTCCAAAGAATAAATTTAATCAGAGAAGTGACAAAATGCAGAAAGAAAGGAAAACAGTCAAGCAAGACAAAATAATCCTATAATAGTTTAGCCATTAAACAAAGTCAAGGACCTTTAGTTCCTCCTCAAGGGCCATACATAATATTCTGAGCCATATCCTTTGAGCTGTGTTTGCAGATACTGAAGCCGCCACCAGGGGGAAGAAATTAACTGTATGCTGCCCACAAACACTCAGGCCCCAGACTGATGGGAAGCAGAAGGTTGATGATGTTGACTCCCGATTACCTCACAACCAACCAATCAGAAGAATGTCCACCAGCTGATGGCTCAGGCCACAACCTGCCTCCTTCACCCTGGCTTCAAAAACCTTTGCCTGAAAGCCATCAGGGAGTTCAGGTCTTTTAAGCACTAGCTGCCTAGACTGCTTGCTTGGCGCCCGGCAATAAACACTGCACCTTCCTTCACCACGACCCCAGCTCGGTAGATTGGCTTTACTACACTCAGGGCACGCTGACCCAACAGCGACAAGTGAATTATGTTCCTCCCCACGGACCACAAACCTGAACCTCAGTAGCCTGAAAACAATACTTGTGCCTAACAACAGTAATTAACACATGGCATTTTTCTCCCAATGCCAGAAAACATAGGCAACCCAGCTCCCCCACTCCTCTTTCCTGGCACCCCTTCCTCCCTCCCTCCAACATCAAACTGACCTCCTCCAATCCTGTGGAAAGGAAAATAAATGCCCGGGGCCCCGCGCCCCAGTGTTTCCAGCCAACATTGCATCGCCAAGGCCAATTCTCCAAGCCAAGGGTCTGAGGGACTGACAGGTGCAAATTAACAGGGCTCTTACGAAAAGTGTCTTCTTCTTTTCCTTTCTGGGCTCTTTAATCTCTGCCACGAAGCCCTGCCTCACAGGCTCTAGAAAGTGCCTTTAGGATTAGAGGGAACCGTCGACTTGCTCTTATCTTTTTCTTCACCTCACGTGTGAGCGGTGACAACTAGCTTTACCCTCTTTTCCTGTCCGCTGTGTTTTTTACCTGAAAGCCGGCTTCAGCGGCGGCCCGCGCCTCCAGTGCGCAGCGGACCCGCGGCGGCGGAGCACCCAGCGCGGGGGCAGGGCGGGGCGGGGCCACGCCCGCGTGGCCACGACCCCCGACCCCCGGCCCCCGACCCCCGGCCCCCGGCCGGCGGGGCTCTATTTGGTTTTAATTTGAAAATCCTCCTTTTCCTTCTCCCTTTCCCGGCCCCGTCCCTTTCTCTGTCCTCCCTGGATAAACTCAGACCCCTCACTCCTGGAGTCGCGAGTGCCGAGCGGACGGCGGGCCGGGAGGTGAGTAGGGCCGGGCGGGCGGAGAGCTGGGTCGCGGGAGCCGCGAGGAGAGGCCGAGGCCGGAGGCCGCCCCGCGCCACATCCTCAGGTGGTTCTCGAAGTTTCGGGGCTCCCGGGAGGGAGCGGTCTCTGGCGCTGAGTAGGGGTCGGGGTCCCTTGGATTTGAAGTCGGCGGCCGTGATCCCCAGACGGAGTCTGTGTTGGGGAGACTGTTGTGCCCGCGCAGAAGCGCGCCTCGGAGAGCGGGCTGCGCTGCCTGGCCGCGCTGCGCCCCTTTCCCGCGTCTCCTGGCGCGCCTCCCGCCGCCCGGGGCCGCCCGCCACCCGCCTCCCGCGCGTTTCTGTTCCGCAGGCCGGGTCCCGCCGGATGCGACTCAGCTGGGGTCTCTGGCTGGTGCTCCCTCCGCGTAGCTCTGGGGAACCGGGTCAGGTCGACGAGCAGGTAATAGGGTTTGTCATCACTTCTTGACGGGCCTGACGGGCGGGGGTTACAGGAAGAACCCATCTATTACTTTAGCATTCAGGCAAACTGGAGAGATGTAATTATATCGGGATGCACTTACATGTAAAATGAAACTTGTATTTCTAAACTTAGGTTTTCTCTTAATTTTATATTCTCTTCCTTTGTTTACCTTTACTGAGAACCTGCATTGAGTTTTAAATTTTATATCACATATTTAAAATTGGAGCCACCTAAACAGGTCCAGGTGAAGAAAGTATGTGTGTACTAGGTTCATTTCTCACCTACTTAAAGGGTTTTAAATCATTATTTTAAGTTGCACGTCTTTCTGATAGGAACATACAGATAATCTTCTGTTGCTCTGACATCATGTTTAATGGTAAAACACTACTATCATCTCCATCAAATTTGAAAAGGACAAGAATGTTCACCATCACACAATCAATGTGATAATATTGTGAATTGTACTGCCAAGCAAATTAGGTAGAACACATTACTCTGATTGGAAAAAGAAGATGCAAATGACCTTCTTTATGCATAATATGGTTGTATTCCTTGAATATCCAAATGAAACAACTGAAAAGCTATTTGAAAAACTAAGAAAATTTAGTAAACTGGATAACTACCTTTAATCTTAATCTACAGAAAACATTACATTTCCTGTATATAAACACCTAGAAAATAAAAAAAAAACTTTTCAGGTTATCAACAAGGAACACAAAATATACAGGACCTATTTTTAAAAGATATAAAACTATAAGGGAAAATACTCTTAGGGATATTTATAAAAATACATGATGTTTATCTACAGATATATCTATGAAAGTATGTAGCTTTTTTTCCTCCTAAAGAAATGTATAAGTTAAATATAATCTTAGAATTTTTTTGGTTTGTTTTTCTAATTCCATTGTTTAGTTCATGTGGAAAAACAAATACTTGAGAATAGCTAGGATATTTTCAAAAATGAATCTATAAATAGCATTACACAGCTATAGTGATTAAAAGACAGTGGCATAAATTAGTCAACGTATTGGAACCCTTTAGAAGGAGAAGATATTTGTCTCAGAGTTACTGCTGGTAGGATTTAAACTTAGAGTTGCTGAATGCCACTTTTATTACCACATGTGTGGAGAGTCTGCATGAAAGTGAATCCTAGAGGGAAGGGAGACAAACCGAAGGATGGAGGGAGGCAGAATCCTGATAGCATCATCTGAGTCTTGGAATCTAGCCATGCTTGGGCTTTTCAGTTATGTGTATCAGTCAGTAATAATCCTTTTTCTTGATACATTATTAGTTCTTGATTATTATTTTCATTATTATATATCATTATTAATTCTTAATAAATAACAGTTGTTCTTCAGCCTATTTTTTTAGGGTTTTTTTGAGTTTTCTAATTAAAGTATAGTTGCTGTACAATGTTGTGTTGGCTTCAGGTGTACAGCAAAGTGATATATATATATATATATATATATATGTTATTACAAAATATTGAGTATAGTTCCCTGTGCTACACTGTAGGTCCTTGTTAGTTATCTATTTTATGTGTAGTAGTGTGTATATGTTCCAGCCTATTTGAATTGAGTTGTAATTAATGACTGAAGAAGTCTGACTAGAACTTGTTTGCAGAGCAGAGGTAGAGTCACAGATGTGGAGGGCAAACTTGTGGTTGCTGGCGAGGGGGTTGGGGGGGGCTGTCGGAGGGGATGGGTTGGGAGATTGGGATTGATATATACATATACATATACATACTGCTATGTGTAAGGGTAGATGACTGGTAGGGACCTGCTGTGTAGCTCGGGGAGCTCTTCTCAGTACTCTAGAATGACCTGTGTGGGAGGGGAATGTAAAGAAGAGTGGATATATATGTATGTGTGGCCAATTCACTTCTCTGTACAGTAGAAACTAACACAACATTGTAGATGAACTATACTCCAATAAAAATTTAAAAAAAAAATAAAAAAAAAAGCCTGACTAATACAATGGCATATAAAGTCATCAATTCTAGAACTTGGAATTTCAGGTCATTCTGATCTTACCCCAGTGTCTTTCCAAACTGAATATTGGCTAAGACTGGGCCATACTAATGAATAACACTTTCTCTTTATCCAGAAGTGAGCTGTAAGAACCAGTGCAATTGTGCTGTTCCATCCACATGCATGCTTATCCCACAGTTCCCGCACAATATTTTTTTTTCCAAAGACGTGGAGAATGTTGTAGTATAATAGAGGAAATAAACAGAGCATTCTCAAGTGACCGGTTTATTCATTTTAGGAGAGAGTATGTATAATGAAATGCACTTTTGCTCAGAAATGAAAAGGGTCCTCTCTGCTATTGTCAAACTTGTTTTTATAAACTCCTATTTTATATTTTATTTTGGTACATCAGTCTTGAGTACTTTATTGTCAGGTCTTCATCGGTAAACCCCTTCCCTATGACAGTACAGTGTGTACTCAATTTTAGAGCATGGAAAATACATGTACTTGTTTTGTACCTGTAGTTTAGATATATAATTGACATCTTTGTGCTTTGGTGTTTCAAAAATGTTAAGGCTGTAATGAGGAGTCACATTTACAATCATCAGTGTATTCTCTACAATGAATATGCTCCCTTAATTAAATCATGATGCTGGAAACACACACACACACACACACAAAAAGACAATGGCATAGACCCAGGACCAGACAGGTTAATGAAAGAATAAAAGGGAAGCTGGCATTTTAAATCAGAGAGTGGCGATAAGGAGGAACATTTAATAGATCATACTTGGACAACAAGATATTTATTTGGGAAAATTAATAATAAAGCTGGAATTTTTCTTCAATCTTAACTCCCAAATATAGTCTACGTGACTTACTGATTTAAATCTAACCTAAAAGTACTAGAAGAAAACCTGGGTGAATATGTGTACACAAGGGAATTAGGAAGGTGTTTATAAGCATGATATAAAAGCTAGAGCCCATTAAGTAAATACATGTTTGTTTTTAAACCTTTGCATGTGGGAGGAAAAACAGATACAAATGGGATGAAGAAAATTGCTAATATACCTACAAACTCATAAATGATTTTCAAAATCAACAACCCAGTTTGAGAATAAAGAGTGTGAATGCACAGCAAGAAAAATGCAAATGATAAACCAAATAAAGATGCTAACCACACTATCAGAGAAATTCAAATTAAAATAGGACATTTTATCTGTTGTTCTAATTTTGAAAGTCTGATGATACTAGGTGGTATTGATGATGTGACCAAGAAAATATATCCTTACACATTCTAAGTGGAAATAGGAGTTGGTAACATGATTTTATGATAATGTGTATTAACATTTTTTCTAGTTTTGAGATATAATTGATATACAGCATCGTATAAGTTTAATGTGTGCAGCATAATGATTTGATTTACATACATCATGAAATGATGACCACAATAAATTTAGTGAACATCCATCATCTCATATAGATACAAAACTGAAGAAATAGAAAAAAAATGTTTTTTACTTGTGATAAGAACTCAAGATTTATTCTTAACAACTTTCCTATATGATGTACAGCAGTGTTAATTATGTTTGTCATGCTGTACATTATATCTCTAGTACTTATTGTTTTATAAGTGGAAGTTTGTACCTTTTTATTTCCTTCATCCAATTCCCCCTCTTCTTACTCCCCACCCTCCCAACGTGTGGTGATCACAAGTCTGATCTTTCTCTGAGTTTGTTTGCTTGTTTTTGAAGTATAATTGACCTACAAGACTTAAGTTAGTTCCTCGTACACAACATAGTGATTCGATATTTCTATACATTTCAAAATGATCACCATGATAAGTCTAGTTACTATCTATTGACATTTTTAAATGTTCACTTTTTTATTGGAATTTATCCTACAAAACATGCTTCCAAGCGGGCAAAAAAAAATCTGTGTTCCAAGTTGTTCACAGTAGGATTTTTTGTAACATTAAAAAATTGGAAACAATTTTATATCCATTGAATAGGATTTGGTCACATAATATGTGGTATATCCACACGTGAAATATTATGCAGTTAAAACTATTAGGTAGCTCTAAATGTTTTAACATAGACATGTCCAAAGTACCTTATAAATTAAAACTAAAACAAATAAAAATATCAATTTTTACTTTGCTTCAATTTGTTCTTTTGTTTCCACTCTCTACTGTATGGTATATACAGTTTTTGTATATATAGGACATATCATTTGTGTTTCAGTAATATATGTTGTAGGATACCATTTTTATAAATAACAACCATAAATACTAATATATACAAAGATAAGGCTCTATCTTTATGTATTATATATAAATTTTATTTTTATTATTTTTTATGAGTATTTGTATTCTTTTACATGTTTCTAAAATGTATGCATGTTTATAAAGAAAAAAATGTTTCTATTGTAATTGGAAAAACTAAAAGATCATGAGAGTTTTTGGTCACTATTTTGTACAAAATGATTTCTTCCTGGATATTTTAGTCATCATTCTCTATTAAGAAAGTATATTCTGGGGCTTCCCTGGTGGCGCAGTGGTTAAGAATCTGCCTGCCAATGCAGGGGACACGGGTTCGAGCCCTGTTCCAGGAGCATCCCACATGCTGCGAAGCAGCTAAGCCCGTGCGCCACGACTACTGAGCCTGCGCTCTAGAGCCCGTGCTCTGCAAGAACAGAAGCCACCGCAATGAGAAGCCTGCACACCACAATAAGAAGAGTAGACCCCGCTCGCTGCAGCCAGAGAAGGCCCACGCACGGCAACAAAGACGCAACGCAGCCAAAAATAAAAAACAAACAAATTTATTTTTAAAAAAAGTATATTCTCTTACATAAGGCTTTCCTTTTACTGCCTATACAGTAATAGCTCAGTGGGGGGTGCGGGCTGCAGGATGGTTCCACAACCCCCCACAGATAGAAAAACCCTGCATGCTCAGGTCCCTTATATAAGAGGTTATAGTACAATCGGCCCTCTCTATCTCTGGGTTTCTTATATGGAGGGCCAACTGTATACACACACACCCAACACATTTTCTGTTAAATATTTATCTTCTTCTGGCTTCTTCTTAAACATAATATTTCCCAGTTTGAACTTTTGATTCCTGCCCTCCCCAGTCCCCAACATTTTCCCACCATCTTCCTCTCTAGTTCAGCTAATGGCATCACCATCAGCTCCGGTACCCTGGCTTAAAAAGTGAGACTCATCCTCGACTCCTCTCTTTACTTAGTCCATCAGCAACTCCTGTGGGTTCTGCTTCCAAATCTTGTTAAGCATCTGATGGCATCTGACCCTCTCTCATGTCACCTCCCCAGTCTAAGCCAGCATCAGCTCCCACCTGGATTACTGCTGCTATTCCTCCTCTACTGCTTCTACTTCCGCCCCCTCAAGACAAAGTTTAAATCAGATGTGATCACTCCACTGATTAAAGCCCCCCGAAGACTCTCCAGCTGCAATTACAACAGATTCCAAACATTTTGCCATGAATTTCAGGTATGATCAGACCTCTGTCTCCACCTCTGACCTTGGTTCTCTTCTTTCCTTGTGTCCCAGTCACACCTGACCTTTTTCTCTCCTTTGAGAATCCCAAGCTCATTGCCATCTCAGGGCCTTTGCACTTACTTTCCTGTCTTTCTGGAACTCGCTTCCCACATTTTTAGTGTAATGCTTCCTTTCACAGTTCAGGTAGCTGAAAGGTCACCCGTAAGAGAGGCTTTCCTTTACCCTCCTGGAGCTCCCCATCCATGTTTTTCTTAAACCTTTTATTCTGTTTCCTTCATAACTGTTCTATCTAAATTTAATCTTAAATATTTGTTGACATGTTTTTTAATCTCACTCCACTAGAATATGCTCTCCAGCAGAGTGTCCATCTGGTTTACTGCTGTATTTTCAACACCTATAGTAGTGCCTGGTACATAATAGGTAATCAGTAAATATTTGTTGAATTAATGAAGGAATGACTGAAAAGTAACTGGGGACAAAAAAATCATAGAACTTGTTACATATGTTACTAAGTAATAATATATATGTTTGTGTAAACATAGTAAACTATTAAAACACTTTATTTTTCAGTATTAGAATTCTTCAAAAATGTCAGCAGTTGGGTCTTTTGTGAACAAATTTTATTATGCTTTATTTCAAATGTGAATTATGTGATTGTTTTCTTAGGACAGGAATACCTTGAGTTCATTTCATTTTGAAATTGATTTTATGGTTTAACATTTGGATACTATGTCTATTCATTTACAAATATGAACATTACTATCTTCCTGTATTTGGTACAGAAAGGGTTAAAGGAGATTTATATTGGTCATATCTAAAGAAATATACATAAAACACATGAGGAAAACAAAGTAAAGAAAAATAAGAATAGGAAAGTAAGCCTGACAGAAGAGTTGATAGTAATAAAAAGCTCACCTTGATAGAGGAGGCCTGAAATGTGGGCCCTGAGTGTTCTAGCAACAGATATAAGGAGAGAAACACATTCATGGGACTTGGGTTTTCTATGAGATAAAAGTCAACCAGTTCTTTCAGAAATGCTGAGTTATTCCTGATACTGAGGCCAGGAGAAAATGTCTGCAATCTCAGTGAAAGGACAGGGTGTAACATGAAATGTGACCTCAACACCTTCCTTTCAGTAATTATAGTGACCTATGTTGTTTTAGGAAGAATAAGTCAAAATAGAGTCGCTAGTAAATTAAATCACCTCTAAGTGAATTATGTTAAGTATTTCTGTTGCTTTGTTTTGAACTTACTTAGAGCCACTTTCCAAAAAGGATATGGGGGAAAAAAAATCAGATTCACATCATATATGCCATGTTCTCCATACTGCATAATAGGACAAAGAATTTTCACTATCTTGGAAGGAATTTATCTATGTAAATAAGAGCGGTATCAGGTCAGCTGAACCACCAGCCTGAGAACTCAGTGCTTAAATCACAAGCACAGTATCATTGCTCAGTTTTATTTTTTTCATCTATGTTCAGCCTAAGAATTTACCATATGTATAGATTGATGCCTAGTATGTCATACATTATGTATCATGTGTTATAGTAAATATAGTTGTGTATTTTGTAGTGATTACATGCACTGATGTTTTAGCATACCAAAAAATTCAGTTCAGTTATCAAATTATTTTATTTCTCCATTGTGGTCCACCTCTCCCTCTAAGGTCTAGTACCCACAAACTTGATCAACCTATAGATGAAATGGAAGATAAAACAGAGTCCCTGGATTTAATACCTGATGCTCCTCCTGACTACAACTGCCACTTAAATTCATCAGATACAAATCCTGATGCCCCTCCAGAATACAATTCCTGTTTTGTACTTGGTAAGTTAAATAATCACCCCAACAGAAAATGACACTGAGAGTTAAGGTTGCTCTTTTAATTAACTAATTCATTTCTTGATTCAATAAATAAATATTGAGCACCTACTGGATGCCAAGTAGTTTATTAGATGTCAAGTGGAACAGATTCCTGCCCTTAAAGAATTTACAGTCTCCTGGGGAAGGAAGTTGTAAAAACATTGATGGCATTCTCCACGTTGTTAGGGAACTATGAAGCGAATATTGTAGGGGCACAGAAGACAGAGTAACTGATTGCCAGAGATGAGGAAAGCCCTGAGGAAGTAAAGTTCTGTTGGCACCATAAGGATTTTCTCAATCAAAAAATAAAGGTGGGAGAGGACCAAACCTGAGAGAAAGAAAAACATGTCCCAAAGCACAAGGTCATGAAGACCTGATGGTCTCTTGGGGACATGAGGAAGGCCTGTTTGGGTCAAATGGCAGAACCACAGAGAAATGGAGGTGAAGGGTCTTGAGTGCAGATAAGGAGCTGGCATCTTATCCTAGAGACCATGGAGAGCCTGCAGATGCTAATTAACAGGCCATCAAGACTGTAAAGTATATATTTGAGTTTGTTTTCTCATCACCTCTCCAGCTTCTGGCACAGGGTTCAATGCATAATGGGTGCTCAATGAATGTTCAGTGAACAGCTGGTTGATAGCTAATAAGACGGCTCTAGGGACCAGTGTGAAGGGATCACTGGAACAAAGAAAACAAGAAAAGGGAGACTAGTTAACAAGAGTCCCAACTGGATGAGGCTTAGTAACAGTATCAAGAAGAGAGGCAAAAACTTACAGTTTGAAAAAAAATCCTCTATGAGACGATGCAAAGATATTATGTCTTTCTAGAAATAAGATCCTGTAGCTCAGGCAGCCTTTGCTTCTGCAGTGTTTTCTGAAAACAGCAGAGCTTCCTTTTCCCCTTTGCCTCGTGTATGTATGTTGTCTGGATCTGATCCAGTATAACCCCAAATTATTGGGTCAACACCTAAATCCAAGGTCTCGACAATCTGACATTGTATAGTCAATATCATTTCTCAGTACTTCAGTGTCTTTCAACATGATTTATCTTTCTTTTTTTAATGGAGATATAGTTCACATACATAAAATTCACCATTTGAAAGTATGCAAGCCAGTGGTTTTTAGTATGTTCACAAGGTTGTACAACCATCACCACTGTTTAAATCCAGAACATTTTCATCACCTCCCATTAACAGTCACTCCACATTTTGTCCTTCCCCTGGCAACCAATGATCTACTTGTATCTGTATAGTTTTGCCTATTCTGGATATTTCATATAGGTGGAATCATAACACAGGTGGCCTTTTATGCCTGCTTCTTTCAGCATATTTTTGTCAAGGTTTATCCATGTTGCAGCATGTGTCTGTACATTATTCCTTTTTATGTTGAATTGTATTCCATTGCATAAATACCTTGATTCTTCATTGATCACTTCATGAACATTTGGGTTCTTTCCACTTTTTGGCTACTATGAATAATGTTGCTATGGCCATTCACTTTTAATGGCAGATTATATTTTAAGTTTTAGGAAAAAAATTCTAATTGTTTTTTAAAGTGTAGTTTAATACTAGGTGCATCAAAATAGTGTGGATTTCATTTGATAATATAAAAATGTAGATTTCTGGCCATCTATTTAATCAGAATCTCCAAGGCAGATCTTATAAAAGAAAAACATTCTATCTTGTTGATCAACAGCTAAATTTGAGAAACACTGTTCTAACATCGTGTTTCCCAACCTATACATCCATGAGTAGACGGTGAAACTAATTTAGTAATTTTCAATCAATAATTTCTTGAAACAAAAAATGGTGAGCATATTCAAAGTTAGTAAAAAAACACAAATGTCATCAAGGCTTCAGCCAGTTTTATAGGTCAGATCTCAGCTAGAATCTCCTGCTAACCTGGAGTTTGTTTTATTTACTTTTAGCTAAAATAGATCTGTAATAAAATCTGAGAATGAAATATTCATCCTTGTTTCATTTATTTTTTCAACTATGATACTTTTTAAAAAACATCTCTGTTAAAAATTTTTTTAAAAAAATTAAAAAACTTGTCCACAAGCCCCCATTTACAAAAATAAATAAAAATTAAAAAACATCTCTGTTGGCTGGGATTGAGAGGAGAGGATGTTTTTTGTCGTGGATCTGCCTTTCTTTTACATTTTGTTCTGGCCTTTCCTAGAAGGTCAGAGAAAGGCAACTGTGGTTCTCCCTCTCCCAGAGCTTCAGGTAAGGCTCTGCAATGTTAGGAATAACTTAGAGTTTATTAAGTACCCCTTTGTAGTCGACCAGAGCCCAGTTACCTACGTAAATAAGCCAATTATTTTAGATCCAAGAAAGTAAATCAAATTTCGAGATAAAAGTATTCAGATCTTATTTTTTAAGAACTATAGATACTTCCCAGCAGTATGGATAGTCTCATGTCTAAATGCTGGTAATTCTTCAAATTTTAAGCAGTCCTTATGAAATGTTTGTAGAGAGTTACCCATTCTTCTCCAGTAAGTGTCCGGGGATCCTGCTTCTTGACAAGGCTTCCTCTCACACGGAGGGGGTAAAATGTTCCTTGTTATTGCTGGCAGGAGTTCAAGGCTCCTTACTAGGCCTGCACGGATACCATCCTGGCTGGGAGAGGGGAGAGCAGAAAGGAGATGGCATCACTGCTGCTTTTTAGAGACATTTAATAAAAGAAAAACAAAATCTGAAGTCGTACATTAGCGGTACCCTCATACTAATTCATGATTTTGAGTGCTTGTCTTAAGCGTTGTGTCTGTTTAAGGAAAACTGGTTTCCTTGACTGTGATCTTTCTTATATTGACAAAGTTAAAATTTAGCTAATCCCTGGTTGGAGGAGAGCTGTGTGAGAACCAGACGATGAGGGTATAAACAAGTGACTGAGTCAGAGACGGTACAGCATAGTCTGTAAATCATCACTTTGAAGTTAAAATGTGACTTCAAATCCCAGTGTTACCACTTAATATCTATGTGAACTTGAACAATAATGATAGAGGATATAAAAATAGAAATTTGCATAGTGCTAATTTTATGCCAGACCCTGTGCTAACCCTGCAGCAGCTTTATTTGATAGGCATAGAGAGGCTAACAAGTTACTTAATCTCCTTAACCTTAGTTTTTGCACTTATGAAATGGGCATAATTATCTCACAAGGTTTAAGAAGATTAAATGAGTTAATAATCTGGAAATCCTCCAACTACATTTTTGGTACACAGCCCTTCGCTTGGAAAATGGAACTTCTTGTTATTTTTAAGAACCTGTCATGTGACCCGTGTAATCGCCACATAAAAATTCATGCTAAGTTTCAGTGTATTATAGTTTTAACCATATATAATTCTTTCATTTGTTTTTGACTGCAGGGCCCCCAGACCAGCTGTCCCTCCACCTGCATGCTACCCAGGAGGCTTGCCAGCTGGTGGCACCCATCCTATACAGTACCAGCCTGGCAGGTATCCTTCACCAATCAGTCTGCTCCAACAACGTGGAGCCAGCTCCTATGCCAAACTGCCCTTCTGGTCTGGTCTGGAATACTTAGGTCAGGTACTCCACACAAATCCAGATTGTTTTCTTATGAAATATGACCTTAGAGGTCCAGCAAGAAGAAATAAAAAGCTGAAGAGAGTGGATAAAGGTGATGGGTCAGTGATGACAGGTGTCTAGTTTCTGAGACTGTAAAAGTGGTGGTACAAATTTCAGAAATGTAAAGGAGGATAGGGATATTTTAGTGGGAAGAGTGTGGATTTCGTAAAGAATGCAGGTTGAGTTGTAAGATATTCAAGACGTCTTCTTGAAGGAAATAAGAAAAATAGGAGTAGGAATAGAAAAATGCTATGGTAGGTGCTAGTTGGGGTGTCATTTACCAGGAAGTAAGAGTGAACATGAAGAAAGGTGACATGAAAGAAACAGAACACTTAGTGGCCAAACCATCAAGTGCCTTGGCCCCTTGCTTTCCCTCACCACCCATAATTTCATTAGCCACTCCAGCCCCCACAAATACCTGATACCTTAGGAAAAATGAGGTGACTACCAAGCACATGTAGCTTCAAGCCAAGTCCTTGAGACGCCCCTCGCACAAAGTGGTGATCCCCTAAATCCCTTCTATATAAAAATTACAGAACCACCCTGAAACCTTGGTCAGAAACTTGGGGGATAGGCAGATTTGGTGAACAAAATGGTATAAATTCAAAAATTGTACCCTAAGATAAAGCTATTATTGGAAACCCCTGTGTAATCTTGACCCCTTTGGTTTTGGAAACAAGAGGTTTTGAAGTTCACTGTGAGCAAGAGACTCTACTTCAATACTTGTCTCCCAATGTAGTCAATAAAATATTCCTTGAGGTTGACAAGTTCCTCTTTGCAATTCAATGTATTATTAATCTTGTGCATTATGAACTATTGATACTATAGAAATGATGTGTGAAATGCAATACAGTTGGATCAGGAAATTGGAATTTCCAGAAGGCAAAAATTTTATTAAACTATCTCTTTGTTAAATAACTATAAAATACACATAAAAGTCATTAAATTGCTAGAGTAAACCCCTTTATTACATCAGAAGCTTATAGAATATTTATAGTAAATGCCTTTTAGAAAATCTTTTTTATACTTGCACAATGATACAGGAATTTGTCCTTGCAAGCCTAGGGTCTCCTAGACCATTTCCCTTGTTTTTTAAAATTGTACGACTTTATATTTGTTTATTTAAGTTAAAAAAAACGTTGTTTAACTTTTTCTGTTACCCTGACAGAGGTTAAATGATAGATATGATGGGTTCACTTTTCCCTTTCAGAAATGGTTTGAGTTAAAGAAAAAACAAAACCAGAAATAAACAAAAGATAAAACAGGCTTTGAAGCCAGACAATATGGTTTTTAATTCTGACTTTATCCCCTACTAGTTCTGCAATCTTGAACACATTTCTTAACCTGTTGGTGCTTGAATTTCTTCATTTATAAAATAGTATCAGTACTAACTATCCCTACCCTGTTGGGCATTATGAGAACTGTTGACGTGTAATATAATTCCTGGCACATAGGAACCACTGAATTGATGAGAACTGTATTGATGCTGTTTAGGTAAAATGCTTCCTTGAGTGTGAATGGAAGGCACACACCCAATCATTTTTCTCTATCTTCCCTAGACTTCTGAGGTCTCATATGGAGGATATGTAGAGCCTTATCAGGACCCGTTAGTGGAATTCTGTCCAACATAGCAGGATTATGTGGTTTCTGAGGCTTGAGTTTGTCAGGGACTCCATTACCTCCTCAAATAACTACTCCTTAAATAGCCACAGTTTGTTATGGGGTAAATTCCTTCCATATTGAAGAGCTTCATATCTTTAGGATATTTTGCCCAGCAGTGGACATTTTACCAAGTCTGAATATGTTTTATCTTTTAATCCTAGATTTTAAGATCCTAGAATATTTTTAAAGGGATGATAAACCATTTTAGTGGCCACTTTTGAAAAATTATAAGGCATGTTCAGACCCCCCCCCTCCCATCTGGTTGTGTTTCCATAGAAGAAAAAGTCTTGAATTAAGCATGGATTGTGTTCTCTC
Organism: Balaenoptera borealis; assembly: GCF_965194805.1. Taxonomy (NCBI): domain Eukaryota; kingdom Metazoa; phylum Chordata; class Mammalia; order Artiodactyla; family Balaenopteridae; genus Balaenoptera; species Balaenoptera borealis. The sequence goes on from NC_138862.1 coordinate 120,047,309, forward strand.
TACCTTCCTGTAATCAATGACATGACTAAACATTCATGCTCAGTTAAGTCACTTTCAATTTTATTCACTTCAAAACCTATTCATTAAGTTATTCACCAAATTCATTAACTTGTTCATTAACTTATACAACAGATATTTAAGGAAATATGGCATTTCAGTCAATGTTCTGTGTTCACAAATTAGAAACGATGTAAAATTGTATAAGGTATGATCAGTCTGTCCTCAAGGAGATTTCTTTCCTTTTGCTAGAAGGACTCAAGTGTAATAGATAATGGGCCTGTCAAATGTCCCTCTTGGGAGTAATTCGGAAGTAAAATTAAGATAAAAAGTTTATCTAATGGTATTCCCAATCTCTCTTTCCTCTCTTGTGCCCTAATCCTAGTCGTGTTTCCTGCCCTCTCCAACCTTTTCCTAATTAAAGTGTGCGCTAAGGGAAGATGTTGGTGTTTAGTAACTCAAGTGAATGGCAATCATTATGTTACTCTACCAGAAGTACCTGTGAAATGATATAAAATTGAACATTCCTATATAAGGTCCACTAGCTGATTCACTCTCCCAAAGCCACTGAGAAAATTGGCTTCTCTTTGGCTGGTCCATGTTAAACTGTCCTGAACTTCCTGACAAGTCCAGTCTGTGGAAGACATGTCAAAGGTATCAGTGAGTATGGACTGAGGAGACTGAGCTAGGAGCAATCTATGTCAACACAGCTTCTTCTCAATGTGGTTACTGTAGCAGGAAGGTGATTTTCTGATATTTTAGATAAATGTTTCAATCTTTTACGGTAGAACTGGAGGAAAGTGTTTTTCCTATCTGGACGGCTCTGCTAATAACCATCTGATCAGGTGCAGATAGGCTGATTTCACTTGAAAAAATATATATTTAATTAATCCTATTCATATTGAAGATACTTTAAAAATCAGTTAATATGCTGTAATACATCTATCTTCAATTTCTTTTCTAATGCTAACTTGTTTTAATTCTATTATTTCTCTCTCTCCTAATCGCTTTTTTCTGTCCCAATAGTTGGACAGCATACACGTTCTTCAACGTTTTGAGCCTCTGGAGAGTATGTATAATCCAGTAATGTTCAGCAATATTTGAATCAGGTTTGAATCAGCAACATTTGAATCAGAATTATCTAATATCCACTTTCTTCTTTAGATTAATCAATTTTTAGTGGTTCAAAGAGGAAAGATTGTCCTTTAAAAACTAAGGGAATTATTTTGTATAATTTCATTTATTTGTAAATCAGGTAATCATCAGATCTTATATATTATTTGGTCCTACACTTAGTCCTTCTCTCTACCCCCATCATTCACCTTTTATAGATGAGGGGGAAAAAAGAACAGAAAAACTAAATGACTTAGCAAGAGAAAAGCAGAATCTAGATTTACTGAATTCCAGTCCATGGTCCTTGCTTTGGAAGTAGGAGAAATGAGGACAGTCAACATGAAGCCTGTCCTTTATCAGTAAAGCATTCCTGACCCTTAAAGCAACAACTCTACACATTAGTTGGGCTACAGCATAAAGCTTTTAACTCTTCTTGGTCCTTTTTCTATTTGCAAGTTGCAATGATATTGATCATCTTACCGCAGTTCACAAGCTGACTATTTCATGATGCAAAGTATAATCTCATTAAAATATTTTTATAAGTCAAGTTTTCTGAATACAGGTATTATATAAAACATAATCAGTCTTATTCAATATGGTTTCCATCTTTGTTGTTATGTGAAAAAAACATTTTTAAACCATTTTGCCCTGAGCTTAAAATAAATGTTTTAAATTCTAAAGGACTTATATACTTATAAGGGTTATAAAATATTTTGATGTTTGAATCAATTGTGTATGTTTCAAATAAAATTTTTAAAAAGCTGTTTTTCTTTATACCCTAAGAAATGCTGCACAAATACTTCTTGAGGACCATTTTCACTACTAATTTAAGATGGCTCTCTCATTTTGTTTTTTAAGGACAGCAGGTTTTGAAACTAACTATAGATACCATGCTAAAAACAACCTGGAAGAGATAGTTTACATTGTAACTTACATTGTAGGACAGTCGCAGCCAGCTTTATTCAGAATGCTGCTGAGACACTGAGGCCCTCGGGTCATTGACTGTATGGACCCAGAAGTCATGACAATGCAAGAGACCTTTCAGATGCACCAACTTCTGTTGTCCCTGCCCCAGGCAAGAAGTCAGAGAATGGAAGTCTAATCCATTGTTTCTTCCTGATCCAACTCTTCATTGCATGGCTATGCTCCTTCCAAAACTACAGAGGAGGGGATTTCCGCTGGCTCTGCCAGTCAGAATGGAAGATTGGTGGGGAGGGGGAAACCAAATTATTTCACCTAAGAAAAATCACAAAGGGCTTTTTCTTATGGGTTCATGCTCTTCAGTGGTAATTGGTGGGTCAAGCACAGATTAGAGTTGTTTAGTCAGTGACCACAATTCTATCAGTTGTGTCTACTGAATTAGAAATGTACCTATCACCTAGAACAGTAGTCACGTTTATCTAAATGTCTCTTTGGATCCCTGGATAAGGTGTTGCTAAGCATACACTTATGCTTTTAGAATTAGAAGAGATTTTAGATAACTTTACCCATCACAACCCAATGTCTTGCTACAGATTAAAGAGTGTATCAGAAAGATTTAAGTGCCTGATGATGCTGTTACGTTCGGCAGGTGGCAGTGCTGGAACTAGAAAGCAGATGTTCTGCGTTACAGTTTGTTAGTCTTCTACAACCTGTGCAGCTCTAGGAAGATTGTTTGCTGCAAGGAGAAGAAAAGCAGCTTTAAATAGCGACCAACCAGAATTTTGAATTCTACGTATGTTACCTACTTAAATGTGTACAGTTTACTTAACCTCTTTGGGCCTCAGTGTTCTTATACATAAAATACATATAATAATACCCCACGGAATTACTTTTAAAAGACATATTATGTTAAGTATGAGCGTTTACTAAATATTAATGTATTAATGTAAATAAAATAATATTAATTTATACATCAAAACATTTTCAAATATTACTAATGGATTGCATGGTATTTTTCCAAAATGTGAGCTCTTTTTTTATGATTTCAGCAGTTGGTAAAGGTAAAAAGAGTAATAACTCATTAAAAACCTTATGAGAGAAATAGCCTGACCTAATCTATTTTTTTAGTACAGGTGAAACTCATAATAGGTCATATTATAGCATTTTTTCAGTAAAAAAAAACCCAACATTGCCTTTATTTCAGTGGCTACAAATAATTCCTTATGGTCTAACAAATTTGACAAAAGAAATTCATAGAAATATTTCCTGGATTTTTTAAAAGATTCCTTTCTGAATGCCTTATAATCCAGCTAAGTTCATCATGTACATCCAGTAAACTTTTCGAGTTCCCATTTTATTTCACCGTATCATCAAGCATTGCTTATGTGATAAAAAGGCCATTGTAGCAAAAAGAAAATGTGGATAAACTGAAGTGTGGGGAGAAAAGAGTGTGTTATTCCCATGACCAAGTGACATTAGCATATTTACCCTATAACAAGTGCCAGGGTCCCCCTTTTAGAAGCAGAGTCCTTTTGGTGTCCTAGGATACCTTAAAGAAGACAGTGAATTTAGCCTACAGAAGCTTGTGTGATTACATGGATTGTGTGAAGTGCACAGCACCATACATACCTCCTTGCTTTTTCATGTGGCTTCCTGAACTGGAGGACATTTCCTCCCAATCCCCAGTCCTAATCCTTTGCTATGTTGAAAAGAATTTAGGAGTTAGTTCACATCATACCTCTTGACACAAGTTCCCCCGAATGCTTCATTTAAGGATGAAGAAAGAGCATTGGCCTGATAATTTTAAGATGTAGTCCAGCTTAGCTCTTAACTAGTTGCATAGTACCTAACCTTTCCTAACCCTTAACCCTTTCTTCATTTGAAATTACATAACTTCTATGTCCTTTTCATGCACTGTTTTTATGCTATCTCAATATAAACTGCTTCTAATTAGAAGATTAAAACGTGTATTTTAACACTTTTCAATCATCACAAAGTCTCATTCTTGTCTTTCTAGGTCAAATCACTCAATGGTGTATCCAACGTGGGCAGTATTACTTGGAAGTGGAATGGTGTGTTATCTGCAATGAGCGATGCTGACCACTTTGAAGTTCCCTTCCCATTAGACCTGGATGTGACGAAGAAAGCCATCTTTTCTGGAGCTTGCTTCCTCATGGTAAGTCTGTCGCTTTTGAGTTATCTTGAAAATGTTATCCTTTCTCATGAGAAGTAGTACAGGGTGCTGGGAAGGGAATAAATGTGACAACTAGGACATCTCCTGACTCCGCCACTCACTAGGTACATGACTTGTGACAAGATTCAATTGAAAAGGTCAGTCAGTAAATTTTAGTTATTTATTAACCTACACCGAAGCCAAGGGCAGTGTCTAGTACATCTGAAATGCTCAATGAATGTTGAATAAATGAATGACTGAATGAATAAAAGTCCTGTTGTTTGTAAGACATTGCTAGGTATTTAAGGAGACTCAAAGATGAACAGAATAGTACTCTATCCCTCAGCAAGTGTAAAGCAAGAATATATAATTAAAGTATGAAGCTCACCAAGAGTTATTGATATAAAATAATTAATCAGTTTGTACATGTGTGTCATATGATTCTCAAAACTACATCATGAGACAGGTATCAGTTAATCGTACTTTTTAGAGACAAAGCTGAAATTTCATTAGGAGTTCATAGTAGGCAGATGGGGTGCTGAGGAATCTCTTCCCTCAGATGTAATTGTAATGAAGGGAGTTGGAAAGAAAGGGAAAAACATGAAAAGTCCTGGAAGAGAGGATGCAGAACAGGTAGAATTTAGCTGATACAAGAGCTGTTGAGCTCATGAGTCTCAAAGTTCCAACAGAAACTTGGTGAGGCAGCCTGCTGTCTTAACCCTGTTTGCCCAGTCCCCTGATAGGCTGGTGGTCATTGTCACTGGTGTGTGTGGCAGAGCAGGGGGAGGTGCTAGGGCTGGGATGACTGTGGCTCATCCACTCTTGAGGTTAAAGCTGTATTCAGTTTACTCAGCCTTGTGTGTATCTTAGAGCGTCTATCCATGTAACATTTTCTGGATTCTACGGAACCAAAATATGTGTGCCCTAACATAACACATTATAAGGCAAATGATTTATGCTGGAAACCTATATATAAGTGTAGCTTTAAAAAAAATAGTAAGTTCTAAATGCATTATATAATTAGATAGCTTAATAGTTGCCCATTAAATTTTCCTGTGGTTCTTAGTTCTGCTGCTTCTCAACAAAGACCAGTCATGTGAAATCACATAATTTTTCTATATATAGTTGTTAGGTTTACCTTAAAATTTAATTGCAGGCCAGATGGATATGCATCTGGGTAAATATGGAGGAAAAAAATCCTAATGATGAAATAGGTGGGATAATGTAACTGATTACCTATAACAACAGTGATGCTAATGATGATAAGAGCAGCTAGCCCTTTTTAGTGCTTGCTATGTTCTAGGCATGGTTCTGGTTCTAACTACTTTCCATATAGTAATTCATTTAATTCTTATATGTTAGATAAAGTACTATAATAATTCTCATTTTAAAGATGAGAAAACTGAGGTTAGGAATCTTGTTCAAAGTCATCCAGTTAGCTAAATGTCCGAAAGCCACTATCGAAGGTGGCTCCAGAGGCTACACCCTGAACCACCGTGCCATGTGCCTCTTTCATCTCTGTGTGATATTTGGTTTCTTTCTGTGTTAACACAGGAAGAGAAATAGAGTAAAATGGTGGCATGTTGCCTCTAGAAGCCTGTGAGTCTCCAAGGAGGTCTTGTCTGAGGTTACGCTCTCTATGAGCAGTTTGCTTTTCCTTCTGCTGGTGTCCCAGTGGTGCAGCCAATTGAAGACCACTTTTTATGTTATTCTGTCAGTTTGGTGCTTCCCAAGTTCTGTATGTGTTTTAAATATGAACCCCTAAACAATAAGTGCAAATCTTGATTATGAATTCTCAGTGGACAGTTTTTTCCCTACCTCTGGCACAGGCCAGTGCAGTCAAACTTTTTATTAATCCTCATTTGCCAATGGGTGCAACTAAGCCCGTGCGCCACAACTACTGAGCCTGCACTCTAGAGCCCGCGAGCCACAGCTACTGAGCCCACATGCCACAACTACTGAAGCCCGCCCTCCTAGAGCCCGTGCTCTGCAACAGGAGAAGCCACCGCAGTGAGAAGCCTGTGCACCACAGCAAAGAGTAGCCCCCGCTCGCCACAGCTGGAGAAAGCCCGCACACAACAATGAAGACCCAATGCAGCCAAAATTTAATTAATTAATTAATTTAAAAAAGAGAAAAAAGAAAACACACTAACCTCTTCCCTAGAAGAGAAAGTCCTTGAGTGATGTTAACTCTTCTCCTGATATCCAGTAACTTAAATACTATGATATAAAATTAATACATAAATACTAATAAGTCAATATATCTTATGTTACATGATAAGGGAATAGGAGAGGAAAACAAAGATATTTGCTATACATACAACATATAACAAAGTAAGGAATACTCAGTTGTAATTCTCAATTCTGTAACAGGTCACATGGTCATAGCTGGCATTTATAATTGCCTTCTCCCTCTACTTACTACCTTTGCCTTCAGACAGCACTTCAGCTGGTTGTGGTTTTCTACCTGGTGGAGTTACCCAAACCTTCATTCCTAAAGGTCATGGGACATTAGTAGTCCTGTCTGGATTGGGTTATTGTAGTTTTCCATTGACATTAACACAGGGCATAGTAATACCAAGAGATGCCCTAAAGGATCTCCTGTATTCCAGAATATTCTTCCTTACCTCCATTGTTGAGTAGCTGTCCAATATCCCCTTGGTAATCAGGATCAGTCACCTCATCCAGTATAGTTACACCCTTCTTTGCCTGTTGACTCAAAGGCATGAAGAGTCCAAAGTGCCAGGGTGACTGTCTTCACTTTCAGAATAAAGGAATCATTGTTTTGCCTCCTAGTGTAAGCATTCCTCACTCTGGTACTAAGGCTTCTAGGCCAGCAGAGCATAAGGTCACAGGAACAGGAAACATAAGTTTTGCTAATGGGTCACTATATGTGATAGTGGTGCTGCTCCCATTTCCACCCCTAGATTCCTGGATTCATGAATACTGGCTATCGAAGAAACAGCACTGTACTTTGGATGCTGATTCAGAGCATATGTAGCCTCCTGGAGAACCTTGCCCCAGCCTTGCAAGGCATTGCCACTTACTTGGTACTGTAGCCAAATCTTCAAAAAGCTGTTTCACCATTATATCAATCCAGCTTCTTCAGGATGGTGAGGAACATGGTAACACCAGTGAATTCCATGAGCATAGGCCCATTGCCACACTTCTTTTGCTGTAATGTGTGTTCCTCAATCAGAAGCAATGCTGTGTGAAATATCATGTTATGGTGAATAAGGCATTCTGTAAGTCCACAGATGGTAGTTTTGGCAGAAGCCTTGCATGCAAGGAAGGCAAATCCATATCAGAGTAAGCGTCTATTCCAATAAGAACAAAACGCTGCCCTTCCATGATGTAAGAGTCCAATGCAGTCAACCTACCACCAGATAGCTGGCTGATCACCTCATGGAGTGATACCATACCGGGGACTCAGTGTTAGTCTCTGCTGCTCGTAAGTTGGCTACTCAGCCATGGACATAGCCCAGTCATCCTTGGGGAGGGGAAGTTCTTGTTGCTGAGCCCGTGTTGACCTCTATCCCTCCCACCATGGCCACTTTTTTCATGAATCCAATGGGGAATGATGTGTGGCTGGGAAAGGAGTTGGCTGGTAGAGCAGAATGTCGCATCCTAGTTGCATGATTATTAAAATCCTCCTCTGCTAAGGTCACCCTTTGATGAGCATTCACATGGGGCACAAATAACGGCATGTTTTTTGTCCATTCAGAGAAGTCTACCCACATACCTCTTCCTCAAATTTCCTTGTCACCAATTTTCCAACCGTGTTCATTCCAAGTCTCTAACCATCCAGCCAAATGGTCATCCAGCCATTGACCGTAGCCCATGAATCAGTATCATGCATCTGGCTTTTTATCTTTGCAAGCAAAGTGAACAACCAGGTGTCCTGCCCAAAGCTCTGCTAACCGGGAGGATTTTCTTGACCACTGTCCTTCAGGGCTGTCCCAGAAAGGGGCTGTAGTGTTGCAGCTGTCCATGTCCAGGTGGTGCCTGCATATCATGGGGAACCATCTGTAAATCAAGCCTGAGTCTTCTCCTCCTCTGTGAGCTGATGGTAGGTGCATTCTGAGAGAGAGAGAGAGAGAGAGAGAAGGCAATGTGGCAGGAGTGGGGACCATGGACATTTGGGCCATTTCTTCATGTAATTTATGCCCTCTGGGCCTGCTCAGGCCCAATCACATATATACCATTTGACGATGGAGTGCTGCAGGGCACACCCAACTTTAGGGCTTGCTGGGTCAGATAACACTCAGTTCATGACTGGTAGCTTAGGTCCCGTGGTAATTTGGTGGCCAGTGCTTAAGAGTTTGGTCTCTGCTAAGCCCCATAGCAGGCCAAGAGCTATTTCTCAAAAGGAAAGTAGTTCTCTGCAGAGGATGTCAGGATTTTGCTCCAAAATCCTAAGGGCCTGTCAAAGACTCCAAACAGCATCTCTGTATGTTACTGACATTTTAAACACCATTGGATCTGCTGGGTAACATGGCAGAGCAGCTTACATAGCAGACCAGACCTGTTGCAGAGCCTTCTCTTGTTCTGGCCCAACTCAAAACTATCAGCTATTCAGGATACTTGGTAAAAGAGCTGGAGTAACACACCCAAATGAAGAATATGTTGCCTCCAAAATCCAAAGAGTACCATGAGACACTGTGCCTCTTTTTTTTTTCTTTTTTTTTGTTTTTGGTCATAGGAGGGGCCAGATGCACCAAGTTATCCTTCACCTAAGAAGAGATACCTCAACATGCCCTATACCATGGAACTGCTAGAAATTTCACTGAGGTAGAAGGCCCCTGAATTTTTGCTGGATTGTTTTCTACCTTCTGATATGCAAATATCTTACAGATAAGTCTAGAGTAGTTTCTGCTTCTTGTTCACTAGGTCCACTCAACATAATGTCATCAGTACAGTGGACCAGTATGATATCTTGTGGAAGAGAAAGGTAATCAAGATCCCTGTGAACTAAATTATGACATGGGACTGGAGAGCTGATATGCCTGTGAGGTAGGACAGTGAAGGTACATTGCTGGTGTTGCCAGCTGAAAGCAAACAACTTCTGGTGGACCTTAGGGACAGAGATGGAGAAAAAGGCATTTGCCATATCAATAGCTACATAGCCGGTACCAGGGGACGTGTTAATTTGCTCAGAGCAATGAAACCACATCTGCTACAGCAACTGCAATTGGAATCACCACCTGTTCAAGTTTACGATAATCCGCTGTCATTCTCCAAAATCCTTCTGTCTTCTTCACAGGCCAAATAGACAAATTGAATGGGTATGTGGTGGGAATCACCACCTTTGCATCTTTCAAGTCCTTGATGATGGCACTAATTTCTGTGATACCTCCAGGTATACAGTATTGATTTTGGTTTACTATTTTGCTAGGTAAAAGTGACTCTAATTGGCTTTTCCTTGGCCTTTTCCACCATAATAGGCTTCACTCCACAGGTCAGGGAACCAGTGTAGGGATTCTGCCAGCTACTGAGTATTTCTTCCAGTTACGCGTTCTGAACTGGGGAAATAACAACAGGGCGGTTTCAGGGACCCATTATTTCCTTTTCTTCAATGCACAGTTACCCTAGTAAAAGGCCATAGGTTCCATAGGCAAGGCTTAGGGAAATATTAATAGTATAAATTTTTGGTAATGTCTCAGGGTCCTTCCTCCAGGGGACCCGGCCTCCTCTTTATTCAAGGACTTTTGAATTTATAAACTGACTCAAGTCCGGGAGTTGATTGAGTGTTAGTAACCCTCTGTTTTTATGATTCAGTTTTGACTGTTGTTCACTTGACCTAGAACTCTTCTACTGCAAGTGTAAGACATCAGGGAGTGAAGGAAGGTAGGGGAACTGACAGTGCAGCCCAGTCTAATGTCTCTCAAATTAAAATACAAACAAGCAAACTACAGTGCTGACCAGATCCCAACATGTGGACTGGCCTGATTAGGGCCAAAAGACTCCATATGCATCAATCTAGCAAGAGTATTTTCACACCTATGCACTACTTTTAAGAAATAAATGGTTTATAAATAAAAATTAGGTACTTAATTTATCATAAGCAGCAGTATTTCCTTATGATTAAAATAAGGACTATGGAAATAAATATCCAATTAGAGTTAGCGTCCCAGCTCTACCACTTGTTACTCCGTGCCTCACTTTCCTCTTAGATCCATGCTTGGGGGAGTCATATTAACCTCTCTATGCCCTAGTTTTCCCCTGTGTAAGATAGGAAGAATAATAGTACTTACCTACATGAGTTGATTTGACGATTAAATATGTTATTATATATAAAGTGCTTAGGACCATGCCTGGCACACAGTAAGCACTACAGAAGTAGTAGCTATTATTATGTTACTAACTTTTCCTTTTTAAAGTGAAGGTCTGTTATTAACTTGATATATGAGATTGCTATGACACCTGCCATAGTTCAGTTTTTTAGAAAGCATTTAATTGCGTTCCTTTGTAAAAAATACTTTAAAGTATTGTTTCTAGTTTGATTTTGGATCGACAGAAATAGAACAAATGTATCCCCTACAGCTAACCCTTAAGCTAAGGATTTCTTAGAGCAGAGGTTCTCAAACTTAATTGTACATCAGAATCACCTGGAGCGTTTGTTAAAGTACAGATTTCTGGGCCCATCTCCAGAGTTCCTCATTCAGTACATTTAGGGAACAACCTGAGGTTTTGCATTTCTAAGTATTTCCAGTATAATGCTGATCCTGCTGGGCTGGGGATGACTCTTGAGAGCTGTTGTCTTAGTGAACAAAATTCAATGTTTGTTAAGGAAAGAATTTTGAAAATTTAGTAAGTTTTTCTCTCTGTGTATATTATGTCTATATACATATACATATATATAGTAATTACTTGAAAGATGTATGAAATTGTTACTATGTCATTTACTATACAGTTGAAAAGGTAAATCTTACCAAATAAAATAAGTACATATACTTAGAAAGTTTAACATTCATGTAACATTTCTAATTAAGTTGCCAAATATTCCAAAGGAATATGTTCTTTTATTTTATAACCATGGCATTCTTCTTGCCAAGAATTCTTTTTTTTTTCAAAACAACTAGTTACTCATTCTTATATTGTCTGACAGGTAATCCATATGATTACTACTCATTTAAGGGAGGAGGATTTCTTGGGTGTTCTTCTTTATGTCACCAACCTCCAGGGAAAGCTCTGCTAAAAAATAAGCAAACAAATCTCTTCTTGCTTCTGATTTGTGTGTGTGTGTGTATGCCATTACTTTTAATGAGGTCTAATCATTTTTATGATAAAGTATAATTGTGAAGTATTTTAAGCTATGTGATATCAAATTTTTAATAAGTATTAGTTGCACAGTAATAGTAAATAATTTAAAGAAGGGGAAGGCCAATCAAAACAAAAGGGAACTTGTATTTTGTAAATAAGTTTTTCTAAGTTTTCTAAGTGCATAAAGTAAAAAGCAGGACAACTTTTACCAGATTCCTTTATTCTTCCCTCTGTTGTAAAATCATATCTAGGTTCTGACTCTCCAGTTTTATCATATGTGGTATTTTTATGACACACTGTTTAAGAATGTGGGAAGGAAATAGGTTTTGAAGGGTAAAAAACTGGGAGCAACAGAAATACAAAATTGAACCAGTAATTATTTTATTACATTTTCTTTTCTTACTGAAAATATGGATGTGTGTTATTTAAGCAATCACTTCCTTAAGATAAAGGATTGATTTATCACTCTTTGTTAATTTATATAGTGTCCCAGGATATAAAATAATGTAGAGCTTCTCATTTGGTCAAATTGTGGAACAAAACTTGGAATTCTGCCAAATGATCAGGCAGATAGTATTCCAGATCAGGTGGGACACCAGGCTTCTGACACCATGAGACCACAGTGTCACTGGCTTTAAAAAACACATCTGTGCAGCCCATTTAACTAATGGTAGTCATTTTTGTTTCCTTCTTAGTTTTTGGCACTGTCTTATTTTACTGTACAGGTCGTAGACCTCCACATCTGGAACTGATCTAGTTTTTTTTTTTAATTGAAATAGTGCTAAGTTCATATCCATGCCTCAGAGTTTCATGGGAGTTGGTATTTTGAGGATTATTAGCCAAACCACTCTTCTAATAGCGTTTTGATTTCATCCATCCTTAGGGAGTTATGAGTAAGTGCTAAATAATTAAATTCAGTCATATTATCAGATATAAAAAATATATAAAATTATGTCATTTTTGCTTCAGAGATCCAAATATGACCAGGGTTTGATTTCCTGTCTCTGTCCTTTTTGGACAAAATCCTCGATGAAGCCTGTGTAAGCCTTGATAAGTAAGGGTAATAATTCCCTCTTTTTAGGATTTTTGTTATGATTAAATAAGCATGTTTTACCATTTTATTTATATTATTAATACAGCCTTGATTCTCACCTATAAATATTTTTATGGCTTTCAGATGATGTGTAAGTACTCAAAGTGGAAGATAAATTTCTTAGAAAAATAATGAGAAAGTAAAGTTTTACTAATTCTAAATATTGGATATATCTAATCTAGCATTTTCCACACTGAGGAAATAGATGCTCTCCTACAATACTGGTGTATATTTGTAACATATTTTTGATTTTTGATTCTCAATTCAAATAACAACTATAATTATTTACATGTGTATTTATGTAAATAAGCCTCACATTTTCTAGATTAGTTTTCCAACAATATTTTCCAAATTTTAGTTTTTGTGAAGACTTGTTGAAGACTTGTTCTAAGTTGAGAATCCATAATTCAGTTTAACTTTTACCTCTCAAAATATGTGATGACTTTCCTTCAGAGTACAGCAAGGAGAATTCGAGAGCATTTATACAACCATGGGATTTATAACTAGAAGAAACTTTAGTATTCTTTAATAGGTAAAATATTGTTTTACAGAGAGTATTATTTTATACATAAGAAAACTGAGGCTCCAGTATTAGTTAATTAATGTTCACTGACACTGTGGACAGGTGTGAGGTATTACTTTTATACCCACAGTCTTTCACAGGATTTCCAATTCTCTTCCCTTTGTTCAAGGGGATGTAAAAGTGTCCAGGACAATTGTGTTGTCCATAGGTCCATGCATGAAGTGAGCGGAGGGGGTCATGCACAAGGGCAGCTCATCCATAACATCCCTAACACTACACTTCTAGGTCTCACGTGTTCACAATTTCTCTCTCTTTTTTATTTTTAATATCGTTTTCACTCCTGTTTAGAATTAGCATGGTCTTCCTTTTTCTTTTACTGGACCTTGTACAGAATAGAGTATTCTGATTCACATTACGTGTAGTGTGTCTCTCTCTTTTTCATACATGTGCTTGAGGGTGATGCTTCTCAATACCGTGCTGTCACACAAGTTTCCAAAAAGTAACCCAGTACAACAGACAACAGCTTACAATGCTCTGGAACCATTTTATGGGCCACAGTGTAATTTGTTCAGAATTTAAAAGCGATACCAATGAAAGATTTTTCTTATTCCCTCTAATTCACATTTACAGGACATAAGAAGCTAATACAATACTGAAATACTAAGTGGTACAAAGGAACTACAAGAATACTATAAAGCTCAAGCCACTGTCTGTATCTCTGTCATTTAGCAGTTAATATAGCAAAACTATAAATAAATTGTATGCACACCATACAATTTTTTTTAAAATAAATATATTTTATTCTTTGCCAGGAGACTCCATGGAAAAAGGTAAACAGTATATGAACATAGAAAGCATTGTTAAACAATTTCAATGTACAAACAGAGCCAGTGAAAGTACATCACAGACTTGCTAATACATCAAAAAAAAAATTTTTTTTTCTACTAGTGCTTAAATGAGAACTAAGAAACTGACACTTGGATCTGTTAACCACTCCACCCCAGCCTCCACTCTGTTCATAGTGATTGATTGAACCAGGCCAGAGGACGCAGATTATCTGCCGGTGACTTTGGGAGGCAACGCAAAACCCCCCAGTATCAAGCAGGAATCAGGAAGGATACAGAGTTACATGGTGCATACAATTATCTTATACTTAATCTTATCTTACCATTAACTTAGATAATTATATAACTTTACTGAATAAGTGCTTTTTAAATGAAATATAGTTGATTTACAATATTGTGTTAGTTTCAGATGTACAACAAAGTGATTCAGTTATATATATATATTTTTTTCAGATTATTTTCCAATATAGGTTATAACAAGATATTGGATATTGTTCCCTGTGTTACACAGTAAGTCCTTGTTGCTTAGCTATTTTATATAGAGTTGTGTATCTGTTAATCCCATATTCCTAATTTATTCCTCCCCACCTTCCCTTCCTCTTAGGTAAAAATAAGTTTGTTTTCTAGGTCTGTGAGTCTGTTTCTGTTTTGTAAATATATTCCCTTATATTATTCCTTAGACTTCACATATAAATGATATCATAAAATATTTGTCTCTGTCTGACTTACTTCACTCAGTATGATAATTTCCAGGTCCATCCATGTTGCTGCAAGTGGCCATATTTCATTCTTTTTTATGGCTGAGTAATATTCCACTGGCCATCTGTATGTCTTCTGTGGAGAAATGTCAGTTTAGGTCTTCTGCCTGTTTTTTGATGGAGTTTTTTGTTGTTGTTTTATTGAGTTGTATGAGCTGTCTGTATATTTTGGATATTAACCCCTTGTCAGTTGCATCATATGCAAATAGTTTCCACCATTCTATAGGTTGTCTTTTCATTTTGTTGATGGTTTCCTTTGCGGTGCAAAAGATTTTAAGTTTGATTAGGTCCCATTTGTTTATTTTTGCTTTTATTTATTTTGCATTGGGAGACTGATCTAAGAAAGTATTGCTACCATTTATGTCAGAGAATGTTTTGACTTTCTGTCTGATGTTCTGGTTGGATGATTTCCATTATTCTATCTTCCACATCCCTTATTTGTTCTTCTGCATTATTTAGTCTGCTACTCATTGCTTTTAGCTTGGTTTTTATTTTGGCAATTGAGTTGTCTAATTTTGATTGGTTCCTCTTTATAGTTTCTACTTCCTTTTTACAGTGATCTGCATTTCTATTGATAATCTTTCTTAATTCCTTTAACATTTTTATTACCTCCTTTTTGAATGGGGTCTAGTAGACTGGAGAGATCTGTTTCATTGTTTGTTCTTTGAGGGGATTTCTCTTGTTCCTTTAATTGGGAGTAGTTCCTCTGCTTTTTCATTTTACTCAAGTTTCTCTGCCTCTGTGTATTTAGGAGAAACAGTTATATACTGTGGTCATGAAGGGCTGTTTTTATGTGGGAGAGTCACTGTGTAGACCGTGTGAGTCCATTATTTTTGGTGCCAGGGCTGTTTTGGGTATGGATGCCTGCCACAACTTTCCTCAGAGTGTGCTGGCTATTATTGCCTTGACAGGGGGTGTGTTTGGTTTTGTAGTGATCAGAGCCTGCACTGGAAGTTGGGTGGGGCCTCCTCTTTGATCTGTGGCTGTCACAACCCTGTCAGGGGCAGGTCTGCTCCCCAGTTGTTGGAGTAGAAGCCCTGAGATTTGGGTTCAATAAAACTCTGTTGCTCTTAGTGTGTGCTCTGTGCCTAAAGAGGTGAGTGCTGAAGCAAGTGAGGCCTATGTGGTCACAGTGAACCTATGTGCCACCTGTGCTGGTGTCCTTGGTTTTTCTCAGAAGTAGCCCAAGGTCACATCCCTTTCTCCACTGTGTTCATCCCAGACCTAGTGTTAGGCTGGTGCAGGGGGCAGGAGTGCTGTGGCTGCAGGAATCAAAGTGGTTGTACCGCTGCCTAGAACCTGACCTGCCTCTGTGGTAGGCCTCTCGTAGGGCCTGTCCGCCCCAGATCCAGCTCCAAGATGCAGTGTGATATAGGTGGGAATGGAATGCTCCTGCTGGGAAAGGAACCACTCCATACTCCTCCCCAGGGGCTGTCCTCCAGGGACATGCTATTCTGTGATGCCACCCACCACCTGATGTGCAGGCTAACAAACTCTGCTGCTGCTGGGCCTGCCCCCTGGACACACCCCTGCTGTGGGAGAGTTAATAATCACTCTGCCCCTGCCCTCAAGCTCACAAAGCTTGCAGCCTCTGGAGCCACACCCCACCATGGCGTGCTGACAATGGGGCTCCCATGGCATACCCACACCCTGCCCTGCACATGCTAATATTGGAACTCCTATGGCATACCCGCACCCCGCCCTGCATGCACTTTGGCAGCCCAGACCACACACCAGGCCCTTCAGGCTGTCTGTGTGCAGCTAGACTTAGTCCTCTACCAGGGTCCATCCACTGAAGCCCTAGTTTCAGTGCCTAGGCACTGCACGTACTAGCAGCCCCACCTGGCGCACATTTCGGGCTGGGAAGGGCAGGGGTGTGAAAGCCATCAGCTCCTGTCTCTCTCTCTGCCCTGATTGCTAGGCAGGCAGATACCATGCCCCTTCAACTCTCTGTCTGTCCTAGTGAACCTCCCAGCCAGCAAAGGGGGTTCCCAGGGCAAGGGAAACTTTCCTGTTTCACAGCTCCCTCCCAGGAGCACCAGTCCCATCCCAATGCCTTTTTTTTTTTTTTTTTCCATCTTGCCCAGTTACATGGGGCTCTTTCTTGCAGCTTTGATTGTGTAAGAGGTCTTCTGCCAGTTTTCAGTTGGTTTTTTGTGAGAATTGTTCCACATGTACAAACATGATGTGTTAGTAAAGGGAGGTGAGCTCCACATCCTTCTACTCCACCATCTTGATCTCTGCCTTTAACAGTTTTTTCCTACTGAATAATTTCTTGCACATTGAAATTACATCCATTTACGACAGCACTTATCGCAGCTTGAACGTAGGCAGGGCCTATGACTTGCTTCTAAAATAATAGAATATGAAAATGAGATGGGATATCTCTTCCTTGATTAGGTTAGTTATATGAAAAAAGTCATAAGATGTCACTCTTAGCTGACTAGAGAGAGACTTTTCTCTATTGCTGGCTCGAGGAAGAAAGCTGCCAGTTTGTTTGTGAGCCCAGGGAAAGGTCCAGGTGGCAAGGAACTGCAGATGGCCTTCAGCTGACAGCCAGCAATAAAACAGACATTTCAGTCACACAGCAGCAAAGAAGTGAGTTATGTCAACAAACTGAAAGAGCTTGGGATCAGATTCAGCCACTCATGGGTCCAGATGATAATTCAGCCTAGATAACATCTTAATTGATACCTTGTGAGACCCTGAGCAGAGGACCCAGCTAAACTGTGCCTAGACTCCTTACAGAAATTGTGAGATAGTAAATGTATGTTGTTTTAAGCTGCTAAGTTTGTGGTAATTAATTACAGAGCAACAGAAAATACAATCAGCAAAGTCAAATTGCAATCATTTGAGCTTGCTTTACCATTTTCTATAGTGCTGTCTCATAAACAGTTGCAATTGGATTTGTGATTTTTTTTAATTAATAAAAATATTTTATTTTTCTGGATTTGAGGTCTTTGTGGTATTTATCAATTTTCTTAAATTTTAAATTTGTTAAATGTGTATTTCTTTTATAAGTCTTAAGCAGTACTCACTTTCATACCTAATTTTGTACTGTTTTTCTTAAGGAAGGCTTGCAAAATCCTACCTGCTTTGACCCTTCAAAACCTGGATTCACCCTGAGCACTGATCATACTCTCTAGTCCTCGGACAATCTTGCACACCGACTGCAAGCTCCTTAAGCTGGCACAGATAGACTAATTCCTCTCCCTGGCTGATCAGGAGTCCTGCCTACATCACTAGGCAAAACTGGCTGAACCAACAAAGGGACAGATTGGAAAGCCTTACTGACTTTAAATAGCCAGAGGAAGTGCCCTTCTCCCTGCCAGGGCTGAGACTCAGCTCACTTTCCCAGAGACACCACATAGTAGGGGACGCTAGCTAGGGGGATCCCACCACAAGTACATGGCCCTTGAGGTTCTCTTCTCCCCCACAGGGCACAAGACTTCTCCCCAGCCCAGAAACACCATTCTGCTGGCAGCACTGGCAGACGGCATCATGCCAAGATAAATACACAATCTAGGAAATGTTCTTTGTCCCATGCACCTTAGAGGTGTGAGATCACTCAGCCTAGGGAAGCTCCTTCATCTCCCTCAAATTGCATTAGCTGAGACCAGTGGCAGCCTCAGGTTACAAGCTAAGAGAAGCAGCAGACAGCAAAATAGCACTGCATAGACTTTGAAAATTAGATTGTCATTGGAACCACAGCTCACAGAATTAGGCCAAAGATAAACAGAGGACTGATGCTAAAACAAAATATTAATAGGACCCAGGGCTTCCTTAAAAAATAGCCAAAATGCCCAGGATACAGTAAAAAAAATATTCACCCATTATACAGAGGATGGAAAATTAACATGAATGAGAATAGAAAATTAGCTGACACCAACACCAAGATGAGTCAGATATTGGATGATCTGACAAAGATTTTAAAGCAGCCATCATAAAAATGCCTTTTACAAGCAATTACAAATTCTCTGAAACAGATGGAAAAATAGAAGATCTCAGCATAGAGATAGAAGTTACTTAAAGGAACCAAATGGAAAGGATAGAGCTGAAAAATACATTAAAAAATTCTTTTAAACTCACTAGATGACAGAGTATAGAATCAGTGAACCTGATATAATTGACCTAATCTGAACAAAAAGAAAAAAATAGACTGAAAAAAAGAAAATGAACAGGACTTCAAGAATCTGTGGGAAAGTAACAAAGAACCCAACCTTTGTATTGTCAGAAAAGACAAAGAGAGAGGGGCTGAAAGGGTATTAAAAAATAATGGGAGTGTTTCCATAATTTCTCTTTCAGATTTTTCATCATTAGTGTATAGGAATGCAAGAGATTTCTGTGCATTAATTTTGTATCCTGCAACTTTACCAAATTCATTGACTAGATCTAGTAGTTTTCTGGTGGCATTTTTAGGATTCTCTATGTATAGTATCATGTCATCTGCAAACAGTGACAGTTTTACTTCTTCTTTTCCAATTTGTATTCCTTTTATTTCTTTTTCTTCTCTGATTGCCATGGCTAGGACTTCCAAAACTATGTTGAATTAATAGTGGTGAGAGTGGACATCCTTGTCTTGTTCCTGATCTTAGAGGAAATGCTTTCAGTTTTTCCCCATTGAGAATGATGGTTGCTGTGGGTTTGTCGTATATGGCCTTTATTATGTTGAGGTAGGTTCCCTCTATGCCCACTTTCTGGAGAGTTTTTATCATAAATGGGTGTTGAATTTTGTCAAAAGCTTTTTCTGCATCTATTGAGATGATCATATGGTTTTTATTCTTCAATTTGTTAATATGGTGTATCACATTGATTGATTTGCGTATATTGAAGAATCCTTGCATCCCTGGGATAAATCCCACTTGATCATGGTGTATGATCCTTTTAATGTGTTGTTGGATCCTGTTTGCTAGTGTTTTGTTGAGGATTTTTGCATCTATATTCATGAGTGATATTGGTCTGTAATTTTCTTTTTTTGTAGTATCTTTGTCTGGTTTTGGTATCAGGGTGATGGTGGCCTCATAGAATGAGTTTGGGAGTGTTCCTTCCTCTGCAATTTTTTGGAAGAGTTTGAGAAGGATGGGTGTTAGCTCTTCTCTAAATGTTTGATAGAATTCACCTGTGAAGCCATCTGGTCCTGGACTTTTGTTTGTTGGAAGATTTTTAATCACAGTTTCAATTTCATTACTTGTGATTGGTCTGTTCATATTTTCTGTTTCTTCCTGGTTCAGTCTTGGAAGGTTATACCTTTCTAAGAATTGGTCCATTTCTTCCAGGTTGTCCATTTTATTGGCATAGAGTTGCTTGTAGTAGTCTCTTAGGATGCTTTGTATTTCTGCGGTGTCTGTTGTAACTTCTCCTTTTTCATTTCTGATTTTATTGATTTGAGTCCTCTCCCTCTTTTTCTTGATGAGTCGGGCTAATGGCTTATCAATTTTGTTTATCTTCCCAAAGAACCGGCTTTTAGTTTTATTGATCTTTGCTATTGTTTTCTTTGTTTCTATTTCATTTATTTCTGCTCTGATCTTTATTTTTTCTTTCCTTCTGCTAAATTTGGGTTTTGTTTGTTCTTCTTTCTCTAGTTGCTTTAGGTGTAAGGTTAGATAGTTTACCTGAGATTTTTCTTGTTTCTTTAGGTAGGCTTGTATAGCTATAAACTTCCATCTTAGAACCGCTTTTGCTGCATCCCATAGGTTTTGGGTTGTCGTGTTTTCATTGTCATTTGTTTCTAGGTACTTTTTGATTTCCTCTTTGATTTTTTCAGTGATCTCTTGGTTATTTAGTAACGTATTGTTTAGCCGCCATGTGTTTGTATTTTTTACAGATTTTTTCCTGTAATTGATATCTAGTCTCATAGCATTGTGGTCAGAAAAGATACTTGATAGGATTTCAATATACTTGAATTTACCAAGGCTTGATTTGTGACCCAAGATGTGATCTATCCTGGAGAAAGATCCATGCGCATTTGAGAAGAAAGTGTAATCTGCTGTGTTTGGATGGAATGTCCTATAAATATCAATTAAATCTGTGTGGTCTATTGTGTCATTTAAAGCTTGTGTTTCCTTCTTTATTTTCTGTTTGGAGGATCTGTCCATTGGAGTAAATGAGGTGTTAAAGTCCCTCACTATTATTGTGTTACTGTCGATTTCCTCTTTTATAGCTGTTAGCAGTTGCTTTATGTATTGAGGTGCTCCTATGTTAGGTGCATATATATTTATAATTGTTATATCTTCTTCTTGGATTGATCCCTTGATCATCATGTAGTGTCCTTCTTTGTCTCTTGTAATAGTCTTTGTTTTAAAGTCTATTTTGTCTGATATGAGAATTGCTGCTCCAGCTTTCTTTTGATTTCCATTTGCATGGAATATCTGTTTCCATCCCCTCACTTTCAGTCTGTATGTGTCCCTAGGTCTGAAGTGGGTCTCTTTTAGACAGCATATATACGGGTCTTGTTTTTGTATCCATTCAGCCACTCTGTGTCTTTTGGTTGGAGCATTTAATCCATTTACATTTAAGGTAATTATCGATATGTATGTTCCTATTACCATTTTCTTAATTGTCTTGGGTTTGTTTTTGTAGGTCCTTTTCTTCTCTTGTGTTTCCCACTTAGAGAAGTTCCTTTAGCATTTGTTGTAGAGCTGGTTTGGTGGTGCTGATTTCTTTTAGGTTTTGCTTGTCTGTAAAGCTTTTGATTTCTCCATCGAATCTGAATGAGATCCTTGCCGGGTAGAGTAATCTTGGTTGTAGGTTCTTCCCTTTCATCACTTTAAGTATATCATGCCACTGCCTTCTGGCTTGTAGAGTTTCTACTGAGAAATCAGCTGTTAACCTTATAGGAGTTCCCTTGTAATTTGTCATTTTTCCCTTGCTGCTTTCAATAATTTTTCTTTGTCTTTAGTTTTTGCCAATTTGATTACTATGTGTCTCGGCGTGCTTCTCCTTGGGTTTATCCTGTATGGGACTCACTGTGCTTCCTGGACTTGGGTGGCTATTTCCTTTCCCATGTTAGGGAAGTTTTCAACTATAATCTCTTCAAATATTTTCTCGGGTCCTTTCTCTCTCTCTTCTCCTTCTGGAACCCCTATAATGCAAATGTTGTTGTGTTTAATGTTGTCCCAGAGGTCTCTTAGGCTTTTTCTTTATTCTCTTCCACAGCAGTGAATTCCACCATTCTGTCTTCCAGGTCACTTATCCGTTCTTCTGCCTCAGTTATTCTGCTATTGATTCCTTCTAGTGTAGTTTTCATTTCAATTATTGTATTGTTCATCTCTGTTTGTTTGTTCTTTAATTCTTCTAGGTCTTTGTTAAACATTTCTTGCATCTTCTCGATCTTTGCCTCCATTCTTTTTCCGAGGTCCTGGATCATCTTCACTATCATTATTCTGAATTCTTTTTCTAGAAGGTTGCCTATCTCCACTTCATGTAGTTGTTTTTCTGGGGTTTTATCTTGTTCCTTCCTCTGGTACATAGCCCTCTGCCTTTTCATCTTGTCTATCTTTGTGAATGTGTTTTTTGTTCCACAGGCTGCAGGATTGTAGTTCTCTAGATTTTTTGATGATGGCCATTCTGACTGTTGTGAGGTGATACCTCATTGTGATCTTGATTTGCATTTCTCTAATAATTAGTGATGTTGAACGTCTTTTCATGTGTTTGTTGGCCATCTGTATGTCTTCTTTGGTGAAATGTCTATTTAGGTCTTCTGCCCATTTTTTAATTGGGTTTTTTGCTTTTTGATATTGAGCTTCGTGAACTGGTTGCATATTTTGGAGATTAATCCTTTGTCTGTTGTTTCATCTGCACATATTTTCTCCCATTCTGAGGATTGTCTTTTCATTTTGTTTATGGTTTCCTTTGTTGTGCAAAAGCTTTTAAGTTTAAATGGGCCCCATTTGTTTATTTTTGGTTTTATTCCCATTACTCTAGGAGGGGGGTCAAAAAAGATCTTGCTGTGGTTTATGTCAAAGAGTGTTTTTCCTATGTTTTCCTCTAAGAGTTTTATAGTATCTGGTCTTACATTTAGGTCTTTAATCCTTTTGGAGTTTATTTTTGTGTATGGTGTTAGGGAATGTTCTCATTTCCTCCTTTTACATGTAGCTGTCCAGTTTTCCCAGCACCACTTATTGACGAGGCTGTCTTTTTTCCATTGTATGTTCTTGCCTCCTTTGTCCTAAATTAGGTGACCATATGTGCGTGGGTTTATCCTGGGCTTTCTATCCTGTACCATTGATCTATATTTCTGTTTTTGTGCCAGTACCATAGTGTCTTGATTACTGTAGCCTTGTAGTGTAGTTTGAAGTCAGGGAGTCTGATTCCTCCAGCTCCGTTTTTTCCCCTCAAGACTGCTTTGACTATTCGGGGTCTTTTCCATTTCCATAAAAATTGTGAAATTTTTTGTTCTAATTCTGTGAAGAATGCCATTGGTAATTTGATCAGGATTGCACTGAATCTGTAGGTTGCTTTGGGTAGTATAGTCATTTTCACAATATTTATTCTTCCAATCCAAGAACATGGTATATTTCTCCATCTTTTTATGTCATCTTTGATTTCTTTCATCAGTGTTTTATAGTTTTCTGAGTACAAGTCTTTCACCTCCTTAGGTAGGTTTATTCCTAGGTATTTTATTCTTTTTGTTGCGATGGTAAATGGGATTGTTTCCTCAATTTCCCTTTCTGATTTTTTGTTGTTACTGTATAGGAACACAAGAGATTTCTGTCCATTAATTTTGTATCCTGAAACCTTACCAAATTCATTGATTAATTCTAGTAGTTTTCTGGTGGCATCTTTAGGATTTTCTATATATAGTATTATGTCATCTGCAAACAGTGACAGTTTTACTACTTCTTTTCCAATTTGTATTCCTTTTATTTCTTTTTCTTCTCTGATTGCATGGCTAAGACTTCCAAAATTATGTTGATTAATAGTGGCGAGAGTGGACATCCTTGTCTTGCTCCTTATCTGAGTGGAAATGATTTCAGTTTTTCAACTTTGAGTATGATGTTTGCTGTGGGCTTGTCATATATGGCCTTTATTTTGTTGAGTTAATTTCCCTCTATGCCCATATTCTAGAGAGTTTTTATCGTAAATCGGTGCTGAATTTTATCAAAAGCTTCTTCTGCATCTACTGAGATGATCATATGGTTTTTACTCCTTAATTTGTTAATATGGTGTATCACATTGATTGATTTGTGTAAATTGAAGAATCCTTGCATCCCTGGGGTAAATCCCACTTGATCATGATGTATGATCCTTTTAGTATGTTGTTGGATTCTGTTTGCTAGTATTTTGTTCAGGATTGCATCTATGTCCATCAGTGATATTGGTCTATAATTTTCTTTCTTTATGATATCTTTTTCTTCTTTTTGTATCAGGGTGATGGTGGCCTCATAGAATGAATTTGGAAGTGTTCATCCCTCTGCAATTTTTTGGAAGAATTTGAGAAGGATCGATGTTAGCTCTTCTCTAAATGTTTAATAGAATTCGCCTCTGAAACCATCTGGTCCTGGACTTTTGTTTGCTGGAAAATTTTTAATTACAGTTTCAATTTCATAGGTTGATAGGTCTGTTTATATTTTCTAATTCTTCCTGGTTCAGGCTTGGAAAATTGTATCTTTTCAAGAATTTGTCCATTTCTTTGTGGTTGTCCATTTTATTGGCATATAGTTGTTTGTCTCTGTTTGTATTTCTGCAGTGTTTGTATTATAGTTGTTGTAGTCTCTGTTTGTATTTCTGCAGTGTCAGTTGTGATTTCTTATTTTCATTTCTAATTTTATTGATTTGCGTCCTCTCCCTTTTTTTCTTGATGAGTCTGGCTAATGGTTTATCAATTTTGTTTATCTTCTCAAAGAACCAGCTTTTAGTTTTATTGTTCTTTGCTATTGTTTTCTTTGTTTCTGTTTTATTTATTTCTGCTCTGATCTTTATGATTTCTTTCCTTCTACTGACTTTGGGTTTTCTTTGTTCTTCTTCTCTAGTCCCTCTAGGTATAGGGTTAGATTGTTTATTTGAGATTTTTCTTGTTTCTTGAGGTGAGATTGAATTGCTCTAATCTTCTCTCTTAGAACTGCTTTTGTTGTGTCCCATAGGTTTGGGTTGTTGTATTTTCATTGTTATTTGTTTCTGTGTATTTTTTAATTTCTCCTTTGATTTCTTCAGTGATCTCTTGGTTGTTTAGTAGCGCACTGCTGAGGCTCCATGTATTTGTGGGTTTTACAGTTTTTTTTCCTGTAATTGATTTCCAATCTCATAGAGTTGTGGTCACAAAAGATACTTGATATGATGTCAATATTCTTATATTTTCCGAGGCTTGATTTGTGACCCAAGATGTGATCTATCCTGGAGAATGTTCCTTGTGCACTTGAGAAGAAAATGTATTCTGCTACTTTCGGGTGGAATGTTCTATAGATATCAGTTAAATCTGTCTGGTCTATTGTGTCATTTAAAGCTTGTGTTTCCTTCTTTATTTTCTGTTTGGATGATCTGTCCATTGGAGTAAGTGAGGTGTTAAAGTCCCCCACTATTATTGTGTTACTGTCGATTTCCTCTTTTATAGCTGTTAGCAGTTGTCTTATGTTTTGAGGTGCTCTTCTGTTGGGTGCATAAATATTTATAATTGTTGTATCTTCTTCTTGGATTGATCCCTTGATCATTATGTAACATTCTTCCTTTATCTCTTGTGACAGTCTTTATTTTAAAGTCTATTTTATCTGATATGAGAATTGCTACTCCAGGTTTGTTTTGATTTCCATTTGCATGGAATATCTTTTTCCATCCCTTCACTTCCACTCCGTATGTGTCCCTAGGTCTGAACTGGGTCTCTTGTAGACAGCATATATATGGGTCTTGTTTTTGTATCCATTCAGCCAGTCTGTGTCTTTTGTTTGGGGCATTTAATCTATTTCCATTCAAGGTTATTATCGATATGTATGTTCCTATTACCATTTTCTTAATTGTTTTGGATTTCTTTTTATGATCCTTTTTCTTCTCTTGTGTTTCCTGCCTAGAGAAGTTTCTTTAGCATTTGTTGTAAAGCTGGTTTGGTGGTGCTGAATTGTCTTAGCTTTGCTTATCTGAAAAGCTTTTGATTTCTCCATCAAATGTGAATGAGGTCCTTGCTGGGTAGAGTAATCTTGGTTGTAGGTTTTTCTCTTTCATCGCTTTAAGTATATCCTGCCACTCCTTTCTGGCCTGCAGAATTTCTGCTGAAAAATCAGCTGATAACCTTATGGGGATTCCTTTGTATGTTATTTTTTGTTTTCCCCTTGCTGCTTTAATATTTTTCCTTGAATTTAATTTTTGTTAGTTTGATTAACATGTGTCTTGGTGTGTGTTTCTCCTAGGGTTTTTCCTATATGGGACTCTCTGGTCTTCCTAGACTTGGGTGACTATTTCCTTTTCCATCTTAGGGAAGTTTTCCACTATAATCTCTTCAAATATTTTCTCAGACCCTTTCTTTTTCTCTTCTTCTTCTGGGTCCCCTATAATTTGAATGTTGGTGTGTTTCATGTTGTCCCAGAGGTCTCCGAGATTGTCTTCAATTCTTTTCATTCTTTTTTCTTTATTCTACTTCTCGACAGTTATTTAGTTCTTCTAGGTGTTTGTTAAACACTTATTGTATCTTCTCAGTCGTGCCTCCATTCTATTCCCAAGATTCTGGATCATCTTTACTATCATTACTCTGAACTCTTTTTTAGGTAGATTGTCTATTTCCTCTTCATTTATTTGGTCTTGTAGGTTTTTACCTTGCTCCTTCATCTGTGACATATTTTTTTGCCATCTCATTTTATTTTCCTTTTTTTTGTGAGTGGGATTGTATTCCTGTTTTACTGGTTGTTTGGTGTGAGGCTTCCAACACTGGAGTTTATAGGCTGTTGGGTAGAGCTGGGTCTTGGTGCTGAGATGAGGACCTCTGGGAGATCTCACTCCAATGAATGTTCCCTCGGGTCTGAGGTTATCTGTTAGTCCACTGGTTTGGACTCAGAGCTCCCACCTCAGGAGCTTTGGCTGGACCTCTTGCTTGTGAACCAAGATCCCACAAGCTGTGTGGGGTGGCAAAAAGAAAAAAAAAGAACTATAATGAAGTAAAAAATAAAATTAGACTAGGAAACTAACGGCTATGTTAGAAAAAATATAAAAATAAAAATATAGATAAAACAACAACCAGAAGGTAAAACAGAACCAGAATAGTAAAAAGAGGAGAGAAAAAGAAAAAGTGGAAAAGGCCTTGGCTGTGGAGAGCAGGGCCTAAGCAGGGGCAAGGTTTGGATGGTGGCCGGGGCCTATGCTTAGGACCCATGGGGCTGGAAATGGCTCTGGGGGTTTGGGGATGGGGCTTAGGCTCAACAGAACAGAAGGGGCCCAGGCATGCCTCCCACCTCTGATCTCAGAGGGTGGGGGACCCCACCTGGGTTCCCAGCAGAGTCCCTGGGCTCGAGTGGGTGGGATATACAGCCTCCTGCTCCTCTCCTGCACCTCTGGTCCTGGGGGTCTCCTCCAACATGTCTCTCCTGATCTCCCTGGCCTCCCTCCTATGCCCCCAGGAACCACGTGGCCTGGAGTGGGCTTTGGAGGGTGGGGGATTAGCCTGGGAGCTTATCAGGCTTCCCGGGCCCGAGCGAGTGGGGCAAATGCCCTCTGCTCCTCTCTTGGCTCCTCTGGTCCCAGAGGGCCCCTCCTGCCTGCTTCTCCTGTTCTCTCCCGGCCTCCCTCCTATGCTCCTAGGACCAACCCAGCCCAGAGGAGACCTCTGAGGGCATAGGACCCAGCCCAAGAGCTGGGCAGACTTCCCCGGCTAATTGGGCAGGGGAAACTCTGGCCATGCTGCCCCCTGATCCAAGCTCCTGAGGGTCCCTCCAGGAATGGGAACCCCTCCCCTCTTTCAGCCACCCCTCAGGGGCGCCAGTCCTGTCTGGCCTCCACTTCTCTTCCTCCCTAAGTCCCCCCATGTCCTACCAGTTCGCTTGGGGGTTCTTCCCATCTCCTTAAGCGTCAGGGTCCCCCACCAGCATCTGGCAGGCACCCTAGTTGTGGGGAGATGTGAAGTCCGCATCTTCCCACACCGCCATCTTGACTCTGTCCCCAGTCCTACCATTTCTACTGAACTTTGTACTGGAGCTGTAAGCTGATTGCAGTAAGGCAATGAAAATACTTAAAAGGCCTAAAGTCCAAAAATAAACAAAACTGTCTCTATTGGTAGATGACATAATTTTTAACATAGTAAAACCTAAGGAAACTATAATAAAGATACTAAAAATAATAAATGAGCTAGCAAGCTCACAGATTACAATTAAAAATCAATTGTATTTTCATACACTAACAGGAAAAAAATTTGGTAAATGAAATTACAGAAATAATTCCATTTATAATGGCATCAAAAAACAAAATATTTGGAAATTTAACAAAGGCGATGGAAGACATTCACACTGGAAACTACAATACATTGATGAAAGGTAATAAAGGAGACCTAAATAAATGGAATCAATTTACTGGGGTTTATTGGTTTGAAGACCTGAAATTGTTAAGGCATGAATTCACTCCACAGTGATCTATAGATTTAGGGCAATCCCAACACAATCACGATAAATGTGGAACTAGTCTAGGACTGATAAACAGATTACAGAATAGAGAGTAACAGAATAGAGAGTTCAGAAATACAATCACATATTTTTGGTAGTTTTGACAAAGGTGCCCCTGAACTCCAAAAGGAATAGGAATGTCTTCAACAAATGATCTGGAAAAGGTAGATATCCATATGGGAATAATTAATTTCAAACACTATCTAATACCATACAGAAAAGTTAACTCAAGCTATAACATAAACTAAAATATATTAGCTAAATCTGTAAAACTTTAGAAAAATAAGCATAGCATAATATCTTTGAAATGTGGATTTAAGCAAAAGTTTTTGTAGACAAAACTAAGAAAGCAATAACTATAGTAGAAAAAAATATGTTAGACTTTATGAAAAGTAAAAAGTCTGTCATCAAAAGACATTAAAAAAATTAATAGGTAACCCAAAGACAGGGAAGAAACTTTACAAACATATCTGACAAAAGACTGCTATGTACAATATATTTTTTTAAAAAAAACCCTATAACTCAATAATTAACAGACAAAAGAAAATCTATTAAATATGAGCAAAATATTTCAACAGAAATTTGACAAAAGAAGAGATATAAATCACCAATAAGCACATGAAAAACTGCTCAATATTGCTTGTGACAGGAAGATATCTAATAAATTCACATGAAGATTTCTACACATCTCATCAGAATGGTTAAAATGAAAAAGAATGACCTAACTAAATGTTGGGGAGAATGTGAAGCACTTGTAACTCTCATACATTTTTAACTGGTGTGTAATATCGTATAACCAAATTGGAAAAACTCTGGCAATTTTTTATGAAACTAAGCATATGTTTACATTTTGACACAGTAATTCAAATCCTACATGTTTATCCGAGAGAAGTAAAAACACATGTTCACAAAAACACTTGTATAAAAATATTTATAGCAGTCTTTATTTATAATAGCCAAAGCCTGGAAATAGCTCATGATTCCATCGAGGACAATGGATAAAGAAGGTGGGATCCAGATGGTGGAGTTGGAGGACATTGAGTTCACCTTCCCTCATCATGAACACGTACATCAAAACTACAACTACATAGGGAACAACTCTCTCTGAAATTGACCTGAAGACTAGCAGAACATCTCTTATACCACCAAGACTATAAAGAAAGATCCACATGGAGTCTGGTAGGTAGGGAAGAGGAGCGCTCTAGTCTGGACCCACAGCCCTAGGGGGACCCAGAAGATAGGGGGATATCACAGGCTTGGGGAGTCCCTCTTGGGAGTGAGGTGTTCAAGTCACATAATAGGCACCCCAGCCCTGGGGTCTGACATTAGGAAGATGAGCCCTCTTAGCTGGTTTGAAAATCACTGAGGCTTGGGACTTCCCTGGTGGCGCAGTGGTTAAGAATCTGCCAGCCAGTGCAGGGACATGGGTTTGAGCCCTGGTCTGGGAAGATCCCACATGCTGCAGAGCTACTAAGCCTGTGCGCCACAACAACTGAAGTCCATGCACCTAGAGCCCATGCTCCACAACAAGAGAAGCCACTGCAGTGAGAAGCACGTGCACCACAACAAAGAGTAGCTCCCACTCACAACTAGAGAAAGCCCATGCACAGTAACGAAGACCCAATGCAGCCAAGAAATAATAAATACATAAATTAATTTAAAAAAAAGAAAATCAGTGAGGCTTACCACAGGGCTGTAAGAAACTGAGACTCTGCCCTTCAAGAGTACACACACAGACTTGCTTACTCCTAGTCACAGCATGGCAACAGCCAATTGAAAACTGCCTGGTGTTCTGGCTGGCTTGCCAGGAACACCACTAGCATAAACCCCCAGCTCTCACTGGGCTCCTGCTCCAGCCCCTTTTGCTCTGGTGCTGATCCCAACTAAGAGGCAGCCATTGCAAATGAGGGTGTGCACACTAAGAGGAAACATAGCTGGCTTGGGCCCTGGCACTGCCTTTGACCAGGGCAGAGGCAGCCGTTGCAGATATATGCATGTGTGCACACACTTAGGAGGGTGTAAAACCAGCTCCAGGGAGAAGACCACCATTTCTGGCACAAACATCCATGTTTACACTTGGGAGGAAATAAAACCTACTCAGTAGTATGGCCCCAACCTCTCTGGCCCCACCCAAGCCTAAAACTAGGGCATGCACACTGGGGGAAAATGTCAAACCATCACAGAAGTACAGCCCCAAGTCCTTGGGCCTTGGCGACACCCCCAACCAAGATGGAGACTGCCATCACACCCATGAGAGATCCAACTCCCTCACAGCTCCTGCTCCACCCCTTGGGTCCTACCCTTACCCCTGATAAGGTCGTGACTGCCATTGAGCATAGGAGGAGCCCTGACTCATACTTGGCTCTAGCTCTAGATCCTCCCACTCCAGCCCTACATCCCACCAATGCATTGGTTGCCACTGTACCCCTGGAGAAGACATAGCCTGTGCTCACTTCAGATCTCAGATCCAGCTCTCCCACCAAAGCCAGTGGGCACACACAAACTGCATAGGAATGCTCCCACACAGGACATGCCTTTAATACTGGGATAGGTAACTGTTTCATCTAATCTACAAAGACAGAGAAAGTTAAACAAAATGAAAAGACAAATATGTTTCAAAAGAAAACAAGGGGAAAAAAATCTCTGAAAAAACCCTAATGACACAGACACAAATAATTTACTTGATAAAGTGTTCAAAGCAATAGTAATAAGAATGCTAACTGAACTTGGGAAAAGATGACTGTAGTGAAAATTTCAACAAAGAACAAGAAGATGTAAAGAAGAACCAATCAGAGCTAAAAAAATAATAATAATAACAGAAATGAAAAGTACACTAGAAGGAATTAGCAGATTCAGTGATACATAAGTAATCTGGAAGACAGAATAATGGAAATTACCCAATCAGAATACCAAAAAGGAATACAAATTTTAAAATATGAGGATAGTTTAATGGACCTCTAACATAACATCAAGCATACTAATATTTGCATTACAAAGGTCCCAGAAGGAGAAGAGAGAAAGGGGTAGAAAATGTGTTTGATAAAATTATGGCTGAAAAATTCCCTAAGCTGAAGAAGGTAAGAGATATCTGGGAATAAGAAGCACAGAGTCCCAAACAAGATGAACCCCAATAGACCCACACCAAGACATGTCATAATTAAAATGGTGAAAGTTAGATATAAAGAGAAATTTAAGGCAACAAGAGAAAGAGTTACATATAAGGGTATCAGCTGATGTTTCTACAGAAACAGAAGTTTATAGCAATACAGGCCTTCCTCAAGAAACAACAAAAATCTCAAATAAATAACCTAACCTACCATCTAAAGCCATTACAAAAATAGGAAAAAAAAATCCTAAAGTCAGCAGAAGGAAGGAAATAATAAAAGAGCCTAAATAAATATAATAGAAACAAAAAAATAGAAAAGATCAATGAAACCAAGAGCTGTTTTTTGAAAAGATAAATAAAATTGATAAGCCTTTAGTTACACTCATTAAGAAAAGAACAGGCCCAAATAAAGTAAGAAATGAGAGAGGAGAAATTACAATTGATATCACAGAAATAAAAACAATCATGAGAGAATAATATGCCAAAAAATTGGACAACCTAGAAGAAACGGATATATTCCTAGAAACATAACAATCTTCCAAGACTGAATCAAGAAGAAATAGGTAATTTGAACAGACAGATTATTAGAATTAAAATTGAATCAGCAATCATAAAACTCCCCAAAAACAAAAGCTTAGGACCAGACCACTTCAGAGGGGAATTCTACCAAACATAAAGAAGTGTTAATACCTATCTGTCTCAAACTATTCCAAAAAATTCAAAAGGAGGGAACATTCGAAAACTCATTATATGAGGCCACCATTACCCTGATACCAAAACCAGACAAAGACACTACAAAACAAGAAAATTACAGGCCAATATCTCTAATGAATATAGATGCAAAAATCCTCAACAAAATATTAGCAAACTGAATTCAGCTATATTTTATAAAAGGATCATACACCATGATCAAGTGGGATTTATTCCAGGGAAGCAAGCATGGTTCAATATTCACAAATCAATCAGTGTGATGCACCGCATTAACAAAAGCAGGATAAAAATCACATGATCATCTCAGTAGATGCAGAAAAAGCATTTTACAAAATTCAGCATCCATTCATGACAAAAACACTCATCAAAGTGGGCAAAGAGGGAACACATCTCAACATAATAAAGGCCATCTATAACAAACCCACTGCTAACATCATACTCACTAGTGAAAACTAAAAGCTTTTCCTCTAAAATCAGGAACAAGACAAGGATGCACATTCTTGCTGTTTCTATTTAACATGTTATTGTAAGCCTATCCACAACAATAAGACAAGAAAAAGAAATAAAAGGTATCCAAGTTGGAATGGAAAAAGTAAAACTTTCACTATTTGTAGATGACATAACATTATGTGTAAAAAACCCTAACGTCTCCACACACACAAAAAAACTGTTAGAACTAATAAATGAATTCAGTAAAGTTGCAGCATACAAGATTAATATACAGAAATCCACTGCTTTTCTATACAGTAATTATGAAATATTAAAATTTTAATTTTAAAATTGCATCAAAAAGAGTAAAACACCTAGGGATAAACTTAACCAAGGAGGTGAGAGGCCTGTACTCTGAAAACTATAAAACATTGATGAAGCAAACTGAAGATGATAAAAAGAAATGGAAAGATATTCCATTCTCTTGGATTGGAAGAATTAATATTATTAAAATGGCCATACTTCTCAAAGCAATCTACAGATTTAGTGCAAACCCTATCAAAATACCCATGACATTATTCACAGAACTAGAAAAAGTAATTCTAAACTTTTTGGAACCACAAAGAACCCTAGATAGCCAAAGCAATCTTGAGAAAAAAGGACAAAGCCAGAGGTATCATGCTCCCTGACTTCTGACATACTACAAAGCTACAGTAATCAAAACAACATAGCATTTGCAGAAAAACAGACATATAGATCAATGGAACAGAATAGAGAGCCCAGAAATAAACCTATGCTCTTGTCAATTAATCTATGACAAAGGAGGCAAAAATATTCAATGAGGAAAAGATAGTCTCTTCAATATGTAGTGTTGGGAAAATTGGACAGCTACATGTAAAAGAATGAAATTAGAACTTTTTCTTACAATATATACAAACATAAACTCAAAATGGATTGTTCGGTCCCTGGTCCAGGAAGATCCCACATGCCGCGGAGCAACTAGGCCCGTGAGCCACAACTACTGAGCCTGCGTGTCTGGAGCCTGTGCTCCACAACGGGAGAGGCCGCGACAGTGAGAGGCCTGCGCACCACGATGAAGAGTGGCCCCCGCTCGCCGCAACTGGAGAAAGCCCTCACACAGAAATGAAGACCCAACACAGCCAAAAATAAGTAAATAAATAAAAAGCCTGCACGCAGCAACGAAGACCCAATGCAGCCAAAAATAAATAAATTAAAAAAAAAAAAAAAAGGATTGAAGACCTAAATTTGAGACCAGAAACCAAAAAACTCCAAGAAGAAAACATAGGCAGTACTTTCTTTGACAGAAATTATAGCAATATTTTTTGGATCTGTCTCCTCAGGCAAGGGAATCAAAAGCAAAAATAAACAAATGGGACCAAATCAAACTTAAAAGCTTTTGCACATCAGAGGAAACCATCAACAAAATGAACAGACAACCTACTGAATGGGAGAAGATATTTGCAAATGATATATCTGCTAGGGTGTTAATATCCAAAATATATAAAGGCTCATACAACACAATATCAAAAAACAAACAAAAACCTGACCAAAAACTGAGCAGAAAACCTGAAGAGACATTTTTCCAAAAAAGACACACAGATAGCCAACAGACACATGAAAAGATGGTCAGCATCACTAATCATCAGAGAAATGTAAGTCAAAACCACAGTATCACCTCATACCCGTCAGAATGGCTATCATCAAAATGTCTACAAATAACAAGTGTTGGCAAGGATATGGAGAAAAGAGAACACTTGTGCACTATTGGTGGGAATGTAAATTGGTAGAGCCACTATGGAAAACAGTATGGAGTTTACTCAAAAAATTAAAAATATAACTACCATATGATCCAGCAATACCACTTCTGGATATTGTATTCAAAGGAAACAAAAACAGTAACACTAATGTTCATAGCAGCATTATTTACAATTGCCAAGATATGGAAGCAACCTAAGTGTCCATCAACAGAGGAATGAATAAAGAAGATGTGGTACAGGGAGTTCCCTGGTGGTCCAGTGGTTGGGACTCAGTGCTCTCACTGTGGTGGCCCAGGTTCGACCCCTGGTCTGGGAAATAGTATACCACAAGCCGCGTGGTGCAACCAAAAAAAAAGGAAGAAGGAGTTGTGGTATATATATACATATATACAATGCAATATTACTCAGCCATAAAAGGAATGAAGTTTTGCCATTTGCATTGCAATAACATAGATGGATCTGGAAGGTGTTATGCTTAGTGAAGTAAGTCAGAGAGAGACAAATAGTGTATATTTTAACTTATATGTTGAATCTAAAAAAAAAAAGAATGAATATAACAAAACAGAAACAGATTCACAGTTACAGAGAACAAACTAGTGGTTACCAGTGGGGAGATGGGTAGGTGAGGGGCACGATGGCGAAGGGGATTAAGAGGTACAAACCACTAGATACAAAATAAATAAGCTACAAGGATGTAATGTACAGCACAGGGAATATGGCCAATATTTTATAGTAACTTTAAATGGAGGATAATCTATAAAAATATCAAATCATTGTGTTGTACACCGGAAACATATAATAAATCAACTATACTTCAATAAAAAAAATTTAAAAATAAGTAAAAGGATCTGGGTCAGAAAAAAAGGATAATGAATAAAGAAATTGTAATATATTCATACAATGGAAAACTTCATAGCAATAAAAGGAATGAACTACTGGTATATACAACAGCATGGACTAATCTCATAAATATTCTGCTGAGCGAAAAAAGCTGCACACCTAGAGTACATACCGATTCCGTTTATAGCATCTATAAACAGGCAAAAATTTCTATGGTAAGAAAAAAATCAGAACAGTTGTTGCCTATAATGAGTGGAGTGGGGGTTTGCTTGAAAGGGGCATGAGGAAGCTTTCTGGACTGCAGCTAGTATTTAGTATCTTGATAATGGGCTAGGTTACCATGTGGCACTCCATACAACTGCACTTTCTCTGAGGCCCTTGAGGCCAGCCCTGGCCAGCAGGCAGTATCACTTTACATATTGAAGCAAGCTAAATATTTTCCATTTCTGTCTGGTACTGGAAATTATTGGTTTACAATGTTGCAGATGCAGATGTGAGTCCTAGCTCTGTCACATATCACCTGTTGGATTTGGGGCAAGTTATTTTCAGTTTCCTCTCCGAAATGTGGCCATGCAAATTAAATTTCCATTGCGAGTTCCAGCATCACATATGAATTACACATGTGAATTTTATTCTAGTGAATTTACAAATAACTGAATGTATTATAAAGGTTATAAAAATTAGTGACTTTAAAATCTTGCTATTAGTGTTAGAACAAGAATTACATTAATTAAAACAATCTTTTGCTTTTCTCCCCCACAATCCTTGGCGTCCCTTTTCCCAGTTGTGAGCTATCAGTCATAAGTAAAGGTCATTTTAAAATCAGAAACGCTTATTATTTAAACAAAGTTATATATTTAAGATTAAGAACATAATATCGTGTGCACTATATAGTCTACATATGGTATTCTTCATTGTAATCTTTTGCCATGACTTTTTGGTATTCATAAGTAGAATAATTTACATAGTGCTTAACAATTCTAAAAATCTGTTTACTTACATTTTATCTTTTACTCTTGTACTGAAAAACAGGAGTGCTGGTTCTTGACTGTGGACCTCTCTCTGTGGGTGGCCAGGCCACTTCCTTCACCGTCTCCAGGTGCTAGAGAGCTGGCTTTTTCCAGTACATCTTTAAAAAACTGGCACCAAAGCTCAAAGCGTCTATTCCCCAAAGGCATATCACTGTTATGCAC
The DNA here is from genome assembly GCF_965194805.1 of Balaenoptera borealis. Classification (NCBI taxonomy): domain Eukaryota; kingdom Metazoa; phylum Chordata; class Mammalia; order Artiodactyla; family Balaenopteridae; genus Balaenoptera; species Balaenoptera borealis. The sequence continues at coordinate 120,083,623 of NC_138862.1, forward strand.
TCCCCATTAAAAAGAGAAAACAGCAGGAGGCAAAGTACCTCTGCCAGCACCCAGCCCTATGCCCCAAACACATCTCTCCAGGAAATTGTAAAAGCAGGGGACTCTTGCTCCTGCTGACACTCACCTGTGAGTTCCTGCCTGCATTATGCGGTGCTTGCTGCTGTGTGCCCTGAGCCTTTGCAAGATAACCTTTAAGTCATTGTGGGACAAATAGAGGCAGGAATTATTCATCTCATTTTACAGTAAGAAACACAAAGTCAGATGGATAAAGTGAAATGCTCAAGGTCACATATCTTGATTGATGTGGCATTTGACCTTCCTATGCCAGGATAAGTCATCAGTGATGTAGACTTCTTGATAATAATAGCTAACATATTACTTACTCTATACCAGATCCTCTCACAAGCACTTTATACTTATTGACACATTTAATCCTACAACAAACCTCTAGGACAGGGACCAATATTACCCCATTTTTACAGAGGGGGAAACTGAGGCAAGAGAAAGTTTGGTGTTTTCCTCAAGGTCTTAACTGATAGTAAGTAAGTTGCAAAGCTGTAGTTCAAATCTACATGGTCTGGGTGCAGAGTCCACACTCTTATTCTGGCTCTGGAACCCTTTCCCAGTGCTGGAGCTGTCCAACCATAGCTCTTCCTGGACCTCATAACCAGCTTATTCTGAGGAAAAGGAAAAGAAAGATCTCCCTGTCAGAGGTCAGGTTGGTGTTCAGGGCAGCCCCAGGAGGGCAGGGCAGGGTTTGTGGCCCACGTCACTGGTTAGGGCAGGGTGTAAGACCATAGGCAGCAGACATGTAGAGAGCTGATGGGATAGGTCAGTAGTCTTCACCCATTCAGACTCATTCAACACTTGATGACACCTATTTTTTCACGTCTCCCATTAGGCATTCAAAGTCATGCAGGACACTAACAAATACTCTTTGTGCAGGGCTGACCTATGTCCTGCAGGAAGTTCAACATCTCTGGTCCCTGTCCTTTCAGTGCCAATAATGTCCCTATCAAAGTGACAGCCAAAAATGCTCCCTCACATACTCTCCTACTCCCAATATGAACTCTGAGACGTGGTTCATTCTGTGCTGAGAATCACCCGTGTATATCTGTGCAAAGCCTTCAGGGATGATCTAGACTCAGGAGCCACAGGCAACTCATCTGCACCTCCCTGGGGTATATATACCTCCTATCTTTATGTACCTGGCCTAGAAGCAATTCCCAATTCCCGGGGATGCCCTAAATTTCTCCTCAACAAGGAGAAATTCTTCTTCTTCACCTCTTGTTTCACAAGCGATGTATATCAAGAGATTCTGGGCTCATCCATGTTGTTAGAGCTTCATTGAAGACTGAGTCCCAAGAAACAAAAATTGGAAGCAAAATGTTTGCATGACCCTCTTACAGGAAATAGTTAACTGGCTGGAGTGTTGGGGTGGGCTATAACCATGCATAGATTTTTAAAGAACAGCTAAGGCAGGAGCACCCCGGGAGGTAACCAAAATGAGAGAGCTGGTGAGCAGCTCTATGCCAAAGTTCTTGAAGACTGTCAGAAATCAGAGACAAAATATAAATGCCAAATCTCCAGGGCAGAAGCAAGCGTTACATGAGAAAAAGGATCAAAAAGTCAGGAAGCAGATGGAGATGGAATTTAAGAGTGAGCAGGCAAGGAACATAAGAGTAGGGATGGTCTGGGCTGACAGCCAGACTATTGTGTGTTTTGGGCTCTTTATTATTGCTTGGTGGTGATTGTTGCACAACTCTCTGGATATACCAAAAAATACTGAACAGTACATTTTGAAAGGGTAAATGTTATTGTATGTGAATTATATCTAAATAAATCTGTTTTTTAAAAAGTATATGATTGAAATAGATTTTTAAAAATCAAGAAGAAAGAATGTGGCAGGAAACTGTTTACCTAGTAATCCTAAAATCCTTAGATGTTAACACAAAATCTTTTGTGGATACATGGAACTGAAGGTGAAATGGCACCTCTAGCCAGGGCTTCTAGCAGTTACAAGTCATGACATCACAGATCTAAGAGAGCAGCAGAGGATTATGTGCACTAGTTTTCTTCATCTGAAAAGCAGGATGTTATCACCCTCTGGTATGTGAAAGTAAGGAGTTAATTTTCTACTCTGCGGTATTCAGAGTTATTAGGAATATCAAATAAGTATTAAAAATCATATTTTTATGCATTTCATGATATGATTCATATAAAATGCTTTCTTTAAATCATCTAAAATATGTTCTTAGTCTACAATTATTTTTAAACACATATGTGGTGTAGTTGATATCTCTCCATTGGTTTCTATTTTTTCCTTACCCGTATGAAACTCAGTCATGTCTCAGTGTACTAAAGCCAATCATTTAAGACTTGGCTCAGGTCTAGCAGAGCACAAATAAATATTAAAATGTAAAATAAACGCATAATGGATATTATTAGATCATGTTTAGCTCATGTCTAATTTTGCGGTAGATTGTATCATATTTGTTCTTGTGTCTAAGAACATTTTAAGTTTATTGAAAACCTCTGCAGAGTAAAGGAATGGGAATGTGTAAACACGGTTAAATAAAACAATGATTGTAACCTCCTCTTTGGATGTGTACCAGAGAAATGGAGAAAAAATTACAACTGTCATCAAAACGTTTAATTTAACAAGTAGGTATTCAGTGTACTGTTAATTTGTTTTCAAGATGCATTTTCAAATGTTCTTGAATCTTAATATAATTTAAATGAGGTGAAAATCAGAAAAATAGAACACACAATATGTCTTTGGCCAAAATGCCTGTGCTATTTTCCATTTAGTTGGCACTTTGTAAGTGACTATTCAAGAATTCTAGTAAAAGATACAATGCATTTATCCATTAAAAATATGTACTGAATCCAATCACATGCCAACTACTGTGCTAAGAACAGGTTATACAGGTGCCAACTTGTACACAGTCTTTGCCCGCATTGGGCTGTGAGTCTGTTGGGAAGGCAATACATGAACCTACAAAGCTAAATGTAACATACTGTGTGAGGATGATGATAGGGAGAGGCATTGGAAGGTCCATAGAAAGAGTATTTAACACAATGGGGTGAAAAAAGAATAGCAAGAAGACTTAGAAAGACTTTGGGAGTAAGGCCTGAGCCAAGTCTTACATAGGAATTACCCAGGTAAAGAGCAGATATGGGAGCTCACAACAGGAAAGGATTCCAGAACAAAGGGATGAAATTAAACAAGGAGCAGAAATGACAAATAGCATAGTGAATGGGGAGTTTGCTAGCAACTGGATTATGATAAACACGGTGTTGGGAAGTGATGAGATAGAGGGTGACAGAGGCAGAGGGGCCATGTGTGCACTCTAAGAGATTGAGCTTTATCCTGAATGTGTTAATGACGGACTGAAAGATTTCAACAGTTGACTAATGTGGTTTGAATTGTATTTTGGTTACATCTTTATGACTGTGTATAGAAAGCAGTTAGTTTAAGTATGTTAGTGGTACTAAGGAAGAAAAGAGGAAAATTATTTGAGAAATATTTGGGATGTAATAAGATCTATACACGTAGAGCAATTGATTAGAAATGAGTTAGTGAAAGAGATTTTTTATCTATGTCATTGGTACATCTTTTTATTTTTCATTGCAGTATGGTTGATTTACAATATTATAATAGTTTCAAGAATACAGCATAGTGATTCAGTATTTTAACAGATTGTACCCCATTAAAAGTTATTATAAGATAATGACTATAATTCTCTGTGCTATACAATGTATCCTTGTTCCTTATCTATTTTATACATAGTAGTTTGTATCTTTTAATCCCATACCTCTAGCTTTCCCCTTGACCCTTCCCTCTCCCCACTGGTAACCACAAGTTTGTTTTCTATATTCGTGACTCTTTCTGTTTTGCTATACACATCCCTCGTATTATTTTTAGATTCCACACATAAGTGTTATCATACAGTATTGTGTCTTTCTCTGTCTGACATTTCATTAAGCATAATATTCTCTAGGTCCACCCACATTGCTGCAAATGGCAAAATTTCATATATACACACATATGCACCACATCTTCTTAATCCATTTGTCTGTTTATGGATACTTGGGTTGCTTCCATATCTCAGCTATTGTAAATCGTGCTGAAATGAACGTTGGAGTGCATGTATATTCTCAAATAAGTGTTTTCATTTTTTTCTGGATATATACCAAGGAGTGAAATTGTTGGATCAGTTCTATATTTGTCTTTTTGAGAAACCTCCATACTGTTTTCCATATTGGCTGCACCAATTTACATTTTCACCAACAGTGTACAAGGGTTGCCTTTTTTCCACATCCTTGCCAACACTTGTTCTTTGTAGACTTTTTGATGATAGCCATTATGACAGGTGTGAGGTGATATCTAATTGTTGTTTTGGTTTGCATTTCTCTAATAATTACTGATATTGAGCAACTTTTCATGTGCCTGTTAATCATTAGTATGTTTTTTTTGGAAAAATGTCTATTCAGGTTGTTGCCCAATTTTATGATTGGATTGTTTCTTTTTTTCACATTGAGTTGTTTGAGCTGTTTATATATTTTGGATATTAACTCCTTGTTGGTCATATCATTTGCAAATATTTTCTCCCATTCTGGAAGTTGTCTTTTCATTTTGTCATTTGTTTCCTTTGCTGTGCAAAAGGATTTAAGTTTAATTAGGTCCCATTTGTTTATTTTTGCTTTTACTTCTTTTTCCTTAGGAGACAGATCCAAAAAAAATATTGCTATAATTTATGTCAAAGAATGTCATTCCTGTGTCCTCGTCTAGGATTTTTATGGTTTCATGTCTTACATTTAAGTCTTTAATCCATTTTGAGTTTATTTTTGTATATGGTGTGAGGAAATGTTCTAATCTCATTGTTTTACACATAACTGTCCAGTTTTCCCGGTGCCACTTATTAAAGAGACTGTCTTTTCTCCATTGCATATTCTTGCCTCATTTATCATTGATTAATTGACCATAGGGTGCATGGGCTATTTCTGGGCTCTCTGTTCTGTTCTATTGATCTATATGTCTGTTTTTGTGCCAGTACCATGCTGTTTTGATTACTGTAGCATTGTCATATAGTCTGACATCTGGAAATGTGATGCCTCTGGCTTTGTTCATTTTTCTCTAGATTGCTTTGGCAATTTGGGGTCTTTTGTGGTGCCATATGAATTTTACAATTATTTGTTCCAGTTCTGTGAATAATGTCATGGGTATTTTGATAGGGATTGCATTAAATCTGTAGACTGCTTTGGGAAGTATGGCCATTTTAATAATATTAATTCTTCCAATCCAAGAGCATGGAATATCTTTCCATTTCTTTTTATCATCTTCAGTGTGCTTCATCAGTGTTTTATTGTTTTCAGAGTATAGGCTTTTCACCTCCTTGATTACGTTTATTCCTAGGTATTTTATTCTTTTTGATGCAGTTTCAAACGGGATTGTTTTTTTCACTTTCTCTTTCTGTATTTCATTATTAGTGTATATAAAAGTGATAGAATTCTGTATATTAATCTTGTACAACTTTACTGAATTCATTTATTAGTTCTAATAGCTTTTTGTTGGAGGCTTTAGAGTTTTCTTTTTTTTTCCAGTTTCATATTTATTTATTATTTTTAAATTTATTTATTTTTTGCCTGTGTCGGGTCTTCGTTGCTACATGTGGGCTTTCTCTAGTTGTGATGGGTGGGGGCTACTCTTCATTGCGATGTGTGGGCTTCTCATTGCAGTGGCTTCTCTTGTTGCAGACCACAGGCTCTAGGTACGCGGGCTTCAGTAGTTGTGGCACATGGGCTCAGCAGCTGTGGCTCATGGGCTCTAGAGCACAGGCTCAGCAGTTGTGGCAAACAGGCCCAGTTGCTCCACGGCATGTGGGATCTTCCCAGACCAGGGCTCGAACCTGTGTCCCTGCACTGGCAGGTGGATTCTTAACCACTGTACCACCAGGAAAGTCCCCTAGACTTCTCTATATAAAGTATCATGTCATCTGCAAAGAGTAATGGTTTTCCTTCTTCCTTTCCAATTTGGATGCCTTTTATTTCTTTTTCTTGTCTTATTGTTGGGGATAGGACTTTCAATACTATGTTAAATAGAAGTGGTGAGAGTGGACCTCCTTGTCATGTTCCTGAATTTAGAGGAAACACTTTCAGCTTTTCACTGTTGAGTATGATGTTAGCTGAGGGCTTGTTTTAAATGACCTTTATTATGTTGAGCTATGTTCCTTCTATTCCCACTTTGATAAGAGTTTTTATCATGAATGGATAAAATGAATGAATTTTACAATGAATTTTGTAAAATGATAAAATTCATTTTACAATGAATTTTGTAAAATGCTTTTTCTGCATCTACTGAGATGATCATGTGATTTTTATCCTGCTTTTGTTAATGTGGTGTATCACATTGATTGATTTGTGAATATTGAACCATTCTTGCGTTCTTGGAACAGAACCAGCTTGACCGTGGTGTATGATCCTTTTTATATATTGTTTTTGTTGAGGAGTTTTGCATCTATATTCATCTAAGATATTGGCCTGTGATTTTGTTTTGTAGTGTATTTTTCTGGGTTTGTTATCAGGGTAGTACTGGACTCAGAGAATGAATTTGGGATTATTCCATCCTCTTCAATTCTGGGGAGTATTTTGAGAAGAATAGGTATTACTTCTTTATATGTTTGGGAGAATTCCCCAGTGAAGCCATCCAGTCCTGGACTTTTGCTTGCTGAGTCTTTTTTTCTTTTAATTACATATTTAATTCCACTACTAGTGATCAGTCTGTTCAGATTGTCTGTTTCTTCTTGACTCAGTTTTAGCTAGTTGTATGTTTCTAGAAATTTCTTAATTTCTTCTAGGTTGTCCAATTTGTTGGCATATAACTGTTTGTAGTAATCTCTTACTATTTTTTTGTATCTCTGTGGTATTGGTTGTTATTTCTTCTCTTTCCTTTCTTATTTTGTTTATTTGGGTCCTCTCTCTTTTCTTCTTGGTGAGCCTGGCCAAAGGATTATCATTTTTGTTTACCTTTACAAAAAAATCAGCTCTTGATTTCATTGATTTTTTCTGTTTTTAAAAAATCTCCATTTCATTTATTTCCTCTCTGATCTTTATTGTTTCCTTCCTTCTGCTGAAGTTGAGCTTTGTTTGTTCTTCTTTTTCTAATTCTTTCAAGAGGTAGGTTAGAGTACTTATTTGAGATTTGTCTTGTTTGTTGAGGAATCCCTGTATCACTATGAACTTTCCTTTTAAAACTGCTTCTGCTGCAACCTATAGATTTTAGAGTGTTGTGTTTCCATTTTCATTTGTCTTGAGGCATTTTCTGATTTCCTCTTTGATTTTACTGTTGTTGACCCTGTGGTTTTTTAGTATCATGTTGTTTAGTCTCCACATGTTTGTTCTTTTTCCATTTTTCTTCCTGTAATTGATTTCTAGTTTCATACCATTGTGATCAGAAAAATGCTTGAAATAATTTGTCTTCTTAAATTTGCTGAGATTTGTTTTGTGGCATAGCATGTGATCTATCCTGTACAACAATCCAAGTGCACTTGAAAAGAATGTGTATTCTGCTTGTTTTGGATGGAATGTCCTGTAGATATTTATTGTGCATTTAAGACCACTGTTTCATTATTGATTTTCTGTCTGAATTATCTGTCCATTGATGTAACTAGGGTGTTAAAGTCCCACACTATTATTGTATTATTCTCAATTTCTCCTTTCATGTCTGTTGTTATCTCCTTTATATCTTTAGGTGCTTCTGTACTGGGTGTATATATGTTTACAAATGTTATATCCTCTTCTTATATTGATCCCTTTAACATTATATAATGCACTTCTTCATCTTTTGTTATAGCCTTTGTGTTAAAGTCTGTTTTGTCTGATATAAGTCTTGTACCTCCACTTTCTTCTTATTTCTCTTTGCATGATATATCTTTTTCTATCTCTCCATTTTCAGTCTGTGTGGGTCTTTAGCTCTGAAGTTAATATCTTGCAGGCAGCTTATATGTGGATCTTGTTTTTTATTCAATCCACCACCATATGTCTTTTGATTGGAGCATTTAATCATTGACATGTAAAGTAATTATTGATAGGTATGTACTTAATGCCATTTTATTACTTACTTTCCAGTTGTTTTTGTTGTTCTTCTCTGTTTATTTATTCTTTCTGTTTCTTCCCTTGTGCTTCTACTAGTATGATTGTGTTCCTCTCTTTTTAGTTTTTGTGAATCTATTGTAGGTTTTTGACTTGCATTTACCTTGGGGTTCATATATGTTGACCTATATTTTCTTGTTTTAAACTGTTAGTCACATAAGTTCAAACACATTCAGGAAGATCACATTTTTTACTCCTCTCCCCCTGACATTTTGTGTTTTTGATCTCATATTTTACATCTTCATGTTTATCCCTTAACTTTTAATCTTCATTCTGGCTTATTTAAGTGGTTGATCCTCAGTCATGACTATATATTTGCCTTTCCTAGTGAGATTTTCCATTTCCTATAGATTCTTGCTTCTTTTCCACTTAGAGAAGATGCTTTAACCTTTCCTTTAGGGTAGGTTTAGTATTGATGAACTCTTGTTTTTCTTTTTCTGAGAAGTTCTTTATCTCTCCTTCCATTCTAAATAATAATCTTGCTGGGTAGAGCATCCTAGATTGCATGTTTTTCCCTTTTATCACTCTGAATATGTCATGCCACTCCCTTCTTGCCCACCAAGTTTCTGCAGAGAAATCAGCTGATAGCCTTAGGGGGATTCCCTTGTATATGACTCTTTGTTTTTGTCTTGCTGCCTTTAAAATTCTCTTTAATTTTTGCTATTTTACTTATGATGTGTTTTGATATGGGTCTGCCTGGGTTCAACTTGTTTGGGACCCTCTATGATTCCTGTACCTGAGTATCTGTTTCCTTCTTCAGGTTTGGGAAGTGTTCAGCTATACTTTATTCAAATACATTTTCATTTCCCTTCTCTCTCTTCTTCTGGGAGAATGTTGAGTGTGAATTTCGAGTTGCGAATATTGGTATGCTTAATGTTATCCCAGAGATCTCTAAATTGCTTTTATTTCTTAAAATTTGTTTTTCTTTTTGCTGTACTGATTGGGTGATTTCCACTATTCTATCCTCCAGATGACTTGTGCATTCTTCTGTATCACTTAGTCTGCTGTTCATTCCTTCTAGTGTGTTTTTTATTTCAGCTACTGAATTCTTCATTTCTGATTAGGTATTTTTTATTTTCTAGTTCCTCATTAACGTGTTCAATGTTTATATCAATTCTTTTCCCTAATCCAGTTAATGTTTTTTTATTACCAATGCTTTGAATTTTTTATCTGGTAAATTGTTTAATTCTGTTTCATTATTTATTTTTTCAGATGTTTCTCTCTTGCTTTTTCAATTGTGAGTAGTTCCTCTGCCTTTTCATTTTGCTTAACTTTCTCTGCCTCTATGAATTTAGGTGAAACAGTTAAGTATTGCAGTCTTGAAGAGGTGTTCTTATGTGGGAGCATCCCTATACAGACTGAATGTGCCCAATGCCTTTGGTGGGAGACCTGATTTGATGAGGACTCTAGGAACATCTTTTCTCAGGGAGTGCTGGCAGCTATCACCTTTTTGGGAAGTGGGGCTGGAGCTGGAGAGGCTAGAGCTGGCACCAGGTATGACTCAGGTCTTCCCATCTGCTCAGTGGCCAGCACCACCCTATTGGAGGCAGAGTCTGATCCCAAGTTGCTAGAGCAGAAACCCTGTGGGTTGGGCCCAAGCTTGCTCTGTTCCCTTTAAGTGTGTGTTTCTCCTTCTCCCTGTACCAGGACCCTTGTCCTGGAGAGGGGGAGTGTTGAAGCAAGTGGGGCCCATGTACAGACAGAGTACCAGTGCTCTGCCTGTGCAAGAACCTGCACCTCTGCTCGGATGCAGCCTTGGATGCAAGCCCCTTTTGTCCCCCACAGCCTATGAGTGCCCCAGCCTCTGCCATCCCTGCCCTGTTGTGGAACTGCTCCACAGGGCAGGTGGGGCCTGCATGGATTCTTGGCATGTATACGAGGTAAGCTATGGTGGAGTAGCCACCATCAGAGATCTGGGCTGCTTCTGAGGCACTGCTTGAGAAAACAAGCAATGGCCACCACCACCCCACGCAGTCTCTGTCCCTGGACCAAGTCACTTCTGCATCCCATGGTCATGTCTTTTACTGGGTTGTGGCCACTTTAGATCCTGTGCCATGCTGTGACATGAGTGAGTAGGGCCACAGCATTCACTCGGTCTGGGCTGGAACACATGACATGGTGGTTTCAGGAAACCTGGCAGCCATTAGAGCAGACCTCTCTCTGCCCTGCCTCAAGGTCTAGCCAGCATATGCAGACTCCTCATGAATGGAGTCCAGGCTTCCCACAGGTCTTCTGTTTGTCCCAGTGTCCTCCAACCAGCCAAGGAGGTTTATCTCCCCTGTGTAGGACCCTAGGACTAGAGCGCCCAATCTGTGGCTCAACCTGCTCACTTCCCAGGGTGGTATCTGCCCATGTAATGTCTCTTTTCCTCTGATCCCCTCCCAGGGGCACAGATCCCAACCCAATCAATTTTCTTCCCTTCCTACTCAATTACATGTGTATATTTCTTACAGCCTTTGTTGTATGGAAGTTCTTCTACCAGTTTCCTGTTAGTTTTCAGTGAGGATTATTCATAATGTAGATGTATCTTTGATGTGTTCATGGGGGGAGGTGAGCTCCATGTTCTCTTACTCTGCCATCTTGATTCGAACCCTGAAAGATAGATAAATTTTGAGAAAAACTGGTTTCTGGCTAAGTGGATTGTGGTACTACCAGTTAAGACAGGGAGCATACAAGAAGATGCCTAAGGTAAAATCAGTTTTGTTTTAAATCTGTTGAATTTGGGATGCCACTGTCATACCCAGATGGAAACGTCCAGTAGAGAACTGAGTTTGTGAATCTGTAGCTGAGGACAGAGATCTCTGGGGGAACTAGAGTTTTGGGAATTTTGTATATGTGGGTAATCATTGAAAACATTTTAAAAGATAAGATTATCCATCTCATTTTAGCAAATAAGGATTTGCTACGTAATGTATCCTATGGAACAAGGACATTTAAGGTTTATGTAGGAAATATAAGTTGTGAAAGAAACAAATATCTGCAAAAGTATGAGAACCAGAAGGATGTGATATCAGGGAGCAGAGAGCCATGGAGGATCAGTAAATAAAAGCTAAATTGTTTCCACTGAATTTGGAAATACAGAGGTCATTGGTGAACTATGCCAGAATCACTTCCATAGAGAGTTGATAAAGCAAGCCAGATTGCAAGTAATTGAGAAATAAATGGAAAATAAGATAGTAGAAATGCTTTTAGACTCTATAGTCGGTATAGGGAAAAGTAGAGACAACAGATGACTTTTTCGGATGGGAGAGATAAGCCTAAATTTTGGCTGAGGGAAAGAAAACAAAAAAGAAAGAAAGTAGTTGAAGATATAGGAGGTAGACATTTCAAAGAGATAGGAGTGGAAAATTCAGAGGAATTGCCGGGAAGAAGAAAAGGAGATAAGAGGAAGACAGATGGTTTCTGTTTCATGTTATCAATCCAGAAAGGAAATATCTATATGCTCAGGGTCCAGAGGTTGGCAGTGCATCAACACAGGTTGGTTAGTTAAGATGGATTTGGCTAGACCAGGCTACCACACCTAAATTTCATATATTCCCAGACTGGAATTGTTTTGTATTCAGTAAGTACAATATTGAAATTAAGAATGAGTTTAACTTTCTCTTCTATCCTGCACTTGTGTGTGTTTGAGTATGTGTTTCTTCTCTTCTGTATTGTTTGAGTCTTCATAATATATATATGGATCATTTTCACAATCAGAAAAATGTTAAGAATGTTGCTATCATGAACATAACAAGAATCAATGGGCTAGAGAAATTGAAGGAAAACATCTGACTAAATTCAATGGGAGGGGAATGGACAGAGTTCCTTTCTTGTTACATTAACTCAGAAGGCACTAGACCCACAGGTATCGTACTTAGAAAAAATATATACAAACATTGAAAGCAAACTAATTCTACATATTGACTAGAAATTACCAGACTTATTTTTTAAATGCTTTATTATTTGTTTTTAGAACCTATAAACAAACCCATTTCTGGTAGTCTTATGTCCCTAAGATTTAAAAGTTATCACAGTATAATTATGATAGGAAGAAATATACTATGAGGTTTAAACAGGACTAGAAATAGATTAGCAAAACTTTTAATAATTATAATATGTTTGTGAGTATATATAATTGAGTTGCTGACAAATAAACCATATTTGAAAGCTAATGGACATGGTTGGCAAAATCATTTTTCATACTGAATCATTGGAAAAAATATTCAATGGCCCTTTTACTGTGAATTATATACTAAATTATAATGCATTTCCAATATTTTCCTTGTATATTCATGGACATTTATTTTTCCCCTGTATATTGAAAGATCATTTTAGCCAATTGTTTGAAAGTTAGAAATTGTCGGGTGTTGTTATTAATTTTTAATGTATTGATTTTTAAAAATATTGATTCTTCTCATCCAAAAGCATTGCTTATATATCCTATATTTTACAGCATTCATTAAAATTTCAGTCTTTTTCATGAAGGCCCTATCGATTTTTTTGTTAAATTTGTTCTTAAATTTCAAAGTTGTCTCCACTGTGCATAGTATTTTTTTTTAACTCTTTCCTTTTTAAGGACTGATGGAGATGATATTGCTTGAGAGAGGCAGAAAATAAACGTAATAAATGCATTCATAGATATAAGAAGTTAAAATAAGTATATTCCATAGTACTTGACAAAGATAGAGGATACAACAGTTACAAAGATCCTGAGGGAGGAGTGTGACTGATATTCAGGAATCAGAATGATGCCAGTGACTGGAGTAAAAGGAAGAGAGTGAGAGAGCAATGGGAGATGATGTCAGAGTTGCCAGATCACGTAGGTCATTGGCTTCGACTCTGAGAAGACTGATAGAATAAAAGCAAGCAAGTCAATAGTTCTTTAACGAGGCAGCTCGAGAAAACCTCTTGATGACCCAGTGTACTTCTAATCACCTCTACATAGAGCAGGAAGGATCTGTTCAGTTTCTCCTTGGCTTCACTATGTGAATTCTGGCTTCCAGGGACTAATCCAGCCCAAGAGTTCATGGTTCTGCATCAGTTGTCCACACCATGGCCACCATGAAACACAGTGGCCTCACCTGCACACAGACTCCTGTGGGAATCAGCATCTATTTGACTCAGGAGAAACAGACACATAGGAGTCATTGGTGGAGGATAGAGAGCTATCTTCCTGTCATCAGCTTCCCAGAATTCTTGCTCCACAAGCCAAAACTATATTTTTCTTGGTCAAATTCCACAGTATCTCTTCATTCTCACTTTCCCATATCTCAAAGAAAATAATAAAATAAAAATTCACAAATTAAAATGAAGCTATTTCTATATCCCAATAGATAGCATTTATTACAAGCATTAATATGATATTTTACAATTGATTTTGTGTAACAGATGATATTTTTCAAAGAACAATATTTTATTGTAGACAGTTGACAAACCAACAATCCAAAAAGTCTTAGCTATATACCACAAAGCTGTCGGACTCTTCACAGAGCTATCCATGACTATGGAAACATAACTTGCTTGAAACAATGAGTATGAATATAATCAAAACAACTTATATCTTTTTGGCACTTATTACTTACTGTGTATTATGTTAAATCCTTTATATGTATGGTTACCTCAATCCTTCAAACAACTTAGGATGGTAAGCTTTACTAATATTTTATTATTACTGAGGAAGACATATATAGGAGCACACATATGTCAAGTGGCAGGGCTGGTCTTGTCTGACTCCGAATCCAGGGGACCTAACATCTACTTGCTGTTGACAAAACCACCCCAAAGGGTGGAAGTACCCAAATCTAAATGATACAGAACATTTCCAAAGCTATATTACAAAACCCTCAGTTCCAGTTGACCTGTTAAGACAGCAAAGCAGAGCAGTTCAAGATTTGTTTCAAAGGACATGAGCTTCTATGAAGCACGTACCCTAACACCCAACTTGAAGATGTGAGGGGCACACTCTTAATTCAACCATCAATGCAAAATGAAAGTTTTCTGTCTTGAATATTTGTTACAAAGCAAAGATCAAGACTATCAGATGGAGTGATTTAATGCTTTGTGTTTTTAAAGTTCATTTAAAAATAACAACTTTTAAATATCAAAATCTTGTGGTATTCTTTTTCAAATTTTAAGTGATTTCATTTGGCATTTATTTTATGTTAATATTCCCTTCTTTTAAATGTTTTCTATGTCTTGTGTCGTATCAAATAGAGATCATTTTTACATGCTATTGAAATAATCTTGTCATGATGTATTGGTTCATAATAATAATAGATTATAAAAACATATTTTTTTTACTGAAAACAGCTGAAACTTTTAGCATCATACCACCACAGAAAATTATTCACTATTATTAGGGCCACTTACTATTTGAAAGCATGTTAATAAAATGTTATGGAAAATGTGGAATAATTTTTTATTTCAGGAATTTCTGAGAATTTCTGGAAATTCCAATTTGTCATTCCCGAATGATGAATGTTAATATCAGTTGGGGATTTGGAAGCATTATCCTGGATCATTAGCTTTCAAACATTTTAAAGCAGCAGACCTCTTTTTATCAAACAAAATCTATGTTGGAAACAGAAGCAGTGAAAGAGATAAAAACGAAGCTCTGGCTGAAGGAGACAGCAGAATAAAGAGACATGATTCTGTCCTGAGCTTTGTGACCAAATTGCTGAGTGACTTGAGGGTCATCGCTTTAGTGTCTCTAAGTCTTGGTTTCCTCATCAGTAAACTGCGGTTGATATAGCTCTCCTAGGCCCCCAGGCTCGTTGTGGGAGACAGCTGAGATATCGTGGCAGAAGAGCTTTGCAAACCAGGGATGCCTTGTCAACTGTTAGGTACTAGGCAGACAGAGAACTTCCACACTCCTGATACAACCCTTACAATATGAGCCCGATGGGGAGAGCAGTGACTGGCGCCCCAGACGCCACACCATCCTGGATGCTTTCCTAGGCTTCTCTCTCTCTCTGCCAGTGTCTGTCCCTTTTAAAGGCTAGGGCTTCAAGATGTAAATGAGACCTTGGGTTTAAAGTGGAGTCATTCTATAACTAGTTCAGACTAGGCAGTAAAACAGAAAATTTTACCCCTCACATGGAAGTTATAGATTATAAATGAGTGTGAATTATGAGGAAGTTCAAAGTTCACTGAAATGGGGGCCAGAAAGTTGTATTTCAGCCATAAGATGCAGAGAAATATGCCAGTTCCCCTCTTGACTTCAAAGGCCAGGAGGGCTTGGATGACTCCACTTTTCCGCATGGAGGATTCGTGCTACCTCATTCCCTGGCTGAACTCATACAGAAAAAGGAATGTTTTGTTCATCTGTGCCTAGAGTGTTCTTGCTAAGTGGAGCTCTGACATTCCTCAGCTCAGGGAGCTCTTTTTGCAAATAACAACTGTTTACTAAAAAGTAATTGTAATGCTTGCTTTCCTTAACCTTTGTACCAGCATTTTAAAAAATATTATTACATGTAATAAAAAGCAACAAATGCTTGTTAAAATAAATTTAAATGATACGAAAGTATATAAGGATTAAGTTTCTTCCTCCCTCCAATCCTATCCCCCAGTAGTTAATCATATCCTTCCAAAATTTTCTCTGTGTTTATACAAACATGTATATATATATGTGTGTAATTTAGGAATTTTTTGTTCTTGTTCTTGTTTTCTTAAGGAGAAGGGGTGTTTGTTTATTTGCTTCCTCTTTTTTATAAGACCATTCTGTAACTTGCTATTTTTTTCTCTATTTATAGTAGGCAGTTTCTAAGTCAGTACATTTTTATAATGTCCATTCTATTTTGTGGATGTATTATACCACACTTTATTTCTACATCTCTCTATTGATGAATACTTGGATCTTTATAATGTTTTGCTATTAAAAGTAATACTAGTCTTGTGGTTGGCAATGTGTTTATTCCAGATAGCCTCTTTGAAGTGAATGCCTCACAATCAGAGCTTAATACAGGCACTTGTATTACAAAAAGAAAAGCCAACTCTCAGGGCTTACACTACACTTAAAAAACTAAACATATTCTTGCACACAAATATATGGCATTCCTAAAGAGGCAAAACTGCAGAAAGAGTAAAAAAAGATTAGTGGTTGCTGAGGGAAGGAGTAGGAGGGTGGGGAGAGGTAAATAGGCAGAGGCACAGAGGATGTTTAGAACAGTGAAAATAGTCTGTATGAGACTATAAAGATGAATGTATGTCATTATATATTTGCCCAAACCCACAGAATGTATAATACCAGGAATGAACCCTAAAGTAAACTATGAACTTTGGATGATTATGAAGTGTCAATATAGGTTCATCCTTCTTAGTAAAAAAAAATGTACCATTCTGATGCGTGATGTTGATAATGGGGGAGGCTATGCATCTGAGGAGGCAGAGGGCATATGGGAAATCTCTGTATCTCCCTCTTAAACCTAAAACTGCTCTAAAAAAAAAGTCTTATTAAAAAAGAAGCTCTGCAACTTACCCCACAAATTCACATCCCTGAATATATTAAATATCAGGAGCTGATTCAGCCCCCAAATTTTAAATCAGCAAATAATTCACTTTGCATACAGACAATGTATGAAAAGAGACTCTGTTAGTAAGTTAATTAATTGTTTATCCACATTTAAGAATAATGGTCAAGTCTTAGGTCTTTAGTCACAATATTAACATTCATACCACTCAATCTAAAACCTTTTCTTTCCTGGCAAGGACTCAGCCTGTGAAAAGCCAAAGGTTTACTATAGCCCTCCAAACTTCCTTTTTCCCTCTGTAAAAGTTTTCCCTTCCCTTGTGTGGGAAATTGCACATGGCTCACCATGGTAACAGATGCCAAATTGCAATTCTCTGGTAATCCCAAATAAACCCATCTTTGTTGGAGAAGTATCTAGCAGTCTATTTGTTTTAGTTCAACATTTATTAAGTCCATTTAGCTTCTCAGCCTTATGACTAAAATCAGAGGTAGCCTATTATGGTTAATTTGAATCTGTATTCTGTTAACCTATCATGTTAGTTTTTGTGTAGATTTTGTCATGTGAAATTTGATAATCCTGTTCTTTTATGTCTACATTCATATCACTGATACAAATGTTGGGATAAATAAAGAATCTAATAGGTCACTGCTAGAGACCAATCTCCAGAATGACAGAAAATCAATCATCAATATTTTCTGTAATTGTACCATGGCAGAAGTTTGGCTTCTGTTGGTCCCAATAAGGGCAGCATTCCTTGCAGAAATATCAGCAAGATGGTTTCCCATATCTTCTAGAGAGTCAAGTTTACAATACCCATAATCTTAACAATAGCTAAAGTAGTGGCTAAAAGAATTGCATCCAAACATTTCTGAACATAGGGGCCGTTTTTAATTTTATTTCTGTTGGAAGTATTGAAGCCACGTTGCTTCCACAACGCCCCAAAATGATGAGCTACTCCAAAAACATATCTTCTATCATATAAATGTTGGCAGTTTTGTCCTTGGCTAAAGTACAAGCCCCTGTAAGAGTGTATAATTCAGCCTGTTGGGCTGAAGTTACCATAGGTAAAGATGCTTCCTCAACAACATCAACAGGAGTTGCAATATTATAGACAGCACAATACTTTCCATTGTCACCTTTTAATTAAGAACCATCAGTGATTCATGAGAAGTTGTCATTACCCAAAGGGATTCCCTGCAGATCATCATGAGGAGTCAGGAGGTGGCCCATCAGAGTTAAGCAGTTGTTAAGGATATGGCCAGTGATGGAGAGGAAAAGAGTAGCAGGGTTAAGGTTACTACAGCATGAAAGAGTTAAGTGAGGAGCAGTTAACAACAGGACTTCATAGGAGGTAAGGCAGCTGACTGAGAAATGTTAAGTATGATGAGAATTCAGGAGTGCTTATAGTGCATAAGGTACAAAAATGATTAAAGAGGATCCCCATAGCAATTTTCTTGGTGGTCTTAACCAAAAGAACAGTGGCAGTAATGACTGTAAGGCAAAAAGGGCATCCCCATGCCACAGTGTCCAGTTGCTGGCTATAAGACCCTGTGGATTAATGGTGGTCCCTATGTTTTTAGGTGAGTAGCCCGAGGGAATTCCCTTCCTTTTCATATACAAAGAAGGAAAAGGGAATTTGATAATTGTGATGCCCAAGGGCAGGTGGGTTAATTAAACTCTCCTTTAAGGCCTTGAAGGCTATGTTGTCTGGTTCTTCCCATAAAATTGGGTCTGGGTTGTTATTTTTTAGTAAAGAATAGAGAGGATTGGCTACGAGAGAAACTTGGAATCCAATTTTGGTAATATCCAAATAGCTTGAGAAAAACTCACAGTTGGCACTTCATTTTGGGCTGGGGAATCTTAAAACACCATGAGGTCTACCTAGACCTAGGTATAACCCTTGTTCTGATATCAGACATCCTAAATATCAAACCTGGGTTTGGGCAAATGGCAATTTTTTTTTGGCAACCTTATGTCCCTTTAGGGCTAAAAGCTTTAGCAAATGGATGCTGTCTTCCTGTGAGAATGCTTGAGATGGAGAGCAATGAAGCAAATCATCTACGTATTGCAACAAGCAGAAACTCTAGGGAACTTCACATCATACAGATCCGTTTTCAGGATTTGCAAGAAGTAACAAGGACTCTCAGTATAATCCTGAGGCATTACTGTACAGGTGAATTGGTTTTCTTTGCAAGTGAAGGCAAAAAGGTATTGGCTAGCTTCATCAACTGCAATATTAAACAATGCACTGCATAAATCAATCACAATAAAAATTTACCTGGAGTAGAAATAGATAATTTAGGAAAATTAGGAACATCAAGTTGTCAAGGAATAACGATGTTTTTATTGCTTGGAGGTCCTAGGCAAACCTCCAAACTTGGCCCTTAGTTTTTCTCACCAGTAAAATAGGGGGGTTACAGGGGCTAGTACAATGGATAATGAGGCCTTGAGCTTTGTAACCTTCTATTATGGGCTTTATACCTTGAAGTGATTCTTTACTTATAGAGTATTGATTAATTCTGGGAAGACATTTTGAGGGATCTATTTGAATCTTGATGGAAGGTGCACTGTGAATTTTGCCAGCATCACTTAGAGATTTTGCCTATAAGGAGGATGGTAGCTGATTCAATAGGGACAAATGATCAGTATTTCCAGAATCAGCTCTAGCACTATCAGAGATGGAACAAATTTAAAATGTCAAAGGGCCCTTTAATTCACCTGGTTGGTTACTTTGATGACTACTGTCCAATTATAGAATTATTCCCCCCATTTGGGAGAAAGAAATTCTGGCATGACACTTCTC